>NW_028259137.1:4305000-4629375 GCF_977971745.1 Zootermopsis nevadensis | reverse complement strand
TTTTGTACTTTTTAAGGGGCTTGCGGCTTCTTTAAAGTTGATAACCGACTCATCAACGATTAGGAAATTGATCTAGCTATCATCAGATGCTGTCACCAACATCACGATGTAAAAAAAAGAAGAAATATCCGAAGTTTTCGCTTTATTAAAAAATATGTAAAAGTTACTTCAGAAGAAAGATGTGGTAATATCCGCCTCGTATAATATGGAACCGAAGTTTATAGATTTAAAGAGCTTTATGAACAGAAAGAATGTGTTTTAGTAACGTATTTACATAAAGAGAACAATTTTCGTAAATACGCGTTTAGTTCCATCCAATGTTTGTTTAATCGCGAACGAATAATTGTAACTCGAAATTGCTTTCTGGGAGTTTCTGATAGAATTTAAAGTTCACGTAACAAAACAATTTTCAAAATATTTGCGTTAAATATTGCGGACCTCGCCATATTGAGCTACACTTACCAATATTATTATCCATGACATATCTAACGCAGTTTGTCAATAAAACGCTCCTACACCTCTTAAAAGCTTGATTTATGTGTTGTGTGTTTAGTAACGCAGAGCACAGATAAATAAACATCACAGCGAGTAATAGTGTCTTAAGTGTTTACCGACAATTATCTTGAAAATTCGCAAAACTCCGTAATAATACATTCTCAAGATGGAGTCTACTAGCTCTAAAGATGAACGTGTCGTCTGGTTTTCTGTGAGTTCTGATAGTGTCCTGTGGGTTGCAGTACCACGCACAGGCAGGAGTCTGGAGTTCCAAATTGCCTCCAGGTTTCCATACTACCATTTTATCCAATTTATTTGCTTTTGTAAGGGTTGCAATCCTGTTGTGTGTTGAACGCAGGTTGACAGTCCGTCTACGGAACTGTTTTGATTATAGTATCCATGTTTCGACTGTAGTTGTTCATCTTCAGGGTTTTTTTTTTAGTTTTGGAAACCAATATATGTGACTGCTAATTTGTACACTTATTATACACAGAGTGGACTATGTAGATGACATCTTCATAGTCCACTCTACTAAAATAGGTAAGCTGCTTAAGACACAGTCCATTACGTAGTAAAGTCAGCAATGGAAAGTAAGTTTATAAATTAGCAGTCATGTAATGAATAGTTTCGAACACTTAAAGACAACAGCCTGAAGAATAACAGTTAATGTCGAAACATGTAGTGGATTTTAATAAACATTGAAACTGTTAATTAAAATTATGTAGTTGGGACTGTCAACCTAATGATAATTTACTTTCATGTTGCCCCGGTATAAATTCCGGTAAAAATAAGGCTTCTTTAGATTTTCCGGTAATTTTTCACGGGTAAAATTTTCTAGTACCGTTATGAAACGTAGAAGGGACGCCATTCTGCCTACCTTGTGCCGGCGCGTAGATGTTGAGATAGAGACAGTCCTCGCTCTGGTCGCGTAGATACGGCAACAGACGTTTCAGGTACTCCACTCGTCCTTTAGACATCTTCTTCAGAGCCAGCGTTTCGTTGGAGATGTCTGGTAATTTCTGGGGACACACTGGACCGAAATGGTCGGCCATTTTAACACCAGACCACAATGCCCCTGTAACTGGTGGCATGAACCTCAGATTCCCCGTCGGTGGCGACGCATATGGAATTCCCCTAAAAACTTCCACGGGTTCTAAATGTCGACTATCAAAAGTCACTATCACACCGCTTAGGTCTCCGTACTTTGTCCTCACTGTCCTTGAACTCAGTGTGCTAGACGCCGCGGCCGACGGCGAAGATGATGATCCAGTTCCTGGACCAGCAGCTGTGGCGTCTGTCACAGTGATAACGACGCCTATTAAAACGTACAGCCCCAATAAAACGTAAGGGGAAGCGTTAACCGGTTTACAACACGTATAAGTTCTGGTATTCCATAAAGTCCTAGTAATAGCCATCATTTTATACTATAATATTCAGATCGTTTTTCTGGAAGTGTATATGCGTGTCTCGAAAATAGTATTGCTTTCTTTTTTTAAGACGAATTTTTAAATTTATTTCAACACCACATTAAATACTGAAAAGATAGTCATTAATATTCACTTACAGATTCTGATTTTTTTTTTAACCTAATTCGCTCCGTGTACTTTATCACGTGTTAAGACCTCGAATGAATGAATAGAATATTTTCGTAACAATTCCCTTGTCTCATGTGGCCTGTTCCTTAATGTGAGCCCTGTCTTTTCTTGTAAATATTAGAACCGATGAGGACCATACTACATCACTCTGTTTTACAGCGGAAACCTTGAAATACAGAAACCAAATTTCGAATACTCTGATTGTGAAATATATATCGCAAATAATTGCTAATGCATCCATTATAATCATTATTATACTTATTATACATTTAACGCCCTTGCTCTGAGTTGTAACTGAAAGATGATATTTAAGATAAAATGTTATCTCCTGTGTTATTTCATAAGCGCCTAAGACGATGAACTTCAGCGTAAAATTGTTCAAGCAGGTGCCACAAAGAATAATTATTTAAATAATTTCGTGTTTCCTTCTTCGTTTCATAATAAAACACTCACTTACGATAACCAAAAACATAAAATTTAAATTAAATATTTAATTGAATGTGTACACCCTCTTATGTCTTGTTAGCACTAAATTATTATATCCATTCTTGACGGAAACGTATTTCGGTTGGCTTAAAGAACTTCACTAAGACACCACAAGAACTGAAAATATTGAAGGCTTTTATGAAATTGTAGTTGAAATTTCACTCTAAAATAAAATAAACTGTCAATAAATTGGTGAAACCCGCAACGGAAAGAAATTACACAGTCACAACACAATTTTAAATTCTGTCTCAGATTCACGTTTCTTTACAGATAAATCCGTCGCCGGTCACAGACGTGAACAATGTTTTTTTTTTCCTTCAAAATCACATTTTAACTGCCCTAAATTTTTTTTTCCAAATTTACCGCACACCCACAAGTGATTTTCAAAAACTAGCGTGACACTAAACCGTGGAGTTGGTCTTATCCGCGGACACTCGACGGTAAGGCATCATCGAAAACCTCAAATTAAAACCGCGATATCATACTTGTATTACAACCATCACGGTGCCTTTTACCAACTGCACTGGGGCCTGAACCCCCAGCCCCCACAGTCGAACACCTGTCCTGTACGATCCCTCCCGCAAAACTGGCGGCCATCCATTCGATCAGTAGGCGCCGGCGCCACAGTGCTGCCATCTGCAACAAGGCGTCGCGCGACGCTAGTTGGATGCGGAGCCACCTAGTGACCCGTGCAACAAACTAAAATATTCAACAGTGGTAGGTTTTTGTGGCTTATAGCCCCTTCCTCTCTCCCCACCCCTCAAGAAACAACCCCCTCTCATCCCAACTGCGTATGCTTCTGCAAGTGGTTTGAGGTTAAGAGGTGGCTTTTGCGGAATGGATGGATACGATGTGGACAGTGTCAGGGGACGAGGCGTTATACAGTAATGCTATAAAAACGAGGGTAAAAGAGGGAGATAAGACGAGAAGATCTAAAATCTGTATCAGGCGTAACCCGGTGGTGCAAAGGTCAGGGGTTGTTACGAATTGAAAAGGTGACGTTAGTAAAAGTTGCCCTTAGCGAAGAGACAACATTCGGGAAACTTGAAGTCCTCGTATCTCTCTGTACCAGAGTGGGAGGATTCGAGATTTCTCTCGTCACAGCTTCCTCGCGGCCTCGTATCTTAACGTTTCTGACACGGAGTGGCAAAGGATACATGGTTTCTGTTTCAAAGTGGTGCCAGGAACTTTACTGTAATTGGAGGAAATGTAATTGAACGGTAAAAGGTCATGAGATCTGAGTTTCTTAAGGAGATGGAGATGTCAAAACGGGGCACAGTCTTGTAGGGTAAGAGGTGCAGAATAACATAATCGGCGGTAAAAGTTTATGTTTTTGTTAATTTGCGTTTAGTCTAATTGTCGGTGTTAAAACTTCTATGATGCAGTTGAGTTTGTACGCGAAAGATTTTAAGAACTACAGTAATCAAAATAAAATCACGATTAATAATTTTTATTTTAGGTTGTTTTCGTTTGTGTAGGAGAGCATAACTGAGCATCTGTTGTAATTTTACATTAACATCTTAGTCCAGAAATGGAACACGTCACAAACAGGAATTCTGATACGAATTTCTCATTCTGAAGGCTGATGTTGCTTCTGCTCGACTAGGTTTGGGATCGAGGCAACTGAAATCTTGACTGACATCCAGAGAATTCACTGCCTTCATTTTAATGTTTACCGTCGTCGAAAAAATTCCGCCTTCACAGCGATGCATATCAGCTGATAGACTGAACTGTATCAGAGAGGATTAGATATCCTGAACCATCTTCTCGCTAAAATGTTGGCTGATCAGAATTTTTTTAAAAAAAAAAATCCCTATAAATGTAATTTCAATAGGTATTTATCGGTGTACTCAAATTTATTTTTAGACACAACTTATTTTTACTCCTACAGGTTGTAGTCAGCTCTTAAGGTGATGCATATAAAGATTGAATTGGACTTTGTTTACATATGTGACGTTTCCCATAATTAAAATTTCATGTTGCCATTTTTCCACATTACGTGACATTTATTATGTCTAATAATTTAGATACTCAATTAAAACAATGAATGTTCCAAAACATATTTAATATCACCTAAAGGATCCTTGTGAGATGCATTTGTTACATTAGAAGTTATCAGTGTTGGAAGTGAGGTTTTAAAAATCTCAAGTCCTTTAATAAGTTTTAATAACATTATGTGTTAACGGATGAGGTAAGTAAGTATAAGGCACGCACTTATACGTCGTGATGATTGTTTCTTCCGTCTGCGACTCTAATAAATTCAATGTCTTGTTACGGACGTGTATATAAGAGCTACAGACGAAGATGTGTGTTGATGTAAACCAATCGGGAGCTGTAATTGTCTCGCAGACCAAGGGATTCTGTGTTTGTTTTGACATCCTCGCCTTAAGTTACTCTTTCTTCCACTGCAAATTGTCTCAAACCCACGCAGCCACATTAGGATTTTGAATATCTGGAAGATACCCGTCCGTGGATTCTTCTTACAAAGACTGTAAATGATTTATGACGTCATCAGAAAGTAAGCACTCCTGTTGGGTTGCCTCAAGCGATTTTGTCAATTCTAATAAAATTGCAGATAACAAAGTACGGACTTGCTTTCGCGTATGCAATTTCGTGAAACAAAATACTTTCTCTCATCTCAGAAATGCTCCCTCTCACTGTACAGTTTTGAAGTCATAGCTGATTCACTGTTGGTGCGTTGCTCCCAACGAGTATAGGACTTCCAAAAATTGCCTTGTGGTCTTGTGGAAGTTTACCGATGTTTCATCGCCCTGGAGGAAGCTAGGACCTCTGAAACGTCTGTAAAATTCAGTCTAGAAGACGGCTATCACCGCCGTGTAATAGATATGTTTTGTGCGAAAGCCAGAGTGCCTGGGTAGCGTTTCTTTGGCACACGATCTGAGTTTTAGTGTACTAGTGGCTAACACTATGCCTCTGTAGTAGGTTAGGTTAGACACGAGACATACTTCATGCTCTACTCTTTCAGCTCCAAACACGCTGCAACGTTCTTCGTTGCTTATTTCACGACATCGACACCAGTAAACAAATTCCTTTTAAAGGTAATTAGAAATATAACCAAAGCCTTCCGTTCAAATGTATCGAGTAAGGTATTTAAATTTTAAATTTTAATGTAGGACAAGGATCGCGTCACGTGTAATGAAATAATCAATTATATCAGGCCTGTGTGCATCTGAAATTCCCGAAATCACCTTCATTGAAAATCATTAAGATTTATCCTGATTTGAACAAGGAATTGAATTTTATTCGTCATTACAAGTTCTTTGCACGAAGCGCTTGAAATTAACTCATTATGTTTTACCATGTCTGTCTGTCGGTCCCCATTATAGAATCACTGGACGGATTTGGATTAAATTTTGTATTTACGTATGGCAGTGGAATCTACATTTTAGTTCTCTGCAATCGGCGGACGAGCGAACTAGTGAGGTGGGATTTACACTATCACCAATTTCACTACTGCCGGAAATTGGTGTGTGGTTATAGTTTTTCGGAAAATGTAAAACTTTTGATAGAGTAATTGTTTGTATGATGTAACATAATATCATAACAGCTGCAGGAGTAGAAACAAATGATCAACTTTGGTAGGTTTTAATTTCGTGACCCGAAGCTGATGAGTCCAGTATGCTATGAGCAAATGCGTTCTGGGACGTGTTTCTATTTGTTTATTTATTTATTTATTTAGTGTTCTGTCTGACGACAGGTCCATATGAACAGGATCCTTCCATCCTTTTCTCGGACTGGGACCTGTTCATATACGTTCTTGGCAGATGATCCAGAAGTGGTTTGCCATTGCCTTCTTCTGTGTGTGGATGGAGTAATTGTTGGGATGCCACGGAGGAAAACTCCGTGTTGCCTAGACCACGGCCTTGCCCAACACAAGTTATAAATTCGGGCACCGCCGGGAATCGAACCCGAGACCCCAGGATTACAAGGCCAGCGTTCTAACCGCTAGACCACCTCATCTTATTATTATTTAGTGTTCTGTCTGACGACAGGTCCATATGAACAGGATCCTTCCATCCTTTTCTCGGACTGGGACCTGTTCATATACGTTCTTGGCAGATGATCCAGAAGTGGTTTGCCATTGCCTTCTTCTGTGTGTGGATGGAGTAATTGTTGGGATGCCACGGAGGAAAACCCCGTGTTGCCTAGACCACGGCCTTGCCCAACACAAGTTATAAATTCGGGCACCGCCGGGAATCGAACCCGAGACCCCAGTGATTTGTATAGTTGGAAACTAAATCTCTCCAAGTGATATAATCGTTTGTTAATGAAGGCCGTTTGAATGTTCTCTCAAGAACCAGTGCCCAATAACAATTACATCAGTAAAGAAGATATAAAAAAACAATTAAAACCTATGTTTATGCATTTCTTCGTAAACTCCTATGGAAATTAATACATTAGATTACAATCAGATCGTTTTCATTTCAGCTCGGAGCATTTAAAATTCAAACTTTTTAAACGACACATTTATGTATTCCGGTAAGGATAACATTTTTCTAGACTTTTTAATTGGGCAACCAATTTATAGTACCTCTTTTGGTTCAATGTATCGCGGAACATAATCTGTCTTGTTAAATTTATGGATTATCAATCCATTCACGAGGTCTGTCTGTACGTGCCTCAGAAAATCATACTCGATCTATGGTAATTACAGGCGTATCTGAAAGGTTAGAAGACACAGTTAATGCAGCGTAGTTTGTCTGCAGAGTTTTGACTTGGTCGCCGTCTCAGTGGGGGCGTCACTTAACACCACCAGAGATGACTGTGTTCATCCGACACAGTTCAATTTGTGTTTGATGTCTCTTCCACTGTATTAAATAGTCCAATTTCGCAACTTTCATATTGCATTTTTACGTGTCTGTCTCTGAAACTTCAACTAGAGATACTTCAACGCATTTGATGCCATCCACTTCAAGATAAGTTTCCTTTAACAACAACTCTGTCTTATTTATTTAAATTATTTACTTAATTGTAAGGATGCTAGCTGCAGGGATAGCTGGCTTACGTCTGTGATAGATTTCGACAAAACACAGTTATTGACATACCACAAAGAGAATGTACGAGTTGAAGTCTTGCATTCATTCTTTCTTTCTTATTGTGTCCTCGTTCTTTATTCTGTTCCCTTTGTTCGTCTTCAATTGTGCAGCTGAGGAAAAACTACAGGGTTGAATCTAGAGAGAAATTGACGCATTAAGAGGAAGGGCATTTGGTGTTACGAGTGTGACCTTTCGCTTTTCTGTGGCGACGCCTCTCTCGAAGATGGATTTGTCGTCTTGTCAGGTTCATTCAACTTCTCTTCAGCCAAAGTTCCGAAGAATCCAGAACAATTTCGTTAGCGGTCAAATATACGACCTTCTTAAAGCCATTCAGCCAGCGTCTTCAGGAATGACAAATTATTTTTTAGTAACTCACAAACAGAGGATAGGATTTGATAAAGGTAAAAGCTGATTTTTTTTGCAGATTGTATTAAAATGTTTCAAATTAAGTAAATAGACGAAACATTTTTTTGTATATGATTTATTAATGAAGAGGTTGCTTATAAAATTATGATAAAACTTACAAATGCCTCGTGATTAAATAATATAGGAAAATATTTTTTGTAAAACTGGATTAAAAATAATAAGATATAAGCCGGTTTAAGGAAGGGTAGAACATGTTTGTCGTAAAAAGAATAAATCTTTGTAGTAGCAAATAACAATATTATACATTGTTATATTAGTGCGTGGTCCGCAAATCCCAGTTTTAGACGGGAGAATTCAATAAATTAATGAAAATGACCCGCTAATATGTGAAGTCAAAGTGTCTTGTGCATGCGTGGATATACCTACAGTTGGAATTATAATTCACTTTTAATAGTTGAAATTTGTAGCCCAAATAATTCACATCGTCTGACATTTCAGGTTTTAATGTCGTTGAAACGTTTGTAGGAACCTGCCGTCTGAAAATGAAGGCGACACCATTTCCGACGTGGGGTTGCACGCGTAGTCAAAATTTGTTTATATTATCATTTCATCAGACATTAAAATTATTAATTTTATGCGTATGGAAAGATTTACAATCAGTGAAACGAGTCATTGCTTTTGATTATCGATGACAACTTAAGGATTTATCTCTTTGTGCAAAAGACAGCTAGAAATGTTATGTACGTCCATTCAACTCTGCGTAAAGACATTTTATTATTATTTTCGGTACAATTCGGAATAGATCCACAGCAGACGTGTGTCTAGTTTGCGTCGGAAAATTTGCGAACAGCAGTTTTTGCGCACGCTGTATTTTAATGATATTAGTGTACAAAGCTCTGATTCAGCGTAAGCAGTCTTGACTTGGAAGTGGGAGCTCCAGCCAGGGAGATGCTGATGTATTCGGACGTTTCCTTGTTCGGGGAGTAAACTGGTTCCAGCACATCTGTGATAAGAATATTAATGGCGGTCAGATTGGAGGGGACTTTTTCAGTTGTGTCATTTGCTCAAAGTATGCGCTGTAGTCGAGGTGGAAACACACGACACATAAAAATAGAGTTAAATTTGGGATATGCGAGGTTCTCAAGAAACAGATGACAATATCTAAATTCTGACGCACTCAAATCATGCACTGATCTACTTCGAAATTCAATAAACATTTTGGTACGTTCTGCATACAAGATCCCTCTGCCATATGTCACTTGTTATATGAACTGTATAATGATACTTGTTAAATGATGATAATTATATGATGCGGTTTATTAAAAATTAATGACAATGTCATGAAACTGAAGACGAATTATTATTAATATTTTGTGATGGTAGTATCCACAGTGACCATGGTTTGTATCCCGAGGCACCTGTGTTTCAGTTGTTCGTATGGCGGCTGCAGTGCGTCATTTGTTCGGCTGTTATTGTCACAGCAGGGGGCATGAGTGTGGTGGTCATGTATTTTAACTTGTTACAGGCTACAGACTTCTTGTACGTCTGGACGATCTGTTACGGACTGCGTCATACCGGTCTCTTGACGTCTGTGTTATGTATGTTGAATCTCCATGTTGAAGTCCCCGCTTATAAAATAAAGGAATATTAATTTTGAAACATAAATAAGGTTTTATTTTATTATATAATTTCCATGCAAGAACTACAGCCGACAATTTCGTTCGTATGTTGGAAAATGTCCTTGTGTATAAAGATAGTTAATGCACGTGGAGGAAAAGTCATACTTGGGCGAACCGCTGTTAAAAGTTGTCAAATTTTCCGATTCGTAAAGCGGGCACGTACGTAGGTTAAATGCGGGAAGCATCCGCGTAATAGCTGCTTGTTGTTTTATATCCAAATGAGCAAACTTCCGTGGTGGGAAGTTTCACGGCAGTAAACATTTGTTTTTGAGCGGATCATTTCCTACGCTGTGTTAAGTTACAGAAGCCATGTCGAGCAACAGTGGCCTATGTGGGTCCAGAGACATTTGCCCGCTGTCTAGTGATTAATTGCTATCGTCCAATAGTATTCAGTTTAGGAGTCGTACTTTCACAATTCCAAATTACTGAACACTGCGAACTATAATTATACCTATTTTTGTTTAAATCTTGTCAGTCAAATCACAATAAAATTCCTATTAAATATTAAAATATTACTAAAATTAACATTTAAATATTTAAAATGATGTTCTCTATCGAAATGTTCGATTTACATTAGAATATCACTTTTTTACGCGACATGTTTCAGTTCTATAAGAACCATCTTCAGGTGTATAAAATTATATAAACTTAAATATAATTTCTTAAATTTTAAATATTTAAATGTTAATTTTAGTAATATTTTAATATTTAATAGGAATTTTATTGTGATCAGACTTACAAGATTTAAACAAATATATATTTATCACAATATGACGCAACTTTATCATCTTATAATTATGTCATCAATTGATATGGTTACTAAACTTGGACTTCATTTTGTGGGATGGGCAAATATTTATGGTGATGTCTGTCTTCTGGGTTGTAGAAGCTTATCGACGTTTCGGAGGTCCTTGCTGCCTTCATCATCATCATCATCAAGCAGCAAGGACCTCTGAAACGTCTTTAAACTTCTACAACACAGAAGACAGACACCTTCAGACTCGCCACCGTGAAAACCTCAAATCCTAATTAAATTTTTATGGTTGTTGGGGAAGGACGGTTGTGATGGGAATGATTCCTCGTGCGCCTAAGGAAGTAAGGAGAACGTGATAAGTCATACATCGGCAATTCTCAAACCAGTACACTTTATATGTAGGATGATTGTTTGATTCTGTATTATTATGACGGTGTTTAAACTACAGGATTACTCAGCTCTTAATAAAACAGAAATTCAGCCGTGAATATTGAGTTTGTAAGGATTTGGGAGGAGACGTCTGTGGCCCATTATACCGTTATCTCCCAGCGTTCGATTCGAGACTGACCAAAACAGCGAGATGCCTTATTCAAGAAAAATTGTTTGTCTTATTTCTACATTGGTCCAGGTCTCTTCCAGAATTGGGGCGCTGTGTTAACTAGTTCTGCAATGCTAACACGTGTATGTGCACAGGTAAGATCATGAAGTATTACACGATCGATATCAACGGTTAGACAGGAGGATAATATTAAAAATGTGTGTACAGAAATAGCTTATGATCTCGACTAAAACTGGCTCAGATTTGTGTACGATGATGGGACGTTATGTTTCAGTGATAATTCTTTAATTGACTTTATCAGTTAACGAATCGTTTGAACGAATTCTTTGTACTGAGGTTCTGTGGTTTTTTCTCTTTTTGAAAACGTGATTGTGTCTGGTAACGGGTTCTTGTGGACAGCAAAGAAGATTTCGCGTTGCTTAAATAGGGGTGACCGACTGAGTGACTTTATTGGGTTGACATGCGTGGCACATTTCAGCGACAGTAATGGGTATCCAAAGTAGTGGTTTAACTAAACCTTATCATTTTAAGCCCCAGTTTCTACATTGTCTCCACACACGTTCTCTGCAGCATCCATGATTTTGTTTTTCTTTGGAGTGTTGTTTAAGGCAGTGTCCACATCCATTTTGTTTGCCATTTGCAAACGTACATCTTGTCGCTGTGGAATTTTCATTTTCTGGCTCGTCTGGTTTCTGAACTGCATACATTTTGTCTCTCGCTGAAGCTTCGAGTTTTACGAGGATATTGTATTGGTAGCTAGAAATAGAATTCTTTTGAAAAGAAATTCACGACTTTAAGCTTTATAAATGAAAAGAAAAGTAGAAGAGACGAAATGAAAATTCTGAATAATATTCAGTTATACTTGCAATATTCTACAGGGTGTGCAAGATTAAATTTTCGATCTCTTCCTTGTTGTGTAACTGCAGAACGTAAGTCTGTATTTTTTTTAAAAAAAAAATTTCATTTACAGATATCGTGAAGTGTGGACAAAGTTGAAGTATTTAGAATGGAAGCTAATTTCACGAACAAGCAAATATATATAAAAATATATGAAAAGCAATCTGCCATTAATTTCAGAACAGTGTGATTTTTACTCCGTACTTTGTGTGTTTGTGAGACTGGTCTCTTGTCCAAAGGATCACAGTTTCAGAATATCAGAGAATAACGTGGAGAAGGTGAGAAACATCGCTGGGAGGAACAGGGAACTCAAAACAAAGAGTTTGAAAATCATATATATCCTAATATATTGAACATGTAGCACGCACAGAAAATAAGAAATATTTCACGAAATTTTAGAATGAATAACTGAATAGAAGAGACTGCTTGGTAAATTTGTGTTATATCAAAATATAAATAAGGACTCGGTTGTATTTGGTTCAGAAAAGAGTCTTTTGACAGGTTTTTACAAACACGGCAATGAACTTTCAGGTTACATAAAGTTTGTGTACTTATTTGCTAGGTGAGTGACTATCAGCTTCTCAAGAAATACTGCAAGTATCGCACCCATTGACTTGTAAATTGTAATTGGTATACGGTAATTTAGGGAAATTGCAATATTTTAATAGATAATTGTTTGTGTATGCATAAACGTATGTGTGTGTGTATATACAGGTTGCCCCCAAAAATGTGTACACAACCATTACATACATCGGTATTGTGTGTACATCTTTTTGCGAAGCCTGTATGTATATATATTATTTTTAATTTGTGATGTAGTTTAAAGTCCCCGTGTTTGATGTCTGCTTCCGGTAGACATTTCCGAAGTCTCGTTTTAGTGGTTTTTGATAAGTTTTCTCCTCGAAGGGCGTTAGCATCGATTTCTTCGACGTTGTTTTGTTAATCCTCGAAATCAGTTTTTTCGATTTCGAATGATTATATTGACTTTGGCTGATTGGGGTTGAGCTGGCTTGGTTGGCCATTTTACTTGATTTTTAACTAGATTTCAGGACTAATACGAGTAATTCAGCTGTCGATACAACATTACATGGCAGTATTTGCCCTTTGTATTAAAGCAGGTAATGACGTTTTAATTACAGAATAATTGTGTGATGATTTACACACTACGAGCATTACTGCAGTCCGGAGGTTGAGCACTTCACTCAGACAGCGTCCCGTTTACGGATGACGCCCGCATTTCCTGGTAAGTCTTGAGCGGTCAGGTAGACAGCGGCTTGTCATTGCGGTCAGACGGCGGTCCGTTAGATGCATTCCTTTGTGGCGTGTGTGAGTGAATACGAGCATTTTGTCACCTTATAAGGGCACGTGCGGTTTTTCGCCACAGCGGTAGAACAACCGCAGATTGTTGTTGGCTGTGAAATAAACGCATGGTCTGCGTTTTATTTTGAGTTGGGAGCTGATAAGTCGAGGCGTGGATTTTGTTGAGACTGTTTCTGTGCGCGACTTTTTACTAAGAGCAACGGCAAGGCGTAGGAATAAATTTTGGTTCCCTCCACTTCTAAGCCAAAGGTTGTTCATAGCGAAATTTCACAAGTTATATGAGGACCTGCGTATGCATCCAAAGAAATTATTCTTTCGTCAAGTTGGCTCGAGATCGACAGTAGAGCTTCACAGACTTCGGTCCACAGTTTCCCCATTAGTTTCTGCCGGCCTTCTCTCCTATTTAATTACACCAAGATCGGGCAAACAGCGGTCGGACGTGCGGCTGTTTCACCGCTCGTGCGCGCGCACACGTAGAGTTCTTCGTGTTCTATTTCCACTGACAGCCTCCGTGCGGCCACCGCACGGCATCGAAAATGAATCATCTCGCGGCGGACCAAACCCTGTCGTGTTCACAGGGTCCTAACATGAGCATGGTCACACAGATTAATACAGGTAGGTATATTTCGGCTACGAGCGCCGACTTCATCTTAATTAACACCATTACTAATGTTTTTGTTTATTAATTATTAATTACACGCATTAAATATTATGGTTAACGTGTTTATGGTTCCTTTTACAATATTTTTCCTGCAAGTTCTTTACTTCGCTCGTGGCGCTCTTAACCATTCGACGTGGTTTCCGAGAACTTCGCCTCCGTTAGTGACGAGGACGTGCTGTGTGATCATAATGCGGGAACAGTTTGCATGATCTTTTACATCCAGCGAGTTTCTCTTGTTTACATCCAGCGAGAACCATATTTATGAGCATCGTGCGTCTTAATGGATAAGTAGTGTGAGGCATAAAGAGGGATTTGGTAACTGCTAAACTTTTATTGTGGCTCGGATCGACTGTCTTTTGTTATGGCGCTGCTCTAGTGGAAAGAGCTGGAACGACGAATGAGGGAGGGAGGGGGGGGGTGAATTAGAGAGAAACGCAGAAGGGGAATCTGTGTTATCATCTTCTGACTTCCATCTTCGTCTACTTGCAAACGTCTGTAGTATTCGATAAGAAACATTTTGTAATACGTTTTCGAAAAAAAAAAATATTTTTCAACGCTTCAATCACTGCAAATTGTAAAGTCTCCCTCTAAAACCGGATGATAATGGTGATAGAGTTAATCTCTCTACAAAGCTGGATAACTATGGTGATCAAATGTGTATATGATGTGTAGAAAAGAAACAAATGCTTTCGTCTCTCCGTAGTTATATTTTGAATTCGAAGTAGCGCTTTGTTTAAAAATAGAAATTAAATGAGATCTCAGTTTTAAATGCGGGGAAGGTGACGATACGTGTTCAATGGAGACGGTACGTTCCTCCAACGCATTTGTATCTACCTGCAAGTCCACACGACGTGGTAACAGAGAATAAAGTCAGAACGAAAACTTCTAATTCGCCAGTGACAAGGTAGAAGTCAGAATATTATGACTAGTCACTAGGCTATAATTCACATTACCTGTAGTAAAACTATTATTTCAGCCTTGAGTTGTTGTATAAATTGTAAAATCATATTGCTAAAAATGTTTGATTATATCAGAACATCACGTTTTAGAACTTTCCATAAAATATTTACACTGTCATAAACTTTTGTGGGTTGCAACCTTTTACTCTGGCATTAGCCAATTATTCAGAGTAATAATTACCTAGTGCCTCATCTGATTTTTGTACTTAATCATACAAGAGTTGATCGTATCTTGAGTTTACATATTCTGTCATTACGTGTAGATAATGTAAAAAACACAGATATAAATATGTGCTATTTTGATATTGTTCTGATAAATCTAAAGATTTCAGAAAAAATAGAGGGAATAATAAGGGTTCAGGTCAGAGTTCTCAACCTACTCTTCGCGGGTCAGATCCACCCCTCATTTGACCACTTAAATGTATTAACTTACCACACATAATATGTGGACAACCTCCCCAGAATCCACAATTTTGTATCGTGATATTTAATTCTTACGTTGCAAACAATTTGATTTTGTTGAGTTGTAAGTTCATTACCTGATATGGCTCTGGTGTCAGTGATATTGTTTAAAAAGGTGTTTTTACGTAAGATGAGAGCAAGATTTAGTAATATTGGAAATAATTTTGCAACGGTTATTGTTTAATCAAATACATTAAAATGTGTCTTGTCAGCAGCGTCGATAAAATTCTGAAGGAATACAGTTAAACGCCTAGAAACCCAGAGAATATCTTGCTACTCTAATATGAATACAGGTTTCATGTGATTTTCCTCCCGATGTCTCGAATTCACATATAAAGCCCTACGCCCCCGCTCTGCAGTGCAGACCGTCGTATCGTTAATATATTCCTGTTGATGTGTCTGCCCACTTCAGGGTTTCTCAGGAAAACGTACAGTAGCGTCGAGGTTCTAAATAAATAATGTTACGACACTCTGCAGTGGACAGCGGTTGGTGTTCTGCTGTCACGGTAATCTTGGCTAACCTCATCTGTACAGATCTGAATCAGTACGACGTGCAGGCTGATTCGCCGTCTCCTTTGTTTTCCGACGCATCGAAGCATTTCGTAGCGTGGAATTCTACCCTCAGATTCCCACAAGAGCAAATGTAAATTCTACAAAACTATTTCAAACCTGATCCCAGTTTACTTAATCGTTTGAAGTCGAAGCTCATATAAATAATATTAAAGAATTCAGTCCGTACCGCGAAGAAAACACAACGCCTCACCATTACAAAGATCAACTGGTTAACGCTGTTTAAGGAAATAATCGCTGTTTATTCTGATAATTAATTAACCCTTTGAAGTCGAAGTTCATATAAATAATATTAAAGAAATAAATCCGTACCGCGAAGAAAACACAGCACTTCACCATTACAAAGATCAACTGCTTAACGCTGTTTAAGTCAAAGCTCGTCTAAATATTACGTATTTAGGAATTCGGCCCGTACCGCGAAGAAAACACAACGCCTCACCATTACAAAGATCAACTGGTTAACGCTGTTTAAGGAAATAATCGCTGTTTACGCTGATAATAGTATAAAATACAAAATGCAGAGTTTCTGGTTGCGAAAGCATCTGGTGCGTATAGTTACCACTCGGCTTTAATGCGTTAATCCTATTTCAGATTTATCGTTGAGATTAAGGTTAATGTGTATCGTGCCTGCAAGATCCAAGTAGGAAGCTAGAGCAACATTTTTGCTGCAGAACGCGTGGAAACAGGACAGACCTAATGTGAGTATCGGAAACTTATCCCAGGCCATGTATATGTATCAATAGGATTGAACTATATCAAGAAGTTGGTTGAAGTAGGTCAAGAGAAAACTTTAAATCTGCAAATATAGGCACTAAGTTAGTACCGTAGTCTTTATGGTTATTTCCACAACCGCTTGTATATTTTATACAAACAAACCCTTTTTTTTCTGAAAATGGGCTCTCGCCTGGGTTGTTGCACCGTGTAGTCTGGTAGAATTTTACCGACGTTTCGGAGGTGCTGTCTTCCTCTGTCATGAGGATGATAGCTACATGGTACGGTCATGTTCAAAGTAATATTTCTTTAAATATGCGAACGTCTGTCAGGAACATACCCGTCTCTTATATTGGGGCAGTTCATAGATATTTCATGTAATACGTTGTCATCGCCTTGTTTCTGTCTAATCTACTTCCGTGATTTCTTAGCCAAGAAACGAAAACCTGATTCTATAATTCGCGCCTCCGCCATATTGTATCGTGGTTTTACTTCCCATGTATATATCTTTAGTTTAACAACAGTTTCGTACTTCTTTTCAGAAATTAAATACAACAGAAACACTGAGGACCGTATTCCTTCTATTCTAACTTCCCACCTCAGAAGTTCGTATTGCCGTCATGTTGGTATTGTTAACGAATTGTGTGTTGGTAAGGTGACAACCACGAGTCTACATTTTCTCGTAAAATAACGGAGCTAGACGTGAAAAATATCCATTCGGTAAAGTAATCGATGTTTTTGTGACTGAGTATGTGATATAAATGTCTTTTTTACGCGGAGCTCAGGCACATTTGTACACGCGTGTTATAAAGACAAATAGCACGTCTAAGAAATGGGCGATAGTTCACTCGAAAGTCAATCACTGATTTGTCGTGGTACTTTGATTCCCTTTTTACAATATTGAGTACATCTCTCGAGTGTTGCTAAGTTACGAGGAACAGAGAAACACAGAGCCAAGAGGCACTTCTCAGGGCAAGTTGCGATTTGATGTGTAAGAATCTGGCGAAAATAATTCCATGAACCGCGTAACAAGGGTAAGAAGGCGCAAGACATGAAGATAAATCATTTTATAGATCAATGAGATTCTTCGCACAAACAGTAAACTCAGTTGGAATTTCAAAGTCTATTTTTCAGGAGTTAAAGTGGATTTGGCGACGTCTCATTCCACATTTAAACATTCCAATTTCCGAACAGGAAATTTTCCAAATTTGGTAACGATGTTACTCTGTTGAAGAGGTTTATTTTCTAGTTTGAATTTCATCTTCGCAATAAATTGATGATGATAATAATCTTGCTACGTTGTTTTGTCGTAATACGTCAAACAAGATTATTAGGAATCATAAATTAATTTCAGTTGTGGGTTTGTAAATCCACACATTCCTTCTAGCGAGGCGATAATTTTAATCTCTTAGCGCCATCCGATTCCTGGAACTGTTCTTGTTATAATTAGTAATGAAACTTCAAACCGTGTTTGAAATTGTTTCGCGTATGTTCGCCACAAACTACAGTCTCTTGCAAAACGATGAGACTCTATCGAGTTTGAAGCCTTTTCTAGAGACTTTGTGAATACGCAGAGGAAAAGTGATCTTCTGATGACCTGCGAGAGACAGGATATACAGAAACATGCAAACGAACAGCTTCGTAAATTGTTCTTTTTGGCATTGTCCTTGATCTAAGTTATAACAATACGACGTTTCAGAAGCTGGATTCTGCTTCCGCCTTCAGGTAAAATAGGTTAAGAGAACAGCTAGCTCGACCAGAGGGCCCAAAAATTAGGCTTTGTCTTTTAATCTTTTAACGCGTTTTTTGTTTTGCAGAATCCATCTTCCGAAACGTCGTATTTTTATAATTTTGTAATTTATACGATGGACCAAATCAAAAAGAATAGTTTTTGGATTTTATGACTCACGTTCGTCAGAAACTTATGGAATAGTTTTTTTTACAGTTCAGTTCAGAATCATCTGTTTTGAGATCTTATAGAAATTAATATATTCAAAACTTTAATGTTACCTCTTGTTTCTTCTGATTTGTCTTAGTTTCAGGGAATAGTAAATCTGAGACCTAGACGACCGTTGACTCAAAAACGTTTCAGGATCTCTAGTCTGATGCATGTTAATATACACGACGTTTCGGTGACTGGCTGTGCTAGTGTTTTCAGATTTTTATTAGTATAACCTACTGACAAGATTTACGCTAAATTGTTATATATTGATATTATTGGCGACAGTTACGATTGTATCTCGGGCCTTTGGTTTACTAAACAACCACAGTCACACAGGATATATGAAATGTAACACATTCTTCTTTTAATAAATCAGCCATTATCACAGACCTGGACAACGAATTAGAAATAAATTATGCATAAACATTTTAGTTCGGAGATATGATGTAACGACAAAATATGATAGTCGGCTTAGACTTGAGGATAATATTAAAATGCATTTTCAAGACGCAGAGTGTGGTAACGTCGATTGGTTTCAGGTGGGTTATAACAAGGAATGTTATGGGCTGTTATTAATGCGGTAATGAGCATTTAAAAGCGGGAACTTTGATAACCGTCTGTTATACTAGGAGCTAAGACATGAAATAAAATAATTTATTATTAAAATTACATTGTAACATACATATTTCTGGTATGTTGGGTGTCGTAAACGAGGAGTCTGGTGTTTATTTAAATTTTGAATCCGTCGTCGTTCTATATAATCTCACATTCCAGTGTATTCAAAACCGTCTCATACCTACAACACGTGTATGTACCCCCGTATTAAAACTATAAGAAATGTCGCCAGCTTTGCAACAGGGAGAGTCATTCAGAGTTTGAAGCTGTAAATCAGATTACGTCAAAAGTAAAACACGTCGTCTTGATGCAGCGATGAAGAAGTTGTCGTGTTCCGAACTCTGTCTTACAAAAGTCTCTTCACGAGTCGCCCTCTCTTAATGAAAGTGATCTCTTTCTTGATTTAACAGTCTGAGAAGTTTTCTGTCTGTAAACACGTTCAGTCAAATTGTCGCAGTATTTTAAAGAACGTCGAATGTAGGGCCATTGATTCGCTGATGTTTCTCCGTTTATGTTGAGTTCATCCAAGCGAATTTCGTTATTCATGTCTTGAATTAAATTCCAACGGCACTAATTTGGGGTTTTATACTTGCGTTCAATGCTACAGTGTCATCGCTCATATTAAGTGTTAGGTCACTATTAATTTTATTATTGTGTGTTTTGGGGGGTTTTGGTGATTTTAAATTTGCGTTGGTAACACTCGCGACAATTAAAAAAAATATAAATTTTCGCCTCTTTATCTCTTATTTATCCACATGACATTGATCACACGAGGTAAGACGACACCACAAATGTACATCTTCATAATTTTAGCTACCCCTCATATCATCGTAGTTGGTACCAATGGGTGGCATTGTACGTGTTTAATATTTCATTATATTCATATTTAAACGTGCTCTATAATATTAATTTAAATGTATTGTTGTGCTCTAAAAGATTGATTTTAATGAATTGTTGTGTTCTAAATGATTAATTCTAATGCATTGTTGTGCTCTAAAAGATTTATTCTAATGTATTGTTGTGTTCCTAAGGATTAATTTTAATGCTTTGTTGTGTTATAAAAGATTAATTCTAATGCATTGTTGGGTTCTAAAAAGTTTAATTTTAATGAATTGTTGTCTTCTAAACGATTAATTTGAATGCATTGTTGTGCTCTAAAAGATTTATTCTAATGTATTGTTGTGTTCCTAAAGATTAATTTTAATGCATTGTTGTGTTCTAAAAGTTTAATTTTAATGCATTGTTGTGTTCTAAAAGTTTAATTTTAATGCATTGTTGTGTTCTAAAAGTTTAATTTTAATGAATTGTTGTGTTCTAAATGATTAATTTGAATGCATTGTTGTGCTCTAAAAGATTTATTGTAATGTATTGTTGTGCTCTAAAAGATTAATTTGAATACATTGTTGAATGTCCAATTGATGGTTTGTAGCTTCGGTTCAGTGACTCTACCTACACTTGCTACTGTGAGTTTGCCTTGGACTGTAGGAATGTATCTGCAAACAACTGCACCTCTAACTGCGTTCAAGACCCCTTTCACGTAAGCCATTCTACTGGCTGCATGGGATTCTGAATTCGATAGGTGTGGTCGTTATTTGAAAATTCTAACCTCACTTTATTTCTTCTTGCGTCTGTGGTGTTCCTGTTTCTGTGCTAGCAGTCGAAGTCCAGTCACGTTCTGCAAAATGGTTCCAACTTTTGTTGCGTTTGTACAGACCTCCATGACTCACATTTTAAATCCATTGTAAATAAATGACTGCTGGACAGTCGACTCTGAACGTGTATGAAAAGTCATGATAATAATTCCTGAAGTCATATTAATATTTACAGTGGCCAGTTACGAAACAATTTTGCATAATTTTACATTAATATTTTATAGAGGTTTGTTGTTATCATGTAACGTTTATTACGAGGGTAACAGTTTATAGATCTGCTAACAGGATTACGTGTAAATTCTGTTTTACACGAAGAAGGTTATATGCAAACAAGAAAATAATAAGTAGACTTATATTACAAAGTTTGTTAAATTAAATAAAAATATAAATTTTTATTTTATACAGTTGCCTGCCTTATTCGCGTGGAATTTTAAAATTTTGCTTCGTAACAACTCAGTTCAAGAATTAAAATACATAATATATTATTTATCGTCCCGGCTAGAAAAAGAAATTAATGAACCTTCGAGTATCTCGTTCATCTTGCTTAAATTAGTGTTCTGTGTGCTCCCGTACAATAACTTCGTCGCTCAACGCCTAATAACCTCGCATTCACAGACACTGTTTTAATTGTCTGTTATTTTAATAGTTGCAGAGGGGGGGGGGTGGATTTCTTGGCCAGCTGAGCGTCTATCAGCTTCAAGAGGACCTACTATAGGAAATTAATTTAAGGGCTCAGAGTTTATCTCAGAATTTCATTTCGAATTGCTGAGCTGTGTTGTGAGTTCGTGGTTTCGATAATAGACTGTAGGAAGCAATTTGTGGGTTCAGCTTCGAGGGTCTGAACAAGCATTTTCTAAAACCAATATTTAGACAATGCTGCCTCATGTTACATTCAAATCATGCACGAACCATGTACGAGGAACGAACAAGCTCATCAAATATAGAGCTTATTAACACTGATAAGTATCACATTGAAATGGGCCTGTGCTTCGTGTTTTACTGCTAGGACAAACACGAAACGTAGCAGCTCGGATATTGTTTGCGGCGTTGCACTCCACAGAGCGTCCCGAGGGCGGATGCAGTATGTTTCTGACAGACGCTCGAATCTGTCGACGAATGTACGCGGTGACAAGACCCAGAAGAACATATTCATCTAGTTCACCGTCGTGAGAAACCTCAAATGTCAGGCAGTGAGAAAAGTAATTTACGAAACGATGCATAGTGTAACAAGTCTCTCGTGAATTCGTTCGTACATGTACCATAATTACATTTTCTACTCTGCTTATCTGCACTCTGACGTTTTTAGAATATTTCCAGTGACGTCAGATATGTCTGGGGCCATTGACCTCTACGTAGGGTGGGGTGTCTGGTTAAGGAATTCCCCCACGTGCTCTGAAGATAATTCTCACTCACGGAAAGGCGTGTAAGTTTCTCGTTATAATATGTAAAACTTTTTAAAGACATTATCCACAGTCAAAATTTGAAATTATAGAACTACGTTTTGGAATCTTCAAGGGCCCAACAGGTGGGTTGTATGCCCTCTTACCCCCCCCCCCCCATTTAAAACATCAAAGCAGAATTTAGCTCCCGAAACTTTACAGTTTCATAATTTTGTATTTTAGACGATGGACAAAGTTCAGAATAAAAATGTTGCATGTTGTATAGCACTGTCAGAAATCTTCAGAATTTAAATTTCTCCTTATTGGTACAAGGTTATAACTGAAATAGGAATGTGCTGAAAAAATTTTTAGTAAAATTTCTAATTCGATATAAAATTTCAAAAAAAAAAATTCTGTTCAACCCTGCCCTATTCCCTGAGATTCTTGTTGGTTATTTATGTGTGACGCGAGTTTATAATTGTATGGAAAACATAGAATTAAATAAAATATGCCTCGTGTCACATTTTACTTTGATAACTTTTCATTTCGGTGTAGTTTATTTAAGATTTAGCCGGGCGAGGAACGGATACTCATCCATTTCTCAGAACTTGGTTAACCAATAAAGAGTATTAGACACTTCTTTAAGTTGTCTTATCGCCCAATATGTAGGATAAGTTTCCGACTGCGCTGTGGACTATCTACTTAGGCCGATCTACTCCTTGCAAACTCACCGGAGTTTGTTTGGGAGGATTAAACCCACGTGAAACTTAACATCCGATGCTCTCACAAACTGATCATCTTCCACGTCTCCTTGTAGTGACCAGATTTCTACTTAATCTTTGTCTCTCTGCCGCTCTATTCCTGACGGAATACGATGTGCTGTTTTTTTTCCATCTCAGTTCTTAACTGTGTGTCGGGTTGAGTTACTAAGGCAACGCGGTGTTTCTTCCAAACTGAAGTTCGTCAACTGAGATCAAAGCTTGACAAAAAAAATTCTGAAACTGTAAATTTTAAATCCTGAACCATGCGTCGTCATTATAATCGATGGTTTTCTATTTTTTCTTCAGTTACTACAATGCTGGCGTCACGTCTGTCTGAATAATACTAATTTGTCTATCACGCTGAATAAATTAAGCAATAAGCTTGACTCATATTCAGAATATATCTGTATCGAATCCGAAAGTTTACTTAACTTCATTACTTCCGTCCGCCGACAGAGGGATTCCTTGTCGAGTGTTCTTTACATAAAATGGAGGCATGCAATGCTGTCTTGTCTCCACATTTAAACTCGAGAACCACCACGTGGATTTTGTTTAAATTTGGTATGTATATTACGATACCCTAGCGGTTAGAACGCTGGCCTTGTAATCCTGGGGTCTCGGGTTCGAATTTATAACTTGTGTTGGGCAAGGCCGTGGTCTAGGCAACACGGAGTTTTCCTCCGTGGCATCCCAACAATTACTCCATTCACACACAGAAGAAGGCAATGGCAAACCACTTCTGGATCATCTGCCAAGAACGTATATGAACAGGTCCCAGTCCGAGAAAAGGATGGAAGGATCCTGTTCATATGGACCTGTCCTCAGACAGAACACTAAATAATAATATAATTACGATACCGGAGCTCAACCTGAGATTTACAATAGCAAGATGGCGACGTGCGAATTTTAAAGTTGGGAAAATGAGCCTTGTAATAGATCCTAAGACAATATGCAACTTTGTACGTTTTTTGTTGGATGTAAAACTTATTCAAGTATTTTGCTCAACGATATGTTTACGATAGGCAAATTAAACAGCAGAACAGAGAGGCAAAAACATTTTGTTTCAAACTTACATGTATTCTTTTAGTGACAGGATTCAAACAGCTTATGCTGGATTACAGTGCGCGGTATATTTCATTTCGTGTAAAGTATTAAATTTTTAATTACATAAATTCTGAATTGCTTCGAGCATTTGTTACGCTTTCTGGGAAATGTATTTTTCGGTACGAATTGCAATTTCCCAGTTTCTTTTTTTTTTTAAAAAAAAAAAATGTAACCAGCACCCTAACTTTGTTGTTAAAACAGCAATTCAGTGTCCCCGAATGTGAAAAGGTTAGTTGTTTTGTGTATGTATTGAACGCGGTCCCTTATTGTGAATGACATTGTAAATTTTGCGTGTTTTTAAATAAAATGAAGGAAAATATGTAAGTGGGCGAATGTATTATACATAGAACAATAGCATGGCGTTTAAATTTCGCCCATTGTTGTAAAACCAACTATACACGTGGCCCCATGGGCATAGAGAAAAAAAATGTGTCGAATATTCCAGAATGACTGGTGTGATAATATTAAAATGGTTTTAGATAAATTTGTTGTGATAAGAAATGGGTAAAATATGTTCAGGACCGTATGCAGTGGCAGGTTTTGAAAGTATAAAACCCTTTACCATATTACATCACACTTAATGGTCACAGAAAAATAGTACAACGTTACGACATGAACAGCGCAGGGTAGACGAATGAAGACAGCTCGGAACTTGCAGCGTAGCAACGCCATAATGGTTGGTGGTTTTTAGCCGTGCGGTTCAAATCCTTCCGTGTCCCTTAAGCTGCAGTTTAACGATGACTGTTACAGCAGTGTTGAACCTTCGCATTGTGATACCAGATAAAGACTTATTCGTTGACGAACAGCTCTGAATATTGTGATTAAAATCCTTTGTTTTGGAGTTAGATAAGTTTTAATCTTGTATTAAACCTCGTAAAATGTCGACGGAATATCGAGATACCTCAGCGGTACAGAGATAAAGAAAATTAAGGATAGAATTATGTTTTAATAATTTAATTATTTTAAAATATCTGTATCCTAGATTCGTCATTCAAGCTGTGATAGAGCTTCGTATTTTATACTTGCATGTGTTTTAGTCTTTAACATGTGAGCATATTGTCGTCTTGTAGAAATGATTTGGTGACGTAGGGGAGACGTTAGAGTGAGGGGGCAGAGGGGAATCTGCTTGACAACTTTCTGAATAATGTATGCGACTCTGTTGCTTGTTGAAGGAAGTGCAGTCCGGATTCCCGGACTCTGATAAAGACGGCGACTGGAGGTGAGGGTAAGATATAAAAGGAACGGAAAGAGTGAAGAAGAAATCGATAAGAGACGGAGGTTCTGTACCTCGAAAGGAGACGATGCGATGTGGAACGCCGAAGTGCGACGGATAAGAATCCGACCGGCGATTTGGTGACGACACTGGCCACGTGGAGTGCCTTGTATCACACGCGAATTTGTGTCAAGGGAATTAGTTTGTTGTTGTGAAATTTTATATGAACATACGAGATCGTGGCCTTAAAATATTTCTAAGTCAGAAATTACAGCGAAAGTGACGTTTGGAAAGCTACGCGCTAATATCGTAATAAATTCGTGAGGAGATTCACCTCAGCAGTTTGTTTCTAGGAGTCTCCGGTCTGTATTATCAGTCACCGTCAGTCTTTGCTATTCTCATAGGTCGAGAGACCAAGTTATGAACGCCAAACTCGACAGGAAAAATTATAGATTTGTATATTTTTCATTTGGGTTTATAAATGGGAGGCTTGAAAACAAATGATTTTGAGTTGAACGGCAGCACATGATGTCAGAAACGTTAAATCTTTAGGAAATAATTACATTCCACTGCACAAAAGTCGGTACTACCAGACTCCGCCTTGCGTAGACTCCAGAGGTTGATCTCCGTTCACTAAACGCCCATGTAGTATAAAAGCTAAACTCAAGAGTTGTTTTCTGATAAGTTTCTATTTCCTGACTTTATAGAGAATAAGAGACAATTACTATTATATGGAAAACTTGTCTGAATTCTACAAGATACTATACTATACCCCCATTTTTTGTACCGAGTTTCAAAGTTTCTTGTGCAGAAACATTTTATATGAGGTTGTACGAACAAGGAACCACATTTTTTTTGTATGCGAGTGTCTGCTTCAGAGTCACCCTGTGTTGGTATTGGCTCGCGAGCAACGGTTATTGCTCTAGTTAACTTACCATTTCTTTCTCGTCTTTTATCCGTTTCTGCCGTTCTTTGGCCGGATTCCAGCATTTCACTGTAGCCTCCCCCCCCCTCTTGCGTCCTCACGTCAGTAGGTCCATAATTAACTGTTGTAAAAATTCCACAACTTTCAAAGCAAACACCAACATCCATCATAACTAATTACGTAAATACCCTTGACAGCATTTATGCTTTGTATGCGTAGCTGAGTTTTCTTGTTTTTCTACAGTGAAACAGTTTTAGAAGTTAATTCAATCACGGGTTCAAGTGAAATGACGATTATATCGGACAGATATCGAACAAATCAAATTCTCCCCACAAAAACTTGTCGTCGGTGTCGGTTCAGAAATCTAAATGCAAACGGGCGGACAGAACGACTGATAATTTCCTTCTCAACGCGCGTGTAAGATGTGAAAAGAACTTATTTTCATGAAATTTCGTATTGGATTTTTCCGAACAATGGTCATCGTAGAGGATTTTGTCATCCCTTGATGACGTCTTCGCCTATGTGACGTATCTCGTTAAGACGTTACTATTGATTTTATCAGCTCACGATCGAACGGGCGCCAATTTCTTACCCACTATCAGCTGCGAAATGTAAGACATGACAACTAACAAACTAACTAACCAGATGGCTTAGGGAACCCGAAGGTTCATCACCGAACTAACCAAAGCCCTCCACCGGACCAACAAAATCCAGTCTCCTTCAACTCCTATCTCCCATAGATCCCGCCTGAGATTATCCTCCCATCTACGTCTAGGTCTCCCCAGAGGTCTCTTCCCCTCAGGCTTCCCAAATAGTGGACCCAACCAACTAGATGGCTTACCGAATTCGAAGGTTCATCACCGAATTAACCAAAGCCCTGTCCTGGGCCTCCAAAATCCAGTCTCCTTCAACTCCTATCTCCCATAGATCCCGCCTGAGATTATCCTCCCATCTACGTCTAGGTCTCCCGAGCTGTCTCTTCCCCTCAGGCTTCCCAAATAGTGGACCCAACCAACCAGATGGCTTAGGGAACCCGAAGGTTCATCACCGAATTAACCAAAGTCCTCCATCAGACCCTGTCCTGGGCCAACAAAATCCAGTCTCCTTCAACTCCTATCTCCCATAGATCCCGCCTGAGATTATCCTCCAATCTACGTCTAGGTCTCCCCAGAGGTCTCTTCCCCTCAGGCTTCCCAACCAATACCCGGTGCACACCTCTTGTCCCATCCATGCGTGCTACATGTCCCGCCCATCTCATTCTTCTCGACTTAATCACCTTGACAATACCGGGGGAGGAGTACAGATTCTTAAGCTCGTCATTATGCAGTTTTCTCCAGACCCCATCATCAAGACATGGCAACAAAAATATTTTTAATATTGTTTCTATTGTGCAGTTAGCAAGCTTTCGCGGTGCATTTACACTATTTCTTCCTAGAGTACTCATATCATGGCGAAAGCACCAGAAATATCAAAAATATGACTACGGATTTTAGTACAAATGTACTCACATGTCTTCACTATAAATCCATGAAGTCACAGTTGAATGGTCAAATCTACTGGAGGAACGAAAGTATTTGAAATTGAACCTCAGAAGTGGAACGTCTGGTTAGTTACGTCCAGATGACAGTTTGTCCTTTAAGATTTAATTTAAGAATAGTAAATACAGTAAATATAAAACGCAATACATTTATATAGAAGCGAATTTAAATATTTTTTTTTAAATCACAGAAAGTTGTGTTTACATTTGCCAAACTTTAATACTTATAAGTGAGTGACTTTAAATAAATTAAATTCGCTTAGCAGTCTGTCTCAGTTAGTTTATCTTTAGTCAGAAATATTTAGAGAATTAATTATGTTATTTATATCGCTGAGAGAGATAGTAGTGCGCAGGAAATTTTAGTTTCATCATCTGGATGAAGTTGACTACTTGTGAGAGAAAGGTATTTACAGAAGCAAGGTCTTGGAGTGTAACGCGAGGGGTGGACTTGATTCAACCAGCTCCGAATGTGGTTAAGTGCCTTCCTCTTATGAAGTGTTGTGAAACACCGGGAAGTTTCCCAGCATTTCAACCCCTATAATCGTTTTAGTAAGGCTACTTTTACTCAGAACAAGCTGACATTCTCTTCCTTAACTCCATATAACATTTCACATGCATACCTTAGACCAGTTGTATTCAACCTGGGGTACGCGTAACCCCGGGGGTACACGAAGACATCTCAAGGGGTACGTGAAATTTTAAAAAAAATATATATTTTATGATAAACACTGAATAATCAGTAATGTAATTTGTTTAATTTATTTTAGATGTAGATTATATACTATGTATAACTTGAATTATACACCAACAACTTTTGGGGTACAAAGTTGAAGAGAAAGTATATCTGGGGGTACGCGAACAAAAAAAGGTTGAATACCACTGCCTTAGACGGATCATTGCGAGCCAGTTTCAGTTCACGCGCCGCAGGTTTGCCAACACACCTGAAATATTACCATGTGAGTATCATAATTGTTAGATGTCTACAATTATATACTGTAAATGAAGTGACGAGTAACTCAGAAGTTGGCAGTGTCACTTTGACGATATTAAAATGAGTTCTTGATATCAAATGCACGAGTAATACATGGGTCCATTTGTAATTATGTTCATACGAAGTATCGTAAAAATCTGTTCATTACTTTTAAATAAAACGAAGGGACACGATTGGCCTGCGTTACCGCTCTTGAATGAAATTTCCTTTATAAATTAATTGGGTATTAATAATACGTAATTGGTTGTAGTAATGAAGTTACGAAAGTTAATATAGCATATTCATTTTAACGCCATGTATCAATTGATGTGTTTGACTTTATTGATAATAAATATCAGAAACTTTAAAGTAATTAATTATTTAAATATAAAATAAGCGTTTAACTATGGATATTTAAAATAACTAGTTTAAATTAAGTAGGATTTGAGGTTTTCAAAGCTGTGAGTATGAAGATTGCTCTCTTCTGGGTTGTTGCGCCGTCTGGTCGATGTTAACCGACGTTTCAGGGGTCCTTGCTGCCTACGTCATCAGGTCGTCGGTAGACATCTACCAGACTGCGTAGCGCAACAACACATAAGAGAGCAATCTTCTAATTAAATTAAGTATTTATTATTAGTGATTTATCTCTTTAGAACTTACTTTTTCGTATTGGTTAAGTATTACGAGTGAATTTGTATGTAATGCAGCAGTAATAATGATACTAGTAATGAAAATTTATAAGAATTCTCATGTTATGTTTGTACTTTTTAACAAATGTGGAAACTAGCTTCGTTTTTATCCTTACTGGGACGTGATGTGAGTACTTTATGTATAGTATTATGCTTAGATGGCGCTTTCGTATAAATTACATGTATGAAGCGAATTGAGACCACAAGTTGACGCTCATACACGCAGTAAAAACCTTAAGACAAGCAACCCAGTTGAGTTCTGTGCTCCAAGCTTTGCTGATTGGTCAAAGTCGCTCTGTGGAGTGTAGAACGACGGTACGAGTTCTGTGCTCTTGATTTGTCATTGTCTTTATCTGTTTTTCTTTTCCTCCCCAGTTTTCTTCTCTTTTTTTTTCCTTCTTTTAACGTAATTTCGACGATGTCGAAAGTTGCATCGACTTGCGGCGTCGGCAACTTATCGGGCAACTCTCTGATGCGGGACAGTCTAAACAAAGTTCTGCGGGCGCTTCTACTTTCTCTCCTCCTATTGACTGACACATTCAACAAGGTTTTACTCTGGCTTCAGGCAACTGGAGAGTAGCGGCTTGGGACACTCTGTTCTAGAAACCTGTTACTTTTTTACAGAGCAGCTGAAAGATGTTACATATTTTTTTGTGAAACCTGACACTTGAAAAAAAAAATTCTTACATAAAATAAGTGCTTTCAGCAAACCGAATGCGTATAAGATTTTTTGCTGTCGAAGAGACCGTATTGAATGAAGTATTCTCGGTTGATCGGCCGCATGATCCAACGTTTCAGACGCAGACACAGCTTCCGAAACGCTGGATCACAACTCTGTTCTCGCGCAGATGATCTCCCGAGAAGACCTCGCCGAACACGAACCCTTTCCTCCACGTACAGCGCAAAGAATAGGGTGTTTAAAAAAAGGAGTGTCTGTTGAAGAGATGTCATTCTGTGTGTTCGTATTTCAATCCCAAACGGTGGTTCATTCCGAATTACATTCATTTAAGATTTTTCTTTTAGGGAAGCAGTTGAATGACACTGGATACGTCGCGTTGTAAATGTTAGGTTCTATAAATTAGTATCTCACGTATTTAACGATAACGTATTCTTATATAAATCGGAGGTTTGACAGTATTTTCATCAGAGGTCGCCCTATAACCGAATCTTTAAATATTTATATCCACTGCCATATTTTCTTGGTCTTTATAGTAGCTGTTTGCAAACTTTCTACAGGTATTTGTTGTCAGTGTTTTATTTTATATCTAGAATTGTTAATTTCGAGTTTTCTACCTCTCCACTATTTTCAGAAAAAAATATTTGTAACTTGAAACTACTGTTCCAGTTAATTGATTTGTCATACTTGGAGTTTCAATTGTTATATCGTGCAATAAGTTACGTGTTTGTCACAAGCTACTTGAACGTGTCTGCCTATAAAGAGTATGGATGCATTTTTGAACGCTATGTTATGAAGGTATCTGTATTTTGTATCAATTTTTATGATCCGTGACCTTTCACATAAAAGTACTTGAAAATAGACAGGGGGTGGGGGTTACATAAGGCGAGGAGAAGAAAATTGGCCTCTGTGTGATTCCATGCAGATATGGGGGCAAACGTGGGACCCAGGTCTTTGTGAAGTAGGAATTTCTGGGACCGCTCCAGTGGAAGGATATCGCAGACGGACAAGATCAAACTGTTTGATGCTACGATACCGCGTATTAAAAACGTTTCTCACAATTTTCTCCTTCCAGTTGAGAAATTAATTTTTGAAACACTTGTTATGGCCATCAAGGAACAACAATTCAAGATTTAAATCCCTGGAGAAAACTCGAGGAAACGGGAAACTTAAGACGAGATAAAATCTAATACCACAAGTTATATATCTTCACTATTTATTTAATAACTGTAAGCCGTGTATTTATACTGACGCCAAGTAAATTTTGTTGTTAATGAAATCAGAAGATTATGGCATGAATAAATAATAGACGATGCTACTTTGAAGACTTTTCCCCCAAATACGGAGGAGTGTCAATCGAAAATATGTACATTAGCAAAGAATTCGATCAAATGAAAATTTATTTTCGATAAAAATAACCTTACGAAAATTTTAAAGAATGTCAGTAGATGCTACAGTTAACAGTACTCACTAGCGCGAAAATTTGTCAGCAGTTTATTTAAGTTGTAGTCTTATAGCATTAGTGAATTGCATTAAATTTAAACCAACTTTACTTTAAGATAGAACAGGCTAATATTCAGTGAAATACGCGTGTAGTCAGTACCGTCGTTCTAACTGAGGGCTGTTTTTCCAGAACCAGAGTTCGCTGTATTGACTGCAGTCAGTACAAGTCACGTATCTCTTAATATCTTCCATGTCATAAACTTCATTGGCATCGCAAAGTATAGTTCCTTCAACTTCCGTTTTTATCTGCAGAGACATCGTAAAATACTTTCATTTATTCATGAAGCCTTTTTTTTAGTAACTCGTTTCGTGTTTCAGGGCGTCTGCATGTGACAATTATAGAAGTCACAGCCCCTGCTTTAAAATAACACTACAGATTTGTGCCATAGGGACCTATATTTCCTTTAAGGGTAGTCAAAGTTGGGTTACATTACCCAGCTCGGCATCAATTTGGACAGTAATGAAATGAAGTATAACTTTAAAATTGATTACAACGCATTAAAATGAAATTTATATTGAAATACTTATACAACTCATAATGGAAACAGAATACTACCATTCCTGAATAAATTTATGTAAAATCATGCATACAAACAAAACTGTTTACACATTAAATAACACTTTGTGCCAAACTCGTTTCGACCTCAAGAGGTAACCATCAGTGGCGAAAACATTAATTCATTAGTCTGTCTATTAAAATCATACAATTCATGAAACGATGGTTTGTTATAAAGCACTGTAAAATGTCGCACTTGTAAAACCATACTCCATGTAATACCACACTGAACGTTTAATTACACATGAGTTGGTGTATTATCTGTTCCTGAATAAACGCTGCGATTTGATAATATCGGAAACACAGAGAAGACATCAATGACACTCGACCAACTTCCTCAGATTATTTATCGGTTTTCCTTTGGACACGTTGTTTATGCCTCGGAATCACAGAGGGCAGCACTTTCTATTCAGTTTTAAACTTGTAGTTACTTCTTTTTGAAAATATGTTTTTTTGAAAACCAAGGAAGACAAATTTTGTTTTGTGTTATGTGTAACCGAATAACCCACGGCCCCTGTCCACATATTCGTCATAATCATTGACAAATTCAACCTATTCCCCGTCACTTAGGACATTAAGGAATATGTAAATTCGGAGTCACGCAGTACGAAACATCGTGTTTTGATACACAAAGCGATTATTAACTTCCCAAGAAAAGTTCTGCTCTATGGAGTCAGTACGAGGCTCGTCCACAAAGTAAGTTTCCCTGGGGCCGTTTACAGAAACAAAACACAATTTCATGGAAATATTTATTGCAACAGATACAGCAAGTGTCCAGCTATTTTTCAACATATTCGCCACCGGAATTGAGACATTTGTCATACCGTGGGACCAACTTTTGAATACCTGTGTCGTAGAAGTCTGCCGCCTGGGATTGGAACCACTGTATGACAACCATCTCCGCCTCTCTGTCATTCTCAAAACGCTGACGCTGACCGGACAGGAATTTCTTGAGGTGTAGGAAAAGATGGAAATCACTGGGAGCGAGGTCCGGGCTGTAGGGTGAATGATTAAACACCTCCCAGCTGAACTCCTGCAGGAGACTTGCTGTCCGTCGAGCCGTGTGCGGTCTAGCGTTATCACTGACCGCACTTCACAGTCGGCGGGAGCTGGAATAAGAACCTCCATCTTTAACAGCTGCAACGATGCTACTGTGAGAACGCGGGAAGTGCCGTTAGTGCATGCGCCATGCTACGTCATTGCTCTATCACGTACGCACAGTCGCTTCGCGCAATATAAGGTTTGCTAGCTGTGGGACGAGTGGGAAACTTACTTTGTGGACGCGCCTCGTAGTTTACCGTGTTGAACTGGTTCTGTCTGGCTGAAAATATGTGATAAGTGGCGATCTCTTTCGGACACGCGAATGAGTGTTTCTTCTTAAAATTTTCGGTTGCCCCAAATTACATTTTTTGATGCCCACGTGTGTCATTTGGCATTAGATAATATTAATACATCATCACTGTGTTTTATCCTGGTTTCTTTTACTGCAGTTATCGATACTTTGAGGATCTGTTTTTCAGTCTTCTTATTTTATTTATTCCGTTGCAGACTTCAATCTTCTTCCGTGTCTTTAGTCTGAGACCGAGGTTCCAGACGTTTAATTTCCCCGATATATTTTGCCCCCTTTTAATGTGTATCTCAGAAAAGCTTATTGAGATGTAATTTTCATGTTTCCATTAGCAAAATCAAAGGGAGCACAGAATAGGATTTGAAATGAACGGGGCGTGCTGACGGTGACAATTTGTTTCTCCACAGAATAAATATTACGAGATAAAAGAAGTTGTTTCAGACGCTCCTAAGGTTAGGTTATTCTTGAAGTAAACGCAGAAAAGTCTTAAGTACCTTGTTACCACGCCAAAGGACAGATCATTATATAAAACTAGCGAATCAATCCTTTGAATACATGGCAAAGTTGAAGTATATGCGAACGACGAAAACACACCGTCTCCATCTCCAGTGTTTATATTTACACGGCGACAAAACCAATAATAGTATTACCACCCCCTTCCACCCTGCAAGAAACCTCTTATCTCTAATAGCACTTTCAAAAATAAAAGACTAGGCTATGTAATTTTTAAACAAATTGTCTATTTGGTTTGAAGCTTTCGCGACGAAATATCTCGATAAAATTTTCTCGGGTGATCAGCCTTGTCAGATGGTTAAACGATAAAACCGACGTTTCAGGGGCCAGTCTCTCCCCATCGTCAGGGTTTCATCTGACGCGTCTGATGACCCGAGAACATTTTATTCCTTTCATTTGTGTGGTCTCTGAGGTGTTGTAGTGAGACACGTCGTAAGTAAGTACGGGAATGCCTCGGTCAGTTAGTTAATTAGTTAGTTAGAGGAGCCAATCAGAACGTTGCTGTGCCATCTGAACGCTTTGAACATAATCCTGGGGTATCCACTTCATATCCGTGGATCCTTTTCTGAGATGAAGCGACCTGATCGTGAAGCCAAAGACTCGGCTCTAAGTATCTCTGAGGTTAAGGCGACGCCTAGGTCAGTCCGTGATTAACACAGGGTCAGGTTTCATCTCGATCTTAAGCTAGAAATAACATCTGGTATTTATGCCGAAGTTATAATTAAGTACTCTTTGAAAGAATGCCTTAAACGTGACGGTATCTTGAGTAAGGGGATTATTTCTTTTAGGAATACGTAACAGTTATATTCCGTCTTATACTGTACAAGGTATTCTTTAATGTAAGTTTCCCAACACGTTTAATTTTTATCCCTTAAAGGAGCCTGCCGCATCAGTTGTCGGTGTACGAAATCTTAAAATATGTTCACGCAGAGAACAGGTAGTGAGTTCACACCGAAGTTATTTGAAATTTTAAGTCTTGTTCTTCGCAAATTAATTTATTTTCCGTGATAGCTCCGGAATGTGCGACATTCCTTCGTCTGTTTTCATGTTCCAAGACTAGGAGAGCATCGGGTATCAGAAATTCAATCCCGTTAAATTAAATATGGGATGTTAACCCTCGCCTTAAAGCCAGAAATTCAGGTGGTACAAGATGCTAGCATCGACTCGTATACAAATAAAATAGCTTATATCAACTGCTTAACTTTTTCTTCGAGTGTCCTACATTTTAAACAAGTTTATTATATTCGTCACCCTGATGATGGAGGCAGTAGGCTTCTGTGTACGTTGCTCAGTATATACCAGACTACAAGGTGCAGTATCTCAAAAGACAGGACAAGATGATTATTTTACGTAGACTAGGGAAAATGATGAGGCGAAACGCTTATAGACAAAATTTAATATAAGAAATGACTGAAGAAAATCATGAACGAATTCTGATAGGTAGATACCGGCCGAGGCTCGTAGGTCTCGTATGTTCATGTGATTATTGTTTGAAAATTGTATTGATATCATTTATGTTTGCTGTGAATGTTTAAATACATACGAAGACATTTACAAATGAATAATGAGGACCTTAACAAAGGACTTTATTATAGTCTCCTTCCCGATAGGGACTTGAGGCTGGATTCTTTGAACACGGTGATGTAACTTTGCGTAACATAAAATGTGGGGAATTTATTGACCGCCTCAACGACTGTTAGCTCCCGGAGATGTTCAGTCAGCTGTTTTATTAAGAAGACAAATATTTTCGGATTTCACGTGCTGTGAACAAACAGCTTTGAAAGAAGACGTTTTGTGTTCACAGGCCAACAGAAATTACTGTCAGGCATTTATTTTGTGTTGCAATTTGTTCTTGGAAAAATTCATGTTTCTGTAGGAAATCCAATAGTTGAAGTTTTAATTTACGTTTTAGTGTAACGATACTGAAAGTTAATGTGAGTCAGTGAAATCGTAATGTTTGTTCCGGATTACTCTGAATTTTGATGTATCATATGTGTGAATCATGTTAGCAATAAAGGAAATGTATTTTAGAGAAATATCTTAATCTAGTATACACAATTTACTTCATTGGCGTGAGCTGACTCCATGGAACATCATCTTGTTTTAAAAGCTGATAGTTGTTCAACTTGTCAGTAAATACCCTCCCTTTATTATACCTAAAGTTAATTACCGTGTTCACAAGGGCTCGCATTTGGTCACTATTCTGAACCAGATTAATCCAGTCCTGTATATTTCAGTTCAATTTTAATATTATCCTCCCAGCTGCAATTTCGAAACTATATACTTTTATGTGAGAAAAAATTTAATAAATTTTGGGGCGGGGCAGCAAAGTGGAACAAAGGCGGGGTTAAGACTCTGATAGTCGCTTAGCCGGTTGCGTTATTCCTACATATCTCTGGTGGGCCATGAAGTTTCATTAATCTGTCTTCAAGAGTTCGCCACGTGCACCCTGCAGTGTATAATAATCGCTTTAAACTTTTCTCCTAACGGCGGTTGCTTCTCCTTAGTTTTTTGATATTTTCTTCAGGTTTTCGTTATAGAGTTTTGTATCGGGAGAAAAGAAAACTATTTTAAAGGGATCTAATGTAAATAAAAATCACAGAACGGAAGGTAACGAAAGAGTGAATAAGCTACAAGACAGTTTTTGTACAGTGTGATCTTCACATTATTCTTCTGCTGAAAGAAATTTGTAAAAGGTTTCCGTGCCGAGCGCGGAGCTTTGCTGAGCGAAAAGAGTAGAATTTGTGCGATTCGCCGGCTTTGTCAGACTCGCCTGTGGCATCACGTTGCATCGACAGAAAACTCTGTGCGCCTTCCCAGACTCTTAATCCGCCATCTGGTGGAGACAATTGAAATGTTGTACGAGGTTATTCTATAACTTTTCAAACCTCTACAGAATTAGGATCTGCACACAGCATCATCTCTGTCAGCAGATGATTTCTGTACGTCGGGACTGTATAGATCGACGTTAATCAGAGATTGTTTGCAAGATACTCTAAGTCTTGACCTAGAATGATTAAAAACACTAGGACTAGAGTGTGTTAACCTAGAAGGTCCTAGAACGCAACTATCTCTTCCCGCATCCCGACAAGAATTGAAAAAAATGAAGGGTAGTTGATTTTTATGTTTGTATTGAATAATACTTGAATCGTACCAGGGAAAAAAGCTTTATAGCTCTTAGCGGTGAGGCATGCAGTTCCAGCAAGGAGGCAGGCGATGACAGTTGCTTTCAGCTTCATCGTTGAATGCGCTGGACTAACGATGCGTTTGAGAAACTTCACCTCAAAATGAGGGTTAGTTTAATTTGGCACAGGACAGGATCCCTTGCAAAAAGGATAATGAATCATTTCTCGTGAATTTTATGTTTTTTACCTGTGAAGTTATCAAGAATGTCTCAAGGTCTCTTTTCCATGACGTTGATGAAGTTCTGACTTCGTCCCTGGCTTAAGCACCCCTTTTCAGAACAAGACTTGTGGTCTCTGTTTTATTTAAATTAATTTATAATTTCTTTAACGACGTTCTTTAGGAGCTCAGACCACACAACGTCGAATGAGAGGACGACAGTGAATAATTAATTGGAAAGGATGTGGTAGGAAGTGGTCGTTGCCTAATTTGAAATGTTTGTGGAGGGGCTGAGGAAAATCAAGACGAAATTAAAAACCTGGTTTACACAATTATTATTTGCAACAGCTTCTGTACAATTTGAGAACCTGATGATGACCGTTTCCGGTCGAAACATGTAATCCAGTAATATCGGAACACCTGAAAAGAAGTGGAAAGAGTGTGTTAAAGTGACTGTGATATTAATGCCAAGAAGTACAAATGCTCATTTCACTGACAGATGTCCTCTTTACATCGACACTTAATTATTGTTATTATTGTTATTATTATTAGCGGTTAGAACGCTGGTCTTGTAATCCTGGGGTCTCGGGTTCGATTCCCGGCGGTGCCCGAATTTATAACTTGTGTTGGGCAAGGCCGTGGTCTAGGCAACACGGAGTTTTCCTCCGTGGCATCCCAACAATTACTCCATTCACACACAGAAGAAGGCAATGGCAAACCACTTTTGGATCATCTGCCAAGAACGTATATGAACAGGTCCCAGTCCGAGAAAAGGATGGAAGGATCCTGTTCATATGGACCTGTCGTCAGACAGAACATTGAATAATAATAATAATGTCCGTGGCTTCGAGTCTACTTCAGGACACGTAGACAAAGTTGCGGGGGGGGGGGGGGGGAAGGAGGACATCTTTATGCCTTGAGAAAGTTCTGCCGAGGTCACAGCTTTGTAGAACAGTTCTTATCGTGTCAAATTGCGGAAGGACTAAATCGATTTCACGACGTGTATATACCCTTTCGAATCCTGCAGAATCAAATAAGAGGGAGCCAACTTCTTTATGCAGGTCGCTTTTTATCTCACGCGAGGAAAGGCTTCGCTCGTAAAATACAAATTTTGAAGAACTGGAATTTTGCTTACTGGAGCGTGCTCCTGAATTTGGTCCTTTAAAATATTTTGTTTTGCTCTAGGACAGTAACCTTTTTGTGACATTTCGTCTTGAACAGATTTATTTTAATATTAACAGCTTCTGGATTTTAATATAAATGATGAAACCGTATTTAATTTTTATTATTTTCTTATGATTAGGAGTTCAGTTAAACTAAAATCTTGGCTCTGAGGGGAAAACCAAAATATGAAATTAAAGCAACGAAACTGGAATGGAGGTCATTGAGCGAAAGAATTTTGTGTTATATAAAGTGAACTGACTACATGTACATCTCGGCTCTGTGTTAACTCCGCTTGTAATTACAGATTTTTACTATTTTCCTTTTTCGAAAAGTTCAGTATCAGACGAGGTTCGTATTTTACAGATCTTTTCTTTTAAATTAAGTACTATTCATTTAAACTTTTCGTTACTGTAGTGCCATCCGTTTGACGTTCTCTGTTATCGATGAAGCAAACAGAAACTTTCCTTGAATACAGAAAAAAGGACTTAATTTTCCGACTCTCTCTTTCGGTTACCTTCTTTGTGTTTAGTGTTTAGTACAGTAAATGTTTTTTTTAAACGTGTCTCACCTCGTAAATTATTCAGTCTGCTCTCCTCTTGACGTGTTCTGTGCACTTGGATTTGTAAATATAAAAGAATGTTTATTTCCTTCAAAACCTTGAATTCTTCATACTTCTTCAAACACATTACAGTGAGGCAAACAAATTTTCGACATAATCTCTTGCAAACGTAACAAATCTTCTGACAGTAAGAGGAATGATTTAACCTGTTCATTTATTCATCACGTGCCTCATAATATTAACCTGGCTTTCAGTTACGTGTATTTTACAAAACAAATATTTGTTCATTAAACTTAAAAACGTCAGTCCTCAGAATCCACTGAGCTTAGACTAAATGATCGGGGGATACACCACGTCAGTGCAAGAATTTTTTTTTTATTCTTAGCGATATCCGGAGCATTTAAGGGATCCCTTGAAATCTCCCACTTACTTCCACCTAGTGTCGAGGTTAAAAACACGGGACGCTACGCTTGGCTTGTAGCTCCACGGACGTTTCGCATCAATAGTATAAATGTTACGAATAAATAATCAGGAAAGATGTTTACGGGGACAGCCGTGGTATATTTAAATTCAATATTGCTGCTTTTATTTGAAATACCAGAAGGACCACAAAGTCAGAACCAGGATATACGGAATACTAATCGAGATTGGAACCCATAACATTTTGTGTGTAACCAGAATTTTTAATAACTCAAAATTGTCTTTTGGTTACATTCGCGCTATCCACTTCAGGATTTCGGTATAACAGCGCATACCTGAGAATTTACCTACGTGGTTTAAAGGACGCGTACGTTTACGTGCTACAATTAGACGAACTGACCACTTCGTTTAAATCAGATAAATGTGTACTGACTGAGTAAGAGTTTGAAGAAATGTGGTCTTTTGTAACAATTAAGTATTACGGTCCACCTAAAATACCGCCTGTTAATCACAAATAGGTTCTGCGAACGTGTTCACTGACGCACTAATTGAACCTCGTAAACCGCGTGTCTTCCATCGTGAATTAATGTGTTACGGACATTCGCCCTCATCTGTTATTCACGTGTCTCATCTCCTGAAGATAACGCACAACTCAACTAAAAACACAGATGAAAGAGGAAATTTTTTTTTTTTTTTTTTTTTTTTTTTGGAAACCCTCCATCAACACGCAGATATTTCTGTGGAAACGTTCAACCCCCCCATCCTCAAAACCTATTCCTTTCCTTCATTTCATTGTTGTCTTCTATTGAAAATCCGCCAAAGAAAAGACGAGCGTCGACAGATAATATGTTTCGGGTGCTGACAACCAGAAATATTACGTTGGCTGCTTTTCGCTTTCATTCGAGGCCCGGGGCTCACACCCCTCCCCCCCCCATTCCCCCATCAACCCTGACAGCGCCATCTTGTTATCGCCGGTATCTGGCTGAAGAAAGAAGATTCAGCATCCACACACACGCATTGCACCAGTGATCAAATATAATCTCGCTTGTCACATTTAACATATGCGCCACTCCATCGCAACAAAAGTGGCCATAATTTATTGTGACGCCCCCCGACCGCGTGCATGTATCAATTTTCTTTGTTACAGAGGAACCTGGAATGTTGCGACGTGTACTGTATTATAATTTTACCGACGTTTCGGAGGCCTTTGTTGCCTCCATCATCAGGGCGATGAATTACCAGTTCCAGGTTCGAGATTTACTCATCGTCCTCATGATGGAGGTAGCAAAGGCCTCCGAAACGTCGGTAAATTTCTACCAGACTCCACTGGGCAACATACCAGAATCTCATAAATTAATTACGTGTATTTTATAACTATTTCGCGATCGTAATAAACTGGCCAAAGTCGGAGAGAATGTTGGATGGACGGAGGAAGCTGACGTATGCGAATCGGAAAATGTGAGTGACGTTAAGAAACTGACGTACCTCATGGAGTACAGCTGGTTAGAAGCTGATAGTCCCCTCGGCGAGTATAACAGATCTCCACTTCAGCAAGTTTTACGATGAAAATTCCGTGTTGTTTTCTATAACACAATCATGCTACATGTCTCGCCCATCTCATCTTCATTGATGTGATCGTCCTAGTAACGGGAACGAGTTGTAGATCTCCTCACTGTGCACTTATGTCCGTCTTCTTGTTCATCTGCTTTCGCTCTCGTAGGTAATTTTTGTCCACTGATTCAGAAATTGCGGGGTTTCACTGCGATAAAAATTTCGATTTTCGTCTTATTTTAGCGATAGGCCAACGTTTCGGGGGGAATGAGTCTCCTCGATGTACCCTGACGATGGAGCTGTTACGTTCCTCCGAAACATTGTAACCACCTTGAAGACAACATGGCGTCCATCCCGGGAGAGAAACACCCAGATTTCCATTTCACATTCAGACATGTCTTCCTGGCAAATTAATTTTAGTATCCTTAACTCATTTTCTCTAGATTTTGATTCGTAAGGTGTGGGTTTGTCGCCAGAAGTACTTTATGGACTAGTAGGGGAACATTTCGTGGAATTTGGTAAGTCTGAGCTGTGTTCCTTTTAATGGATTTGTTTAGAGGTGTAGAAAATTAAAAATGTTCTCTATAAGAAATTTTTTTTAAAGGAAATGTCGACATCACTTCGCGCTCTCTCGCTCTTCGTGGTATGAAACGTGTGGTTTAAAACGCGAAACTGAAGTAATTGCATTATAAACTCCATCCTACTATTTCACTTTCTTATTTATTATCTTATATCGTCCGTTCTACGTCTTGGATTTGTCTCATCGCTCCAGATGTTGGTCCAGTACAATTTGTTTCGCCTTCCGCCTCGTCGTGTTTTATTCAACATTTGATGTCCACGGCATGGCTTTTATTTTCCGTCGATTTGCGACTGTGGAGTGTGGATCAGATAGTGGAAGGGGCCATGAGTTAGCGCGAACAAAACACGACCAACAAGTTTTAAACGATAATAGTGACGATAATGATAATTTTATTTATTTTTATTTTATTTATTTAGTGTTCTGTCTGAGGACAGGTCCATATGAACAGGATCCTTCCATCCTTTTCTCTTCTCGGACTGGGACCTGTTCATATACGTTCTTGGCAGATGATCCAGAAGTGGTTTGCCATTGCCTTCTTCTGTGTGTGAATGGAGTAATTGTTGGGATGCCACGGAGGAAAACTCCGTGTTGCCTAGACCACGGCCTTGCCCAACACAAGTTATAAATTCGGGCACCGCCGGGAATCGAACCCGAGACCCCCAGGATTACAAGGCCAGCGTTCTAACCGCTAGACCGCCGTGGCTATCGATAATGATAATACACCATAAATATTAAGGACTAGGGCACATTAAGGTACTAATTAGAAGCCTTGAAATTAAGTGAGTACAGGATAGAGAGGTTAGGTTGATTGACACGGTTTGCGTAAAGGAATGTTTTGTTGTCTCCACAAAAAATTCAGTCAAACGCGATTTTCGAAATATTTCACAGCAGGGTGTATCGATCGGATGGAATCGACACTACTTCTGCGCTTAACAACCCCCCTCCCCCTCCCGCGTCGTTCTGTTTAACGTTGTTCGTGCCGCAGTTAAACATTCCAGCTGAGCAAGGTAGTAACGTTCACGTAAATATCCGGAGGAAACTGTCAAGTGGGACGCCAGTTCCATCTAGCGTGTGCGCGCGTAACTAAACATGTATTAAGCTTTATCGTACGGGATTTGGGTTTAAACGCCCAAAGAACGGGGGTATTCTACTATATTTAATTCAGTGGGCTTAATGAGTGTTGGTACGGGGAGAAATTTCGATTAGTGAAGTTATTAGTACTAAAATATTGTAGTAAAAAGCTCTTGAAAGAAAAATATGTTGCATAATTTTGTGGTATAGGATTATAATGTAATGCTACTATATTCCTTTGCGAGTAGCTTGTCGGATTCTGAACTGTATTAAATACAATGTGTACGTAAATCCAGATGAAACTCTCATGCGAGTTCGACGGGCGGGTGATAAATGTTGATTGACTCCAACCGAGAGAATACAATTGTCCTGTACGTGACTGGAATCAGGAATCACTGTTTGTTTGTGCGTTGGTGGTTGTGATATTAAATTTTCAGTTAAATTGTCTCAGTTTGTATGTTAAGTAAAATTATTTTGATTGATATTAAAATAGAACAGCCATATTTGGACTAATTGCAGACGTTCTGTGAATTTTTGTTTAATTTTCTTTAATTCCACATAATATAAGAAATAATTTCCTTTTTTTAGTTAAGTGTATGTTTCTACTGTCTCATTCATTTGTTTTTCTATGCGCTGCTGTTAATCCCGGATGATATTACCATAGCAACAGTGGACCGTAGCAATTTACAGTTTTGAGCTGCAGTTTTATCCTCACTTTGTGTCACATTTTAGCTTTATTTATTATTATTTTGTCATTTATTTGTACGCGTCTCTCCTTAATTGATGGTAGGGGTCGATTGTTTTTTAACATACGCCATCACACGTCATTCGTTACGTAGCTTTTCGATACATATCGATTGTATTGCCCAATAGATTGTATGTCACTCTTCATTTTCACATCATGCAAGACAGTTGTATTTTTAGTTAATGGAAAGCTGTAAAGCCAGAATATGAAGAAGAGACTCTTGTTCTGTTTTCAGTTATTTGCAAATTTTATTGAGACTTCCGAACTCACCTGTAAACAGGCATGAATTTGCCTGATTTGGTGAATCTCGGTACCGAATAGACGTCATTTAATGTCGTGGCATTGTGTTGCCTTTCAACAGCTTCAAGATTGAATCGTCTAGAATATCGTGTAATGTAGTAGAAGTTTACCTGTGTTTCTAAGGTTCTTGCTGCCTCCATCATCAGGGCGATTGTAAAAATACGAGTAACTGAATGATTCATTATCCTGCTGGTAGTGAGATGTACAAGCCATGGAGATTAGAGGCTTCGCACGGAATGCGACGATGGTTTGGTTCAAGGACGGTCTGCATTCACAGCAAGTGTTAAAGACCAGGTTCCCCGTCGGTAGATGCGCCAACTTGATGCTCGCCCCCTGGTGCAGTATCCCACAGCCCCTGTTTTGTGCTGTCAGCTGTCAATTCGGAATTTGCCTCCTTTGTGTTGTTGAGTCTGCGTTGAATAAAAGTGGTTTTGTACCCCTGATGAAGTTCCATTGGTTAGCCCACAAATTCCCCGGATACCGAAAGACCTGGTACGTCGACAGATGACGGGTAGCTTGCGCGGGTTCACGTCGGTGGCTGGCGACTCGAGGTGTTGCCAGCCACATCGGCTCAGTGCCACTGGGACTCTAGACGAGATGTCGGCGACTTTTTAAGAAAGAATAAATTCTTTTGTAATATTCTTCCAAAAATACTTCCTTCTAGAGATACAGTTCACTGCACGTTTCTGTTACGATATTCGTCGTACATAGATTTTTAAGCACCCTGTTGCGGTTTTTCGTTGGCTTCTCACAGTCGAGACCCGGGTTCATTCACAGGACAGCCCATGTAGGATTTTTGTTGGACAAAGTTGCGCTGTGACAAGGTTTTACCCTGTCAGTATCATTCAGGGATGTCCACGTGATTGTATATTTCGTTTTAGGTTTATACGTATTAGACGAAAAGGTGATACGATTACATAGGTCCAAATGGCTAACTCTTTAAAGCCGAAGCTCGTCTAAATATTACGTATTTAAGAATTCAGTCCGTACCGCGAAGAAAACACAACTCTTCACCATTACAAAGATCGACTGGTTAACCCTTTGAAGTCAAAGGTCGTCTAAATATTACGTATTTAAGAATTCAGTCCGTACCGCGAAGTAAACACAACTCTTCACCATTACAAAGATCGACTGGTTAACCCTTTGAAGTCAAAGCTTGTCTAAATATTACGTATTTAAGAATTCAGTCCGTACCGCGAAGAAAACACAACTCTTCACCATTACAAAGATCGACTGGTTAACCCTTTGAAGTCAAAGCTCGTCTAAATATTACGTATTTAAGAATTCAGTCCGTACCGCGAAGTAAACACAACTCTTCACCATTACAAAGATCGACTGGTTAACCCTTTGAAGTCAAAGCTTGTCTAAATATTACGTATTTAAGAATTCAGTCCGTACCGCGAAGAAAACACAACTCTTCACCATTACGAAGATCAACTGGTTAACGCTATTTAAGGAAATAATCGCTGTTTACAGTGAGAATAATACGAAACACGTAAATACAAAATTCAGAGTTAATGACTGTCAAAGTAGGTGGTACATATAATTACCACTAAACTTTAAATGGTTAATTGTCTGATACCGTATACCAATGGACCGTGTTCGATGCTCGGGGTTTTCGAGTGCCGTGTAAGCATCTTAACTTTTCTATATTCTCTTTTTCGCAGTGAACTTTTTAGACCGTCTGTGTTAGACACCGTTTGACATTTTCGCAGAATGAAATTTTTCCTTTCTTCTCTGAGAACGTCTTGTATTGATTGCGTTATTCAGTTCCTATAAACGAAGTAACGTATTTTACGGTCGTTGGGTTTAGGTAAGATTATTATAAACATAGAATGCACTGGAAATAACAGAAATGTAGTTTTAAGTTTGAACATACGAAGAATATAGAATGCCCAGATATCCTGGCATGCATAAAGAACTCCAATCGGATATTTTTATAGACGATTAAACTTTGTTCTGTTCCGAAATTTGAATTTCAGCGTGAAAGATTATTCAGCCCGAGCCTTGAAAAGGCGAGCAGTAAAATATAAATGATTTACGGAAGCTACAAGATTCGGTGCAAGTGAACTGAAGAGAATTATGACGTTTGGAAATGAAGTGGACAGATGAAGTTAGGGAGGATTGCGTAAAAAACGAGAAAGAGATTTCAAAGGATTTTGAATACCACGGATGAAGAATTGTCCTTTTGGTTTGGCTAGTCTTTTGTTTGAAATTATTCCGCAACGCTCCATATTGTTTGTAGATCTTCCAGTCTTTTTAATATCCTTCTAATATATATATATATATATATATATTGCTTCTTCAAGATTGCGAGTTGAAGTTTCACCGCATTCTTTCGCTCCGAATGTACCTCTGAATTGAAACTGGTGATGAAATTGAATTATAACCTTCTTCAGTTGCGAACACCTGATACTACCACGTTCTTCACCAGGTCTATACGAAATGAACGTGTATCTCGTCCTACATGTCTGTCTGTATCTACAAATATTGTAACTCCAGAGCTGCTGGACGGATTTTGATTAAATTTGGTATGGATTTTATGCTATTCTAGGCTACTACAATCCCGTTATTTTCAGTTCCCTACAATCGTTAATACCAACATGGCGGACGCAAGAACTTTGTTATGTGAATGTATTAAACATTAAGACATGTATAAACACTGAAGTAATTAAACTGAGTTTATTATTTCATACACGGTGGTCTAGAGGTTAGAACGCTGGGGTCTCGGGTTCGATTCCCGGCGGTGCCCGAATTTATAACTTTTGTTGGGCAAGGCCGTGGTCTAGGCAACACGGAGTTTTCCTCCGTGGCATCCCAACAATTACTCCATTCACACACAGAAGAAGGCAATGGCAAACCAGTTCTGGATCATCTGCCAAGAACGTATATGAACAGGTCCCAGTCCGAGAAAAGGATGGAAGGATCCTGTTCATATGGACCTGTCGTCAGACAGAACACTAAATAAAAAAAACATTTAAATTCAACTTTCGAGAAAAGGTTAATAATGATAATTATTATGTCAGCTGTTAAGATTTAGCTTGTAATCTGAACGCTATTAGTCTCAAGGAAATCGGCAGACGTAAGTGGAATAAAGATTAAATGGGGCAGAAACGTAAGAAATAAAGAACGCGAGAGAAAATTGAGAAGAGAGCGCTTCATCCTGTCCCATCTCACGCTTTTTTGTTTGTTTCCTTGTTCTTTGTCATCCTCTTCCGTCTGTTTTGTCGCGGGCAACATCCGTCCTTGTTCTCGTAAATTATTCTGTGCGCATTATAATAAGAGCACAGTAAATGTTTCCATGACAACGTGACTGCGTTGCGTTAAAGTGGGATCATAAACGGAAAATGTCACGCAGCGACCAAGTGGAGAGATGAAAATTCTTCTTCACAGAAAAATCTGTCATTCTCATTTAAGACATCCAGCAACAGCGACTTCATTTTTATTTTTTCGCGATATTACTCTGTGTTTTGTAATTTATATGTGCATTTCATTTTGTCGGATTTCCCAGAAATCGTTCGTTGTATTTAAATTCATGTATATATTAAATCTTGCCCGTCTAATCACAATAAATTCTTATTAAATATTAAAATATTACAATAATTAACATTTAAAATATTTAAAATATTAAATGATGTTCTTTATCGAAATATTCGATTTACATTAGACCATCATTTTTCATGTTTCACGACATGTTTCAGTTCCTAAAAGAACCATCCTCATGGTGTAAATAATTATATAAAGATTCAAAACGATAAATAATTCAAATACAATTTTCATACATTATGCTAGCGTACATTTTTATTCCATAACAATCTGAAAAAGAACATCGTTTGATATCTGGTAAAAAATCTGATAAAAAATCTGATAAAAATGTACGCTAGCATAATGTATGAAAATTGTATTTGAATTATTTATCGTTTTGAATTTTTATATAATTATATACACCTGAGGATGGTTCTTTTAGGAACTGAAACATGTCGTGAAACATGAAAAATGATGGTCTTATGTAAATCGAATATTTCGATAAAGAACATCATTTAATATTTTAAATATTTTAAATGTTAATTATTGTAATATTTTAATATTTAATAAGAATTTATTGTGATTAGACGGACAAGATTTAATATATACTTATTATATCACAATATGACGCAACTTTACCATCTCATTTCATGAATATTATGAATAGACCTTATTAAGTTCTCCAGACGCTTATAGTCGCTTGATGATCAATACATTTATAGTCTTTTAATTACTCCAATGTTCATTACCGTGTTCGCAAGAGCTCGCCAGGGCTCTTTATTCTTGTCCACATTTTTTTAATAATGCTGCATCTAATGTTGAAGTTTAAGCGCTGTCATAATAATAATAATAATGATTAAGTGTTATGTACTTCTGGGTCGTGTGACTTACCTCCTGATAATATTAGCATTTTTCTGTAGAATAAAGCTAGGACCTCGGAGGGCGATAGAAGTGGCCTAACATCTGTGAAGTCCTTTTTGTCTCTGTACCTCCCCCAACCCTCAACGATTTACTTACAATTCGACTCAGTTTTCATGAGCGAAAGACTGGCTTTGAATGAGGCGGGACAAGATTTTGGAAATCGACTGAATTTTAGAAGCTTTCCAGTGGGGGGGGGGGTGTAGAAGGTTGTTTCAGTTTGTTAAATGGTCCAGAGTAAAAGCTTACGGTGTTCTCTCGCCTCCCCCACCCGCCACCAAGGCTCGTAGTACATTCAAGACGTATGGGTTTCTTGAGATGCTGATGTTGGTATATTGGTATAGTGTTTTGAATCGAAGGAAGTACTCTTGGCAGGATAGCGGTGGAGACAGTTCATTTTTACGATGGTCTAAAGTCGGGTAAATTGTAAGATCTGTTCCAGTAATACCTAATTCTTTTTTTTTTTTCGATTTTGTCGGGCACAAAATCACTTAACTTGGCATCAGTTCAGTTAACACTTTTTTTTTTGGGGGGGGGGGTGCATATTTTATATAGGTCACAAAGTTGATTTAAATGTTTCGAAATAAGCTGCCGAAATTATCAAAAGGCGCGATTTTACGACATCTGTCATCCAATGAGTGGACTATTCACAGTACCTGTGTAATCGTCCGTAACAGAAGAACGTCTCACGCTCGTCAGAGTACATTCGTGTCTTAATATCTTGACGGGTGTACTCAACTACGTATCTGTTTAATAAAATCTTGAGGTTCAACAACATTATTAACCATTAGACAGTCGAAGGAAGCTGGCTCGATATATTTTCATTGTTTCCCTATGTTTCTGTAAGATCCATTTTTAATATTATCATGCACCTGCTTTTGGTATTCCAAGTGGTGGCATTCCTGAGTGGATTCATAATCTCCATCTGCTTCAGACTTTTTTATGTTGTTATGTGAGTCCCCTAGCAACCAAGAGCGTTTGGATAGTTCTCTCTTCACCTCATTTACCTTTCTTCTCACTTTGTCCGCGTGTTCTTATGCTGATTCTCATCTGTTTTTAATTTTTATTTCACTTTCGTGTTCGCAACTTTCTTCGTTTATTTTGTTGTTGTTGAAGTATGTCGATACGACTTTTTCCATTGTTTGTTGATTTGCCTTCCAACATGTTTATCGTCAAATCTCTTTTCCTTTCTTCATTTCCCACTTTGGTCTGTGCTGCTAAAATATCACTTACTTTCTGCCTTCAATCTGCTAATATCTTCCTGCTCCATGCCCAAAATTCTGTCCCATACTTTAATATCGTCGTGTAATAAATTTATTTCAGCCATATTTTCGCTTCTAAGACGCTTCCAACTTCCACACCGCGTCCCTCGCCAACTTGTAAAGTTTTCCTACATTTGTTATCTTACTTTAATACCTTGTTTAACACCTCCGTATGTTGCTTACTAAGGTCTTAAATATCTCCCGCTTTTAGCTCATGATTATTTATGTTTCCTCTTTCACGAATTCCTCCCCTCGTATCTTCGTAAATTCATATGAAAATTCGAGCTTTCGAAACGTCGTATTTTAACCAAAAATCAATACGAGGGAAAATAAGATTATGTGTCAGTGTATGTCAGTACGTCTTGTAAAACCTCGAATTGTCAAAGTTGTCACCTCGAGTGAGGTTCCTAGTATTTGGAGTCATTACGTAGTAAAATCATCAGATAATGACTTACGCAAAGGAAAACTTTCAATTGTAAACAATGCGAGCCGAACCACAGGCTTTCGTTTTACATCAATTTGAAACGGAATACAGAGACAAGTACTTTTATTTTACCTAAGGCAACTTGTTTCCAGTCGTTTCGGGAATGGGGAACGTGAATGTGGATTGAGTCAATTGGCTGTTGGGCATTTCGCAGAATTGTACACAGCGAGACACAACATTTTCGAGGTTTCCGCCCTGACTCATTAGTAAAACAAATTGTTTTCGTAGTGGGAGATTCAGCTGACCTAACATAATTGCCCCGTTCAAGAGAAACCTTCACTCGCAGATTGACCGTAACATCCACAGCATCCGGATGTAAGTTTCTCCCGCAAAGGATTCGGAGTTACAAGAATCCTTAATTAAAATCCCTCGGACAAAGAAACCCGACGAACGGATTTTATCTCAGCCTTTGCCAGTCATTTAGTGAGAAGACGATAAGGAGCGAGGCGAGTCGAGAAATATCTAACATTTTATTTATTTATATTTTCTTAATTACAATCTCGTTAACATGGGATACATTCGGTAAAGTTAATTAGTTAAGAAGATTTCAGTCTATCACAGCGGTGAGTCTGATGATGGTTGTATTCGTGGGTGTTGCGACGTGTAGTCTGCTACGTTACAGACGTTTCAGAGGTTCTTGCTGCCTCTATAGCCATGATGATGGAAGCAGCAAACACCTTTGAAACGTTGGTAAACGTGTACCAGACTACACGGCACGTGTCTCGTCAGTATAGTCTGTGTTTCAGCCAATTTTCGGACCGGGAAGCCATTATGTCAGAATTGTTAAATTCTATAAGTTAATTTATGGGAACTTTAAACTACACGCATAGCAGAGTTCTTTTTTAAAAATATGAAAATAGCTCAGTTTGTCAAAAAAATTGTTGCTTCGTATGGAATACGAATGTTCATTGAATTGTTTTTAGAGTTATTTCTTATTTAAATATTTCTAGTGCAGGAGCGCCTGGCTTTTAGGCCTCCCACAATTCTGGCAGAATCCCGAATAAAAACGAAAAATCTCAGATGCTGATTTCAGACGACTACTGTCGGGGGTAGCGTTCGAGGGCGGATTGCCGGGGTTGGGGGGTAGGTTGTCAAAGAGGAAACAGTTAACTCACGCTGCGCACAACTTTGTGTTACGAGGACCGTGTTGCTTTCTTCGCCGAAATCCCCGAGAGATCAATTCGTTCTGGGTCGACACTGCATCTTTTAGATCCAGTTGCATGCGGTCGCTCTGTGGTTAGCTTGAGCCCCCCTTCAAATGGTAACGAGCTGTTTTTACTCAAGATTGTAAATTCGGCCTTCGGATATAACCCGCGTCGAATATCGTAATTTTTCCCAGCGTTTCGGAAATATTGAAGTTGCCATTTTGCCCTGAAGATGGCAACTATAATTTTTTTGCCGAAGCACTTAAATTGCAACTGCGGTGTTTCGTGAAACGTCGGGAAAAACTAAAAATGTTCGAGAGGTCTTATTTCCGAAAGCCGAAACTCCAGCTAGGAAAATCCCAAGGACATGTTTTTATTTTGTTAATTTATTTTTATTTGAAGTAACAAGTGTATTAAATCAAAAGACAGACATATGATGAAATACAAAGGAAACATTTACGATGAAATTAGATTCTTTATCAGATTACCCGCGAATAACTTCAGCGCACGTAAAATTGAGGAAATGCAGTTCAGAATATTTTGTTACACAGTTTCTTATTTTAATGTCGAACGATGGCTGAATCCGAATTCAAAATCTCTGCTTTAGATAGGCCTAGTCGGAAAACTGGTTCTACTGCTGCTATAAACATTAATAATCACATGTTACAAGTCGTACTTGATGTAGAAACGGGCGTCATTTTGTGGAATTGAAGCGCTGTTCTCCACTTACGAGGTAGATATGTTTTTACGATTACAGTGTTTATTTTTCACTTTAAAATAATGAGGAGTAATGAGGTCTAGAGTACACTAAGATTAGCGTCACGACACTAAGATCCGTTGTCATGGCAGGACGAGACGGTTTCTTTTCCTGCCCACGTACTGGGGGTGATTGTTCAATTGAAGTGAACCTCCGCGTCTGAGCACTTTAGAACTAAAGAAATGGAAGTTAGGGGAGCCCTTTTCTGCGACGGTGGCAACTGCAAGGAAAAAAGAACATAAGAAAGAGTGAACAAGGCTTCATGAATTTTCTCTTAACTTTGCTGTTTCCTGTCTTTCGCCTCGGCTGTTTGCCTTTCCCTTCTATTTATCTGTGTTTGTTTTGGGTTGAAACTTTCTACTCCTTAACAGTGGTATATTTCAGGATAGTAAGAGGCTGGGTGAAAGAATGTGGTCTCAGAGATGCATCTTTCTACAACGCAAAGACTAAAACCCTTCGTGAGAAGTCACCCTTTCTCGTTTATTGCATTTTGTCATGCTACCATACTTCAAATGACATTTCGCCGTTTCGGCAGCTATTAAACCTCAGCGGTGCTCTGTTTTATTTATATTATTTATTTAGTGTTCTGTGTGACGACAGGTCCATATGAACAGGATCCTTCCATCCTTTTCTCTTCTCGGACTGGGACCTGTTCATATACGTTCTTGGCAGATGATCCAGAAGTGGTTTGCCATTGCCTTCTTCTGTGTGTGAATGGAGTAATTGTTGGGATGCCACGGAGGAAAACTCCGTGTTGCCTAGACCACGGCCTTACCCAACACAAGTTATAAATTCGGGCACCGCCGAGAATCGAACCCGAGACCCCAGGATTACAAGGCTAGTGTTCTGACCACTAGACCATTAAGTAATATTAATTATTTGCGTCAGACTGTGTTTATATGAATAGATTTTATATTTCTGAAGAGCTACATGACACAATATTAATTTAATATATTTTAGGGTTCCTTAAATATACATAAGCAGAGTAATTCCTGGGTGCAGTACAGCAGAAGCAGTGGTCCTTGGCCGCTGAAACTGTTCACGTACATTCAGCGGATTTAAGCGACACCTTGTAGCTGGTCTGATTGTTCTGAATAGGCAACTGTCGCCTCGTTTGACAATTTTAGTGGCGTGTGTATGTATTGAGACCGTGGCACAGTGCACAGTTTGGATATACCATTTAATTTACCTGCTGTCATTTAGAAAGCCACAAATTCAGTCTAAAATGTACGTTTACTAAAGGGTTAATAGCTGGGAATGGTTTAACAACATTTGTGACCGAATCTAGAGAGAGACAGAACGAACAATCAGTGAAATGACGTCACCAAAATCCTATCTGGCATAAACACGGTGACTGAAGTTGGTGTTTTGACAGCTACGTCATAAGGCGCTTCAGATACAGTCTACTTTCAAGGAGGCTGCTATCAGAACCTTTGTAAAATCGCTTGTAAAATTAAGTTATACAGATTTGGTTTCGAGGGATAGTGGAACGACGGTTCCGGAGAATTTGACGTAAATACGTCTATACGGAAAGGAAGTTTATATATTGGCTTTATTCTAAATATTTCCTTTATACATTCTTTACAATTGAGTAAAGTTTGATTAAGACATTGCTTATTTAACTTGAATTAGTTACGCTTAAGATGGGTCTGTGGTAGCTGAATGTAATGTAATGTAAGGTAAGGTAATGTAATTCAGTTCAATTCAATTAATTTATTTACGTATTTGCCAACATCAAGAAGCCAATAACAGGCAAACACTGATAATATATACAATAATAGTGAAATAATAATGGATAATATAACACAAATGTTATTACCTTGGTTATCTTTAAATTTACTTACTGCCTGAGAAGAATGTATTTTTCGAAGAATTTTGTTAAATGGACTGAGCTAGTTTTGAAACTGTTCTCTCAATTTGTCATGTAAACAGGTTTTCCTGTAGAATATGATTAACTGGATTACTGTCGAGGTTGTGTGTTCGTTGTTATTAACCTTGGATTACCATAAAATCTGCAAAATTTCAATTACGATAGTAATGTTGATACTTCATAAAATTTCTTGAAAATTAATGTACATGATTACTTAGGACATAAAATACAGATCCATATTAAGACCACTCATTTGATTAAAATTCTTTTAAATTTATGTTAAGACAGAAATTAAAATTCGATAAAGCCTCTTTTTTTTTACAAATATTTATGTCTTACGTAAAACATTAATAAAGATTAAATTTAGTTTATAATATGACGGTCCTGTAAAATCTTATAATGGTTTGGCGTTTGTATGTTATAACAAAGGAGCAGACAATTTATAGCGAATTATCATTTGTTAATTAACGTTATTTTTATGGATCTGGTTTTATTACACTAATAGACTATACATTTTAATTCCATTTTCCTTCCCCCTTTTAATATCTCCCCTCGCCACAACATTTTCACCGCAAATCCTGTAGCAAATTTAAGCTCCTATACTTTTAACCCCTTCCTCTCACTCTGATTTCAAACTATCGATTTAATCTCGATTAGATTCAATTTGCCAGAACGTAATTAATTAATTAACCCCGAGATCGTTTATACTTTGACTTTCCACGTTTCCCCTACGAACTAGGCAACTCGTATAACCAGATCTGATTGTTGTAAAACATTGTTGCAACTGAACACTGTCTGTGATGTATCGCATAGTCTGATAGAAGCTTACCGACGTTTTGTAGGTGATTGTTGTTAAACTAACAGGTCTTGTGATGGAAGAAGCAAGCACCTCTGAAACGTCGGTAAACTTGTACCATACTACACGCCGCAACGTCCCAGAAGACAGCCTTGAGAAGTCTTACATTGTTGCAACAATGTGAACCGAGGCCAATTCTGGCTAACATTGTTAGAACAATTACGTCTAATCAGAGTGTTCCAACAATGATTTTTAAAACCATTGTTGGATTAGTGATTCCCTTTTGTTGCTATGCTCGTTGTAGTGTGACCTGAAGAAGACTTGCGTTATTTCGGTGTACTCCAAGGATTTTACTTGTTTCGTGGTGTTATTTTTTATTTGTAGTGTTCTGTCTGAGGACAGGTCCATATGAACAGGATCCTTCCATCCTTTTCTCGGACTGGGACCTGTTCATATACGTTCTTGGCAGATGATCCAGAAGTGGTTTGCCATTGCCTTCTAATGTGTGTGAATGGAGTAATTGTTGGGATGCCACGGAGGAAAACTCCGTGTTGCCTAGACCACGGCCTTGCCCAACACAAGTTATAAATCCGAACCCGAGACCCCAGGATTACAAGGCCAGCGTTCTAACCGCTAGACCACCTCATCTTATTATTATTTAGTGTTCTGTCTGAGGACAGGTCCATATGAACAGGATCCTTCCATCCTTTTCTCGGACTGGGACCTGTTCATATACGTTCTTGGCAGATGATCCAGAAGTGGTTTGCCATTGCCTTCTTCTGTGTGTGAATGGAGTAATTGTTGGGATGCCACGGAGGAAAACTCCGTGTTGCCTAGACCACGGCCTTGCCCAACACAAGTTATAAATTCGAACCCGAGACCCCCAGGATTACAAGGCCAGCGTTCTAACCGCTAGACCACCTCATCTTATTATTATTTAGTGTTCTGTCTGACGACAGGTCCATATGAACAGGATCCTTCCATCCTTTTCTCGGACTGGGACCTGTTCATATACGTTCTTGGCAGATGATCCAGAAGTGGTTTGCCATTGCCTTCTTCTGTGTGTGAATGGAGTAATTGTTGGGATGCCACGGAGGAAAACTCCGTGTTGCCTAGACCACGGCCTTGCCCAACACAAGTTATAAATCCGAACCCGAGACCCCAGGATTACAAGGCCAGCGTTCTAACCGCTAGACCACCTCATCTTATTATTATTTAGTGTTCTGTCTGAGGACAGGTCCATATGAACAGGATCCTTCCATCCTTTTCTCGGACTGGGACCTGTTCATATACGTTCTTGGCAGATGATCCAGAAGTGGTTTGCCATTGCCTTCTAATGTGTGTGAATGGAGTAATTGTTGGGATGCCACGGAGGAAAACTCCGTGTTGCCTAGACCACGGCCTTGCCCAACACAAGTTATAAATCCGAACCCGAGACCCCAGGATTACAAGGCCAGCGTTCTAACCGCTAGACCACCTCATCTTATTATTATTTAGTGTTCTGTCTGACGACAGGTCCATATGAACAGGATCCTTCCATCCTTTTCTCGGACTGGGACCTGTTCATATACGTTCTTGGCAGATGATCCAGAAGTGGTTTGCCATTGCCTTCTTCTGTGTGTGAATGGAGTAATTGTTGGGATGCCACGGAGGAAAACTCCGTGTTGCCTAGACCACGGCCTTGCCCAACACAAGTTATAAATTCGAACCCGAGACCCCCAGGATTACAAGGCCAGCGTTCTAACCGTGTTCAACCACTTAAAACAAGTCTTATCTCTCTGCTTGAAATTCAGTTTCGGGGATCGTGTAATACTGTGGAAGAACGTAAAAAATTTTCGATTTGGGAGTCAATCGGGGAAACTGATATCATTTAAATCCGTGCCACCCCACAAAGACGCACTTCTAATCACGCCAGATCAATTTTCATTAAGCCCTAGAGTCTGAGTGCTTACTCCGGGGGGGGGGGGGGGTCTGGTTGGACTGACTTGTAGTGGTATTAAGTTCTAGAAAGGGCACGGTTGAAACCGGTGGGCTTTGTCTTCAGGACAGGGTAAGGAACGTTCTGATACTGTTCACTGCAGTGAATGTGATTTGAGAGCATGAGTGGGTTACGTTCTGCGAGGAATCCAGTGTCGTCCCTGTGTTCCAGTAGCGAAGACTGGAGGGACATTTGTACTCGTTCTTAACTCCGGCGCTAGATGGAGGTGAGTGGTCAGTTCCATGGGCCCTGGACGCCTCGTGGTCTGTTTTTCATTTGGTTATTTCTGTGTCACGTGTTTTTCACATCCCATTTCCATCGACACAACTCCATATTAAACTTTTCTTTTCCCCACGAAATTTCTGCTTGCTAAGTTACACGCTTTGAGATTAATCCAGCCCTTAACAATTCCTCATTCGTCTTTCTTGTCTCCTTAAAATTGTCACGATTTCTGTGAATTACACAGGACGAACGCGTGTGAGCCTGATTGTGTTTTTCCGTGTTTAATTTCACGAAACGCTGGATCGATTTTGACGAAATTTAGTGTATATTTTAAATCTTGTCCGTCTAATCACAATAAATTCTTATTAAATATTAAAATATTACAATAATTAACATTTAAAATATTTAAAATATATCAAATGATGTTCTTTATCGAAATATTCGATTTACATTAGACCATCATGGTCTAATGTAAATGTAAATATTTTAAATGTTAATTATTGTAATATTTTAATATTTAATAAGAATTTATTGTGATGGTCTAATGTAAATCGAATATTTCGATAAAGAACATCATTTGATATATTTTAAATATTTTAAATGTTAATTATTGTAATATTTTAATATTTAATAAGAATTTATTGTGATTAGACGGACAAGATTTAAAATATATAATTTATTATATCACAATATGACGCAACTTTACCATCTCATGAAATTTAGTATGTTATGCCATTGGAGGCTGTTTCAAAATCGTATGTTTTTTTTTACTCGCCTGAAGGCGGTAATGTCACTATGGCGGACGTACGAAAGTGGGTGCTACACTAGCGACACTTAATATAGGGTTTTGAAGTCATGAACGTTAACAAATCTAAGAAAGATAAATACATTTTGATGTAGTACAGTGATACTTTGTAAAATGTTAATAAAATAAGACGGCGGATAAATGAAATAATTATTATACGTTATAGTTCGGAATGTGGAAGAAAGGCACAGAATGTTGTGGTTTATTTTTGTGTACAGTTTCAGCTGCTACGCTTTTCGAATACTTTAAAACGAAATAATGTATGTAACGTGTGACGTCCGATAAAGCTTCGTATACATTTATGATCTGTTTTCATATAAAATTTCACATTCTTTGATCCCATGGTTACTTGTTTATCGCCATGGAACAGAAATCTTTATACATCTCTGACAGACGCTATTTTAATAGTCGTACTATCCCCAGCGTCGTCGTAAAAGAGATGGAAAATTACATTCTCCGTTAATCTCGTTTTACTTTAACTTTGGTATTAATAAGTGAACCACTGAGCCATCGCAGTGTGATTCGTAGTTAAAATGCACTTCGCTTCTTGTAGTGGAGTTTAAATTACGTAATTCTTATAATTGGCTATGAACTTTTTAAACGACAGACGTGCGCATGCGCGAGTTGCGACGAGTGTCTAGTTAAATGGAATAATTCAATAGAATTTGAATTGTGTGTGCAGGAAACTTGCGGACTTAAGACACGTTTTGTGTAAACAACAATGAAAATGAGTTTCTTTCTTCGCATTATAGAGTTCAATAGGCCGTTAGCTTGCGTTCTTAACACTGCGTGTAGGAATGACCACTCAGTAGAGTGGAATTGGATTTTGTAATTTACGAAAACAGAGTTTGAAAGGAAAAAGTTGACAGTGGAACGACGGTTCCGGAGAATTTGACGTAAATACGTCTCTGTGTTTAAATTATATTTACGTCTCTGTAATGTAATGTCATGAAATGTAATGTTTTATAGGTAACAACAATGCCGAGTAAAGAGATGACGTTTCGTAGGTAACATAACAATGCACTCAAGCTGACCATTGTTGTCGGTCCATATTTACACATTGTTGATATGGATCTTACACGTTTTCTTAGGTAACAACAATGCCGAGTAAACACGACGTTTCCTAGGTAACCATTGTTGTCGATTTGTTGATATGGATCTTACACGTTTTCCTAGGTAACAACAATGCCGAGTAAACACGACGTTTCCTAGGTAACCATTGTTGTCGATTTGTTGATATGGATCTTACACGTTTTCTTAGGTAACAACAATGCCGAGTAAACACGACGTTCCCTAGGTAACCATTGTTGTCGATTTGTTGATACCGATCTTACACATTTTCGTTACACGTTTTCGTAACACTTTTTCGCGGAATGACCCTTCCATATAGACGTATTTACGTCAAAGAAAAAACAAGCAGTGGTTTACGAATTGTAGGCAAAGAACTGGTGGTGTACAGTGAAGTAACAATGTATGTTCTGAACGTTGTAACAATGTGTTCTTGGATGAGGTTTTAACGATCACTGATGCTATTAACGTTGCATTGCAAAGTAACAAGACGTTCTATGTACAGTCAGTTCCAGATAAGAACAGTTGAAATAAAGGATACGTAAAACCCCTTCATGTCATCGTTTTAAAATATTAGTTGTTTGACCAAAGGTTCGAAACGATTTCGTACTGTGACTTTACGTCACTGTTGTACTTAAGGGCGTATCCCCTTTCATCTAATCTCACGAAGCGCGAATAATTTTCTACACTGTAGAAAGTGAGGAAGGTGTTGAAGCTTAGCGTAATTTTAATAAGATTTTCGAATGAGGCTGGCAGACTGTCATTGTGCCATGACGTCGAACCACACATACAGTGTGTAATTTGCGAGACGTGATAATCAGGGAGCAGAGGATATAGGAGACGCGAGGCTTTGTGAACACTTTATTCAGTTGATTGCATATTTTAGTATGCAGTTCGTTCACTGGAATGACGTCTTACGTACTAATTGTCGAAAGGTTTATAATTCATTTTACAATAATCATCTTCAATATTCTGTGAGATATATTTCATGTACCACGACGTTTCGGGAGTTCGTTTTATTTGACGTTGTTTGCGCCCGTCGGAATTTCACGTGGTATGCAGTTGATACTCATCTTATTTTCTGTGATCTAAAATTCGTCTGAAAAAGGAATTTAGAGACATTCCTACATAATACTTTATAACGTAATGATAAAACATCAGTTTGAAACGTCAGATAATCTGAAAATATTGAGGCAGATATAGATCAGTTAAACTACTGTATTTATTATTAATATAATTCTTATATAATCTCATTGACTTTACATTCATACAGGAAGTAGATGGACAAAGTCTCTTCAATAATAAACCTCACGCTTCAGAAATTATGATTACCAACCACAACACTGAAGAAGTTCTTTCTTTAAAATATGAACAAACTTTAATACAATAGTTGCTTTATGAACTAATATGAATTCAGAAATGGACCTAACATATTTATCTACCCATTAGACTAATTTAAAAGCAGTGACACATAAACAGCTTTCGTTCGTACAATGCGTTTTCCTTTTTATGCAAATGCGATGTAGAGATTAAATATTTTTTAAGTTACTGGTTGCTGGACGTAAAATCATATTACCTTTAAAACCATAATTCTATGCTGTTTTGCGCAGGGTTGTATTTCATCGTGTATAGACACAACGCAATGTCGTGATATAATTTTCTTCATTATTTGCATATTGCGTTAGGAACTGTCTCTAATATCTTAAGATGTTATCTGTCCGTCTACTAACTCAAAAATGTATTTACGTGTTTCGTATGATTCTCAGAATAAACAGCGATTATTTCCTTAAACAGCGTTAACCAGTTGATCTTTGTAATGGTGAAGAGTTGTGTTTACTTCGCGGTACGGACTGAATTCTTAAATACGTAATATATGGACGAGCTTTGACTTCAAAAGGTTAAACAGTCGATCTTTTTAATGGTGAAGAGTTGTGTTTACTTCGCGGTACGGACTGAATTCTTTAAACACGAGCTTCTGTTATACTTCTAAGGGCGATTTCGTATGGGTATGAAACGTGAGCTTTTTATTGCAAATGAAGAACTTGAACAGAATATTTTTTCCGGCAGACATTGTCTTAAAATGGCCCACGACAATTTTATTACTCACTCTTGTACACTATTACAATTACTGCCTTTTATGCCCGTAATCTTACAATTTATTTGCCCAGATGGATTCAAGAAGCTGTCTTAACATCACATTGGCAATGTGCTTTTTTTTTAAATTACCACGTGCAGAACGTTGCGTTCAAGTGGTTAGCATTCTTCGCATTCACAATGTCCGGGGTTCAAATTTCGGCCCAGAGACAGGTTTTTCTTACTTTTCTGCAGTCCCCAGGCCAATGTCAGGATAGTGCCTTAAATTAGGACACCACTGCTTATTTATATAAATTTTTATATTCTGTTATCTATTAATCTTAGCATCATTTGCCTCTCGCATTAGTTTTCGCTATTGAAATTGCGGTTAAAATTACAAATAAGTAGAAATTGCTAAATATTTAAATGTCCTTTTTCGACAGGTAATCGTTTTACGTCGGGTTCATGTAGTTTGGGGCTGTGTGTAATTTTTAGTGCTTGAAAGAGTGTAATTATATTTCCCTTCTGCTTACATTTAACGAGGCCACGTAATTCTCTTTTTAAACGAAATTCATGGCAGTCATAACACGTGCATGTTGCTTTTTAAAATGCAAGTTCCGCCAACTGATGTCCTCTGCGGGTGTTGTAATGGTGTTCGTGAGGCAGGGTGTAGCCACGTGCAGAGAGAGGTTTAGTGGCTTTGTTAGGCGCGTCGTGGTAAGTGGACGGCTGCTAGCGACGTCTGGGCTGGATACGTGCCGACGGACAATTGTTCCATGCGTCAAGCCACAGAGCGTTCAAAAGTGTTTAGAACGCACTGTGTTACACGAAGTCGTGTTTTTATACGAGTTTCAGATTCTTCGCTGACTATTACGAATTGCCGACGCATAGTAAAGTCCACTTACTACTAGCCTTTTGCAAATATATGACTTAGCCTGCTAATTCTTGCTTCTTACCAGTAAATTCCAACTTATCCTCCATATTTTTCACTCTCACAGGGTCGAGACAATACTCGTTACGCAGTTAAGATGGTTTATCAGAGTAGCTTTCGCTAATTTACATATTTCAAGGCAAGTACAGCGTTACTAGCTTTGCTACGCTGCAAATTCTGAGTATCTTATAGTTAGGAGGTTCCCAGGCAATGCCCATTCGTCCTTCTGTTAAGGATAAAGTAAGAGTGAAGACGTTAGTGCGATAATTGGCAGAGAAGACGGAATTTGTAATTTTGTATTAGAGAGAGCTGAGGTTATTTATTTGGAGGTTTAGTACATAATTTAGTGTCATCCGCTGGAGAGGGAGAGGGGGTAAATTTTGATTAATTTAAATCGGGAGGGCTGCGTGAGAAGCTTGCAGTGGCAACTTGGAACTTGGGAACCATCTCAGGTCCAAATAATATTTAAGAATTAAATCCTTACCACAAAGAAAACATAGCATTTCACCATTATTACTATGGATTCGGAATGTATTGTGCTTACGTAAACCATGTTCGTGGACCCGTGTAAGTTCAAAGCGTGTATAACTAAGTTCTGTTTTCCGAGATGACGTGAAAGTAGGGGAACTGAGGACGGTATTTAGTCGTAGCTGAATAGACTTAAGACCCATCCTTTGTATTAATTCTTACTCAGATCAGGGTCTCTCGTGGTGAGCTGTTCATTATCAGAAAACATTTGCTTTGGACGGTTTTCGGGGGAGAGGACAGACAGTAATCTGTGTGAAGGCCATTGTTTCGAATTACTGGATACGGGAACTTATGCGTTTAAGGCGACTATAATTAAGTCATTCACGGACAATTGCGTTTCCTGTTCGCATTACGAAGCGTAATGCGAGAAAATTCAGTTGTAGTAAGACGGGAAATACAAGCATTAGTAGGTGTAAGGTTGGCATCAGTGCGACGACGATGTGTTCGCATTGTCGACGGCTTGCAAGACGAACTCGGTTATTTTTTCGTATAAAAATATTAATTTTAGTGGGCGACAGATGATGACATTCAAGAACTGATTTGCATATTAATACAGGTCTATTAACCTCTAGTGAGTGCAACGTGTTAAATCTTTTTTTTTAAAAAAAAATGTAAGATTAAGATTTCTTATCTGTCCATCCCTTCGTTATAAAATATAAAACTTATCCTCTGAGTAGATTACAGATGGGATTTTTTTTTAAAAGCTATAAATTCCATTAATTTTCTAACTACTACACGAAGCTGATAGTCGTTCAGCTAGTTAAGTAATTCCAATCTTTTAGTCCTGAATATTCATAACCATGTTAACGGACCCTCTTTGAAGCCACTTTAATCCAGTTTAAATAATTACACACCCTGACAGTTCTTTGTTTTGTATAACCTATTCGTTGAGCGGAATTAGGATTAAAAGATGGCGGGCGACTCTCAGCGTCTCCTTCCTTACTACATGTCTGGAAGATGACGTCATGTAGACACAACTCGAATTTATAACTTCATACGTTCTGTTTTTTTATTTATTACAATTTTATTGTATAACCTCACTTCAGACATCGATTTCATTCAAAAGTCTCTTCTTAGATTTTTAATCGTGTTTTATGAAATTTATCAGAGGTGTCAGTGTTTTTGAGCACTGTGTTTAAATTATTATAATCATCAGGCTCCTTGCTGTTTATAGTCACTGAACAGCCATGAAAATGAATTAAACTGATATTGTAATTCAGTAAAATAAGTTATTAGTTTTTTTTATAATATAATTGCAACAAAATTTCTGAAACTGAGCCTAAGTTTGTCACTCTGAATATCAGGACAGCTGGTTTCGAGATTTTGTTGCCCACTGAGAGTTTGCCATTGAGTTTCCTGTTTTGATACAGTAAGCAGGGGAATAGATCAGACATTACGTAATTATTTTGGTCACATTGTAACTGTGTCATGTATTTGCGCTGTGAAAGATACGCGAGTGCAAGAAAAATTATGAACAAAATTGCTGCCAATTTTGAGGCCAGCTGGCCGTGTCGTAGAAACGTAACATGGCGGCCTTGGCAGCAAGAAACGTGTTCATTGGGTTTTGTTCCCTCGGAGAGGCTCATCACAGGGCAAACGAAGCAGACGTACTGAACTGCCTAATCGCATTCTATGGACGGTTCACCCAAGCTGTACAGTACAACCCTATATTTATGAGAGATTTGAACCATTCTGTAGTGAAAGGCTTTTAGATTGTTCTAGATCATTTGAAATATTTCTAAACAACACAGAAGAACTGCTAGGACGACGGAAGAAACTAAATTGTGAGAAAAATCTAAGGTTTTCATGAATTTAATGATTTCACTTATGCACGTAACCAGAAACTGAGGTAATTCATTCGAATTTATATGTAAATCCCTGCTTCTAATTTCGTGTTTTCCCCTTTTGGGACGATGTAATTTGTTGTATGGAGCAGTATGTGTTATATAATGTTCCTGGCACGTATTGAGCTCCATGCCCTGTACACACATCGCAAATAATTCTTGACCTCGACACTAGATGGTGTTGCGTCAGCTTCTCTCCCCGTTCTCGACAAACCTCCCGAAAAACAAAAACATTACCTAATTTAATGTCAGTCTGTGTGACCCCAAAACCAGTCAGGGCGTCTGGGGGTGAGAAAAAACCCTGTCGTATTGGGAATCGAAATCCGGTCCTCCACCCAGTGGCCTAGTTGGTATACTGAGCAGCCCATTTCCTACAAAATGTAATTGTTTTTCATATTTTATTTTCAGGTTTCGTGTCTGACATCCTAGCGTTTCAGTCGTTCAGTGCAAAAGGGTCCCATAATAGCGCTGGTCACGGACATACAGACATTTTACAGGGATTCCAGTTAGGTCTGTCGAATGTACGCCATATTTGGTCGCTGTACGACTTGCACTTTCAGGGGTGTTAAGCTGGTCGCGTGTTGTCCTAACAAACTTTTTATGTGGCCCCTTATGTGGTTTGAGAATTAACCAATGCAAGAAGGGACAAACTTTAATGTTACTTAGGAACATAGGGCGAGCAGTGGTAAATAATTTTAACAAAACATATAAATTTTGCAGGTATATAAACCTTTTCTTCAAAATCGCGGTTACAAAAGGGTACATTAATCTGTTTTTGACGTAAATACGTCTATATTGAAGGGTAATTCGGCAAAAAAGGGGAACTTGGTTACTTATAAAACATTACATTACTTTACATTACATTCAGCTACCACAGACCCATCTTAAGCGTAACTAATTCAGGTTAAATAAGCAATGTCTTAATCAAACTTATCTCAATTGTAAAGCATGTATAAAGGAAATAATTAGAATAAAGCCAATATATAAACTTCCTTTCCGTATAGACGTATTTACGTCTAATTCTCCGGAACCATGGTTCCACTGACAACTTTTTTAGAGCGTATGAAATTTAACAAAAAAATTATAATTATTGTGTTAATTTAGCTGACTTTTCATAAAATTAGCAGTGACTTTGAAACAAAATTGCCTTAAATATAACAATCAAAGTCTTTACAGTAAACTCAGAATTACGGAGAATTACAGCTATTATCCGTTTTTGGACTCCATAAGAACAACACTCGCTGTCACGTTATATTGAACTTGTTCCCCGCCCCTCGTCAATGAACCCTGATTTTGAGGGATGTCCGTTGCTTTGTGCAACATATGCGTTGGTTAACCTTTGGTCCAGTCGGTAGATTCTGCGCTGAATGTCTCAGTGAATCCCGGCAAAGCGTGACCTTGAAGATCCACACGGGCTGTCGTGTGTGAAAGGATTGAGCTGGAGTACGGTCCAATGCTGATTGGCCACTTTCAACATGTCTGTCCGTCTAGTGCACCGGAAAAAGAGAATATAAAGTCAGGGCCGAAATGAAGTTGAGGTCTTACGTAACCCATAGCCTGTGCTTCTCTTACAATTTACGCAAAGCTCCTTGAGGGATTAAATATTTACCGCTGCCAAGCCAAGCGAGTAGATGCAGCTTGTAAGGCGCAGTGTCGCAATGTAATTCACTGCCATCTGGTGCAGAAGAAATAAGTTGACCTCAAGAACTCCGGTGTCGGTTTCTGAGGTCAAGATTAAGTCATGTACGATCTCCGCACAGCAGAAATTTACCAAATTTTGCGTTGTAACACCTTGTACTCTGCTACAAGTTTACCAACGTTACAGAGGTCCTTACTGCCTCCATCATCACGGCGGCAGTGTAGGCTGATGGAAGTTTACTGACGTTTTAGAGATCCGTGATGCCTCAATCATAAGAACTCTACCAGACTACGCGATTTAACAACTAAGAAGCCAGCCTTCTTCATAGTCGCCGTCTTGAGAACCTGAAAACTGACTAAGTTTGGTACGACTTCTGTTCGAGAAATTTGGTACGAACCCTTGGATGCTACATTGAAATTCGCATGTGTCCGTCTTCAGAATGACAGTTTGTAGTCATCTGTGGTTGCTACGAAGCTATCGTCTGAAACGAAACCAGGTTTGGATTTCATTATAATGTGTAATTCAATTAGTAGAGTAAATCCTCAATCGCAGATTCGATTATATTTGTTAAAATAATTGGAAGCAATTGTTTGACGAACGCGGAAATTTCGATTACGTGCGGTCTGCCAGAATTAAAAAAATATGCCACTGCGGTTTAAAAAAGGCTAAAGACACTTCAGATGTTGTGTATTTACTTCTGAAGATTGATCGAAAAAAGTCACGTAACACACGTCGAAATATTTATTGGTGGAAGCAACGGGATGCATTTCGTCTGGATTAACAAACACGTCGTTTTGTAACCTGCGCGGTACGTCTTTTGTCCTTGAGCTGTCGAAGGACGCCTCAATTTCTTCATTAATGCATTTCATTACATACAATTTATATGCATTTCTTTCTTTATTTTCATTGACTTCCCGTATCATTATATAAACCATACAATATTATATCTAAAACTTCTTGACGATGGTGAAGAGTCAATTGAATAAAAATTTCCTTGGATATTATCCATCGTCTAGTAAATATAAAACGAGATAGGGATTAGCTCTATCTAGTGGGCCCAACTGTGTAGGAAACTGAAGACGGAGATAGAGTCCCATCTCCGAAACGTCGTTTTTACGTTTTATATTTACTAGACGATGGATAATATCCAAGGAAATTTTTATTCAATTCATATAATATTAAGTTCTTTCAACGCGGATTCGAGGAGTGCTCCCCCTCGTTGGACTAAGATTTACTCTAATTCTTTTTTCTCGTGGTACTACACCGTCATAATATTGCGTACATGTTGGCAAGTTTCGCTGTTTATAATCAGTAAAGACTTTTACATGAAACTGAGTAGACGGCATCCAATTTAGTAAATCACAACCAATACATTTTTTTGCCAGGAAATCTATATTACAAATTTATCTTCTTCAGCAGCCCCTAGTCTCAGCCGATCATGAAATTCCTCCCCATTTTTGAAAACCCAAAATTTCGTGTGTTTTTTCCCCCAAGAGACCGCTTCTGAATCCTGTCCTAAGTCAGCTAAATCCAATCCACCCCGTTACTCCGTTCACACCACCCCCTGTATGTTATGCCTAATTCTTCACAGATGTTCTCTACCTTTTCACGTTTCCGGACCACAATTTTGTGCGCATTTGTGAACTCGCTCATGCGTGTTACATGTTCCTCGTACCTCATTCCACGTGATTTTTTCAATCATGTAATATCAGGTAAAGAGTTTTGAATATGAAGGTCCTTATTAGGCCTACACATCCTTCTGTCACATCCTTTCAGCTCGATCCAAAAGCAGACGTCTCTAAAAAACACGTGTGTCATGGTGGTACATTTTCAATCTTCGTATAACGAACTGTAAGATAAAAATTTTTCAAGCATTCCCTGACTTTTGTCTCGAAATATATAAATTTATTCATTGCTTATTTAATGACGCTTTTTAAATACCTCGGACTATATATAATGAATTCAAAAGGATGTGGAAGGAAGCGGTCGTGGCCTAAATGTGCCGAAGGGACTGAGGGAAACCTCAGCCAAGATATCTCATCTCGAGGCCGAGACTTGAACCCGGTACCTTCCGAATACGACGACAGCGTTCGACCGAAATATGAAGAGATCTTTTATTGCCATGTAGTGGACTGAAAGAAATGCAACTAGTATTTACAAAATTTCGTCACTTATTCCATTCAGTCTCTAGTTTTTAATAGTATACATTTTAATTACGTCAAATTTGCCGCCCCCAATAATTATCGCGTTTCGCTGCATTGCCTTGTCTGTAATGCTTAAAATATAAATTTTTAATAAAGAATTCGTAGGTACTTTTATGCTGTATTGCCTCGTACATATTTCACATTTCGTTACTCGCTTCAATACAATATAAGCTTATATGCGTAGGCTACAGTTTGTATTTTGTTGGGCCGACATGTTAGTTTTCATTCGGCGAAGACATTTAGTTAAGAGAAATAAAATGTCTAAGATGTATTACCCCAACAGATTTCAGGGAACTACGTAGTTGCACTACCACGTCTACAACCAGTTGTCATGTTAGTGTCGCCTACAAAGATGGAGTTCCGTCTGTTGACGTGACGTTTATACAAAGTTTAGTGAAAATCCGTCAGTCAGTTCAAAAATTGTTAGGAAACACACGGGCATATTTCATGCAATTTTTTTTGGGGGGGGGGGCTGAGATTTCACTCACTTCCGGTAGGTACTGACGTATGAATATGTGGAGCTTTGTCTACACTTTCCCATACGTCTTTCGACGTCGTGCTTAAGCAATGGAGACGTTTTACTCTGGCACGTGGGTTCACCGCGTTCAAAGCGCAACTCGCTTTAAGTTGTACCGTGATTCCTTTTACGCCACCAGAAAAGAAAACAATTTTAAATCATTTATTTATTTATTTTCTCGGGAACACGTGTGCTCACTTCCTTTTAACTCGTAAGTGGCATAAACCGTGATTTGAGCGGCCTCTGTTCTAACAGAAACGGAGGATAATTTTAAATTGTTTTTTTCTCTCTATCCTGCGTCAGCTTCACCGTCAAACACGTGTTAGGCCGGGCTGGTTTCCTTAGAGTTCTGTTCATAAGTTCTGATTCATCTTCCATCTCTCCAGTGGATACGAAGCGAAGTTTGAACTGGTATGTCTTGACTCAGTCCGAACCGCGAAGTAAACACCACTCTTCACCATTACAAAGATCAACTGGTTAACGCTGTTTAAGGAAATAATCGCTGTTTATAGTGAGAATCATAGTTCGCCTGAATAATATTAAAGATTTCAGTCCGTACCGCGAAGTAAACACACCTCTTCACCATTAAAAAGATCAACTGGTTAACCTTTTGAAGTCAAAGCTCGTCTAAATATTACGTATTTACGAATTCAGTCCGTACCGCGAAGAAAACACAACTCTTCACCATTAGAAAGATCAACTGTTTAACGCTGTTTAAGGAAATAATCGGTGTTTATAGTGAGAATCGTAGTTCGGCTGAATAATATTAAAGATTTCAGTCCGTACCGCGAAGTAAACACACCTCTTCACCATTAAAAAGATCGACTGGTTAACCTTTTGAAGTCAAACCTCGTCTAAATATTACGTATTTAAGAATTCAGTCCGTACCGCGAAGTAAACACAACTCTTCACCATTGCAAAGATCAACTGGTTAACGCTGTTTAAGGAAATAATCGCTGTTTACAGTGAAAATCATAAGAAACACATAAATAAACAAAGTGTTACTGATGTTAAAGCAGGTGGTACATATAGTTACCACTGGGTTTTATAGGGTATTCTTCGTACAACGATCGTGAACACATTAGTCTCCTGACATAGGAATTATGATTAGGACCACGTGCGTTTTATCCTCCAATGGTAGAACAGAACACAACATATGCGTGCGCCCTCTGAGGTGCGTGTACATAGTCATCTAGGGCCTAGATCGTAGGTTTCAGAATGAATTTAATTAATTAATTAATTAATCACTGTAACTACGATAAAAAGGCGACAGAAAAAATAAATAACACAAAAAGAACGCTAAGAATGAGAAGAAAGTAGACATCTATGCCATAATCCCCTTATAGTTTATTTCGTACGCTCTAGGTGGCTTCTAGGAATCGAGACGCGACGAACACTGATTAGGCAGTAAAGTGTGACCACTCTTGTTGAGGGGGGGGAACCTATTTTTAGTGTCGAAGCTTGGAGCCTCTCTTTATTGGACGAAGCAACATGGAATTTTGGCTCGGTGTAGAACGTTCGCGTAGCAGCGTTTTAGTTCCGAAACGAAGACGCCTTATTTCGTATCGATCAGTGTTTCGACCGAATTAAGTTGCAAGGATTATTTGCTGTGACGAATTGACAGTGTTTTCGAAGACGATCAAATTGCGTGTGTGTCTGTGAGTAACATAGTATCCAGTTTCTTTCACAGAATGCGCTATCGACATTTGAGTACTTTACCTTCTTTTAAGCATATTTAGAAATTTGTTTTAATAATCGACGTCTTATTTGTCGTGAAATTTGCAATGACGTATTGCACGCAGCTAATTCCATTGCCTTTGTGTAGACCACAGTTCGATGTTTGTATTTATTTTATTTTAATTGATACGTTTGTTTCCTGACCACTCTACGTGATTCTATTTATTACTGAAATGTTTGTGTAGCTGATGTGAAAAAGTAGTGCCAACTGTTTTATATAGCGAAGATAGAAATATCGCTTTCTCTGTTCGTAAACATAGCCTGTGCATATCGTGTTATAAAATACTTAAAATATACAATAATGTGTTTTGCTTTGGTAATTAAAACACGCGAGTCATTCGTACAGCGTTGCAACACGACAATATTTTCCGTTTAATAATGGCTTAGTGGCGGTGGTCTAGCGGTCAGAACGCTGGCCTAGTAATCCTGGGGTCCCGGGTTCAATTCCCGGTGGTGCCCGAATTTATAACTTGTGTTGGGCAAGGCCGTGGTCAAGGCAACACGGAGTTTTCCTCCGTGGCATCCCAACAATTACTCCATTCACACACAGAAGAAGGCAATGGCAAACCACTTCTGGATCATCTGCCAAGAACGTATATGAACAGGTCCCAGTCCGAGAAAAGGATGGACGGATCCTGTTCATATGGACCTCTCCTCAGACACCCAAAACGAATTTGTAAATTTGAAAAACTTTACTCGTATTTTAGAAAACTGGACATGTCAATAATATTGATTTCAAAGCCTGACGTTAAACAGTATCTTAAGCCAGTTACGTCCTTGTCTCCTCCAGTTTTATCTTATATTGTCCATCGAATTGTTTTCTGGTCTTAGAAGTGGATACTTTCCAAGAGGTTTTCCTCCGAAAATTCTGTATGCATTCATTGTTTCCCCAGCATAAAAGGACTTTATAGATCTTATCATAAATAAGTATAAATGCCAACTCAGTTCTAAAGGGTTTTGACGACGGTAGATTACACTTAAAATTATTTGTTGTCAGGACTTTTTCAATGGTCTGTTTTTAAAATTCACGACGTTTCGGAGGCTGGTTCTGTCTCCGTCTTCAGGTGAGAGGTACCGATTCCGTTGGGTCCCTTAGAAAGAGCTAGCCTCTGTCACTCGTCCAGTGGAAAAAATTATTATAATTATTATTCGAAGAAAAGTTCGGACATAAAACATTTGGTTGAGATCAAATACGCGGACGAAAGTGGCATAAGGATGCTGCTTCGAACAAGTGGACAGAATTTGACATAGTGATCCTGAAATTTAAATAATTTTAACTTCTAGTGAAATTAGTAAAAAATCAAAACCGTGACTGTCGTGGTACGGCAGTGTTCCACGACTCACGATTTGAGAAACACTGACAGAGAAGGTCCAACTTCTCAGCGTCGCTTTTCGATTTATGTCGGACTCGCATTCAAATTCAGTTCACGCACAAAGCGACTCCTGAGGGCGGGTGACCGACCACTGGGGAATTTTTTCTTAGCTAGAGTAATTTTCAGTATCACAGGATTGAGAGGTAACCTAGAATCTAGCTAAAGCTGTTCTGCTGTACTCTAGTTAGCATCGAATGCTCTCTGATGAAACAAATAGACTTCTCTGCCCTAGATCCTTAGAAATGTCTAGCTATCCGTTCACACTTTTTATTTAGTCGTGGTGATTCTGACGTGTTTGTTTGTTTGTAACAGAAGTTGAAATTCTTCAATACTTAAAAGAACAAAATGTCTAAGAAAAACGAGAAACTTTGAATAAGGACGTAATTCTTACAACATATTTCAACTTCTCTTTTCTTAATAATTTCCCTCGACCTCCTTCTTCGTATTCTTCTTGTAACCCACGGTTTTATATATTTTCTTCCCTTTTTAATAACATACTAACAGTAGCAGCCACAGTCATACTGTCCAGCTTTCAGACATAAATTAAACCCGAATTACTTCGAATTAACAACATGAAGCATAATCATTAATGACCAAAAAATTACTGGCCTTGTGTGTAGGCTAAAGCTCATTACCCTTCATACAGAATCCCACAATTATTCCTATCCTAAGCCAGATTAATCCAGCTAACGCCTTCTTGTATTGTTATTTTACCATCGTTATTAATTTTGTCAGTACAGGTGACGTTTTCGTAAGATTTCGTGCTAAATTCTGTTTGAATTTCTCATCTGTCCAATGCCAAATCTTTGATTTATCTAAATTTGCACCTTAGCTGCATAATTTTTATAAACAAGATACCCAAATTTTGTTACAAAAAAATTTTGTAATACGAGGAGTAAATAAAATGGCTGTTAACAATTGTTTATTTACGTAAACTTGGGGGAAAATGTTCTCCTTCCCCCTCACACTTTAGAACATCATTAAAGCGATGTTTGTTTTCGTAACTCCGCAAAGGGGGCGTGTTGTTGAAAGGATCATTAATGAGATTTGTTTTTTTGATATATACGCGATGCATAAAAATGATTGCGGTCGCTATAAGACATTCAGAAATGCAAACGATTCTGAAAAACACTTTCTCTCTGTTACTCGGAATATTTAAGAAAGACACACAATGAAAAAAATTTTACGACGCTAATAATTTTATTCTAAAGAAAAACTAGCCGCACAGAAAAACTACATTAGACAGTTTCAGGATGTGGGGTCTCTCTGAAATACCGCCACGTTTTCGAATCATTAAAATAACACAATATAAAACAAAGCTGTCTTTCTCTAGCGAAGAGGTTTTAAAAAAGTTTAGTTTAACGTAAAACGTTTCTGAAGGCAAGGCTTCCGTAGACTGCACAAAGGCACCTAAAACAAATGACTATCATTTGTGACCAAGCAAGTGTTTCCTTTGTTTGTCTTTTGTTGTACATTACGTTCTTTAAGGTTTCTTAACTTTCTTTCTTCAATGTTTGTTTCCCTACTAAGTTAAATACGTAAAAAAAAATATTAGTAAATTGTGCAGGACAATTATTAACTGCTGGAAATTCAATGATTTCTACTCCTGAAATGAAGCCAGAAGGATCCCGTAAAAATATTGTTGCAAGCGCTTCGTGGCAACATTGCAAAACGAAGGGGCGATGTCACTCCGTCCGTGGGCTCATAACCTCTTTTCTACGCTGCGAGTTCTGAGCTGTCTTTTCTCACCTGTGCTCCGTTGTTTGTATTGCGACATTGTACGACTTTTCTCTGACCTTGAAGCACTCAGATTGGTGGTGGCTATTATTGTGTAAGTCGCGATCTTGTATTGTTTTTTGTCCTGAATGTTTTGTTGTTTTTGTGTTGTTTAGAGAGTTAGTAATTAGGACTGAGTAATCTGGATTACTCATTAGACACATTAACTAATGTGTTATAGTGTTCGGAGGAGCATAGCGTAACAGTTCATCTGTTCACGTGTTTGCGATGATTTGTATCTGCAATAAAGCCTACTTAATCCAATCTTAATCTTTCTTGATCATCGTCTATACCGCGTCTATATTTGGGTAAACACTTGGCTTGCGGGTTCGTCGCAATTATAGGCAACTTGATAGCAATTCTGCAAGTCATTCAAAATGCATTTTACCGCAAGAAGTGAATATATTGGCTGAAATTAAGACTCTTTGTCGAAAAGCAACTGAATTTTTAAAACGCAAAATAAATGTTCAAGCAACTCTCTTTACGGACTCGACGACTTGAAATTCTATCCAAAACTGAGAACTGAGATAAATGTTTTCAGCATGTCGTGGGCAAGACTTCTGACATGACCCTTACGATCCGCTCGCAACGTTCCAAGTAATTTTCTCACATCTGTACACCTTGTTCAAAGTCTGCAACCAGTGGATGGTGTAGCAAAATTCGACTAATCCGTTTTTCTCAACCATCTTCTGGTCACTGATGGAACAATACTTTATAAGGAATTATGGATACCCGCATTATGTTCAGCAGAAAGGCTTCCAGCTTCAGTTTACAAATACTATTTTGCGCGGGAATAATTGGCGATGAGTTTGTAGGACCCTGCCATCTACTGATTCCACTCTGGGTGCCTCATATTAACATTTGTAAAGAAGTTATTTACTCCAGGCACTGGAGGATACATTGGCATAGCTAAAAGCCATACGGATTTTCTGCTCATTTTACGCGATACGCAAATTAATTTTTAGACTCTTGACTATCCAGATCAATGGACGGTATGAAATTGGTCGATTTTTGTGGCCTATGCGTTCGCCTGATCTCACATCTGTCGATTTCCACCTCTGGGTCCGTCCGCATAGCACATTCTAGGCCTAAACGAAAAGTGACGACACACATCGAGAGTTTGTCGTTTTATTAAAGCGGTTTCGACGACAGAACGGCACATTCCTGGACGTCGTGACGTATTATCGGCTCCACATAAATCTGTTATGCATTCACACTAATGGAGAGCATCCTGAATAACTTTTGTTAACATTTTGTACATCAAGACTCTTGAAGTCACGTGTTTATATGACATTTTTTGGTTTCAGTTCGTGAATAAACATCACACTACTTTATTTTATTCGTGTATGTTTATTCATGTACTTCTGTAATTGTGTTATGACGATGATATCGAAGTGATTCTGGGACTGTTTCGTATTTACTTAACTTCGTCTCAAGATTGGAGCAGCGATTACTGTACAAAATGTTTACTTAGCATATACACGTTTTTCTGTCATTACAGATTCGTGCCTTTGGATTAATTCCGAACGTCCTTTGTAAAAACGTCCACTCTTGTCTATATAAAATGGTCATCGATGCACACTGCCGTGTATTTCAACACGAAACACCCTGTAGAATTTCAAAGGTCTTATTTCTCAGGGCGATCTACTCGATTTGTTACATCCTTCGCTAATGTAATAATTGAAAATTGTTGTTGGCTATGTCTGTTGGATACCAGGGCTACAAAGGTTTTGCAAGATATAGATCTCTTGAGATGATTATGTGAGAAGGTACAGAAAGTATACGCCGTATACAAACTGTGTCAAAGTGTTTATTTTTAAGAAGTGCATTAAAGTTTGAAGTCATGAGATCAAACGTAAAGTGACTTGGAATTATAAATTCTACTAATGAACCGTGTCCAACTTTAATTACTGAGCAGAAATGTGACGAATGAAGGTAATCCAAAGTTGGAAAACTATTTCAATAAAACACATGAAATCTAAAAAAATATTAGCATTCAAATTAACAGCTTAGAACTCATATATAATACTCAGCAGTGACATGAAAAGGTTAAGGTGCTGAAATCTGAAGTTTTCGAAGTATCAGCTTGAAATGTGCGCAATTTTAAAAGTGTACAGCTAGCAGTGTACAGTGCACTGGCAAGATGGCGCCTCGATGTGAAGTAAGCCAGTTACTGCATTTCATTGCGTGTGTGATTAAAGCTGTTTCGTTTGCATCAACCGTTTCCATCTTCATTATTCTCGTTGCATCTGGAGTGTCGGCTGGAATTATTTATGATTTCGCGGATGGGAGAACCCCGACTCGAGAGATAAAAATCAAACAGGGCAAATTGGTCGGACTCAGACTTGAAACGACGTTTAACAGGGACCTGAAGCCCGTGGACGTGTTCCTGGGGGTTCCGTACGCCGCTGCCCCCACCGGGTCCCAGCGGTTGATGCCTCCAGGTTCCCCCCCGCATTGGATGGGAGTGAAGATGGCGCACGAGTTCGGGCCCGTCTGCCCGCAGAACGTACCCGATCCGAATTCGAGGAAGATGTCAGAGAGCCGAGCCATGTACCTGCGTAGACTTGTGCCCTTTCTGCACAACCAGAGCGAGGACTGTCTCTTCCTCAACATCTACGCGCCGGCCCAGAACAGAGGTGAGTATCGGAACCCAGACCCGGGATTTTATATCTCCCGTGTTCTTCTACCAGAAGACAGCCATCTTCAGACTCAAATCCTACATTCCAGCCCCACTCTTTCAGATAAGCGAAGCTATTTCGGTCCACTTCGAGACGCTTCTAAGGTTACTAGGGCAATGCCAGATTTATTGTCGTATTTATTCTAATGGTAATCCAAGGGTTCGCATTTCTTCTGTCCGCCCATATTTCTCGTACGAAACACATACTTTGCAATATTTTAACACCCTCCATGATGCTAAAACACTTACCGCGTAAAATTTACGTTAAGTGCGTGATTAATAAGAATGAGAAGCAACAGATTTATTTATGAATGTAATTGAGTAATGTCTGAACCTGTTAGCCTGACATTTTTAGTGTTTAATTTTTGTATTATGGTCGTCAAATTTTGAACTCATAAATATGAACTTTATTTTTAATGTGCTTACTTAATTATAACCAGAGGCGTGGAGAGGAGGGTAAGTGTACGGTGTTGACAAACGAGAGTGCGCTGTCCAAGACTGACGCAGTCAGAGTCAGTCTTGGGCAGTCAGGTGTAAGCGGATGACCTGTCATCGCAGGTCTGTGTCGACAAGTTTCCCGTCACCCCCAGGTCTTGTGATTTCATTGACTTCAACCATTTGAAGCCGAAGCTCGTCTAAATATTACGTATTTAAGAATTCAGTCCGTACCGCGAAGAAAACACAACTCTTCACCATTACAAAGATAAAATGGTTAACGCTGTTTAAGGAAATAATCGCTGTTAACATCGAGGATCATAGTTCGTCTGATTAATTTTTAAGAATTCAGTCCGTACCGCGAAGTAAACACAACTCTTCACCATTACAAAGATAAAATGGTTAACGCTGTTTAAGGAAATAATCGCTGTTTACAGCGAGAATCATACGAAACGTATAAATGCAAAATGAAGAGTTGTTGGTTGTTGAAGTCGGTGGGACGTGCCACCGAGCTAATCGAGATTTGTACCTTTAAGCTTAATTGCAAGTGGTTTATAAAAATCCACCCTTCCGTCGAAAATAATTATTCTCTGCTGGTCACGTGAAATAAGACGAATGTAATATAAGCCGCAACGTGATGTATGATTTTGACATCTTGTTTAGTTTTTATGGATTTTATGTATAAATTATACAGTTATGGCATAGATATTATTTTAGAATGAATGTAAGAGAGAATACTTAAAATAAAATATTGAGATATTTTCTCGTGACAGGATTTTCCCTCTTGTATTCAGAAACAATTACGACACATGAACTCAGGGAATGTGTGTTTACAAAGTTGGGGTTTCTTTGTAGAAATTACTAAGCTTACTTTTCCTGTGTCACAGATTTATGTCATACAAATATTCTGTTACTAATATATATTTATTTAATATCCGTTTATAATTCAGTAGTAAAATACAATTTACCTCATGAGTTAGTTTGTTTTAAACGCTCGTAACTTTAAATTACCTACCTAATCACTCAACGATATTAAGTTTTAGTTTAGTTGTGGGACACCCTGTATATATGTGTGTGTGGGGTGTGGTCGGGGGTTGAAATGCGCACTTTGACGCGTGAAATATATTAAGATATAATCTTGATATTCCCTCATTCCTCGGTCCTGATTGGCCCACATATAGTCTGTACATCGAACACATTCTACTTCAGCCATGAAGATGGAGAAAACTGTTTCTCCGAAACGTTGGCATTTACCGACGAATCTACGCGGCGCCAAACCCAGAAGGACGGCGTAATTGTACTCAGAGCCGAGAATCGCAAACCTCACGTTCTGTAATTTCTTATTCGACGCTATAAAACCTTCTCCTTTGGTAGAGTCACGTTAACAACACATGTGGAATGTACTGTATGGTGTGATGTTACATTCTCTTTGGTGCACATGTTTGCAGGTTCCTTTGAGCGCCGTCTTTTAACTATAAACACGAATTTCAATTCCTTATAAAACTAACTCAGAACCGACTGATGGAAAAATGAAAGGACAAAATGAGCTTAAAATTGTTACAATAAAGAAACTGAAAGTCGAATCATCTCCTAACTTTTCAGTCTAAAATATTACATTTTTCTTCTCCATTCTTTGTAAACTTTATTGAAGGCTGCTTTGTCTCGCTTCTCTATTACAGTAGTACCACAACCAGAATAAAGTTTAGACGAAATTTACCCCAATTTTGGATTATATCTTGCTGAACACTAAACTTATTTTGGAATTCGGGATAGAGCTGATTTTTGCGACTCACTTAGGTTATATGTTAACGAAATAATTCAAATCTTGACAGGAAAATAAAGTAATTAGATTAGGTCGGATATCAACACAAAGGTAAAGTGTTTGCATGAGACAGATTTCACGTGATACATTTTATTTAAATAATTGAGGTTGTGTAGTTTCGTGGGTAAATACGAACGTTTCTTATGAACATACTATTTCCATCTTCGAGACAGGAAATAGAATTTTTTTTTCGACGAAATTAAAATTTTCGTAAATTAGTCATCTCAGTCGCATATTACGTTTGTTTCACAACAGTCTTTTCGTATGACTGAGATTTCCGATTTGGTTGAAGTACATCACGAGCGAACATTAATATTCTGATCGTATGTGACGTAAGCGCGCCACGTGTATGTCCGATATTTCTGTAGTGGCATTTTCACCAAAGCAGTTGAAACTCTTGTATCTTAATGACCCTGTCTCTTGAACCACTGCAACAGTTTCCCTACATCTGGTGTTATGGTCTTCCCACACGAATATAAATTACTGAGAATATACTCTGAAGTAACGACTTAAAATTTTTACAAAAGGCAGAATTTGCTTTTTACTTTCTTTCGTAGCAGACAAAAATATCTTCTGTTATGCACTGTCAAAATAAAATGTTTCCAATTTGTAAAAACCTACAATCATAATAATAAGGGCAGTATAAATATAAAAATATCGTAAACGGTGACGAATGTAAGAATGTCTTTAGTCACATTTTCTGCTTGAAATGGATTAACCATCAACCTCCTTAAGAATTTTTACTAGAACTTTGAATCACTCTGTATAGTGTTTTGGTAGCTGAATAAAACTAGCATGTTCTCATTCCTACCTTCGTAAAATATTAGGCTTCTTATATTAAGAAATTTCTTTATATTCTTATGCCGATATTAATTAAGTTATTGTGTATCAGATTGGATTCACTTGTCCTATAAATGTCCTTAAACTTGTTACGAAAGTCTCCCAAATTCATTTGGTTATCGTGTTAACTAATACGTACCAACATAGTTCAGTGACAGTTCGTGCCAAAAGCATCTAGCGGTCAGTGACATTCTGGCAAAGGTCTCTGTAATTCTGCTGACGTGTAGTTACACTCAGCTGTAGAACACAGAGTCTTTACGTTACCAAACTAAAGTACTTCTATATTACGGTACAGTCCACCCCATTCTTGGGGCCAAGGCATATTTGACGGGAAATTGAAACTTTATTTTACTCAAAATATAACCAGCACAACGCCACTGACGGTTTTACGTCAAAAAATTGGTGAAAGAGTTCGTGATATTTTTCTGGCTTCCACTGGGTTGTTGTTCTTTAAAAGCATAATTTTTCGTATTCCTTATTTCACTTTTATCCGACCAACCCTTAACACTGCCTTTCCTCCGTATCTTTGTAGCATTTGACTTCCTTAACTGTGTTCGGCCTGGCGACTGTGTTCAAAGCGAATTATCCTTCCGTACTTGATGTCAATTAGTTGCTCAAGTTTGCTTAAAACAGTTTCATCGAGGGAAACTTCCCTGTTTTGTCAAACAGAAAGGGAACTGGGGGTAATAAGTGGGGTAGAAGGATCTGTAACTTTTTTTTTTTTTAGAATTCTTTGAATATCACTTGCTACTGTACAAAACTTACATTTCAAAACCAACATTCCTCCCACATTATCAAGTTCACGTACGCTGAATCGACTTGGAATGTCGCCATTTACACAGCTGATTCCAAGTGACAAACGAACTCCCTCTGTGAATCGCCAGATGAGGTTTCGTACTGTGAATGTTCTATTTCTTGACGCAGAATTGTTTGGTATACAATATTTTTACAACTCATTGTTCCATCGACCTGTGTTAGAAACGTCATGGCGCTGTATCGAACATGATTATTTTTCCTAACGGTACGTCTGTGTTATCACGTATGTTAGCGGATGGCGGCAGATGGAGATTTTACTAATCCTTGTTGCATTCGTCATTATTAAACATTATTTTCAAAGGCAAACGCCTGTTTGAGTTTATAACTTTTATAAGCCGATACTCGTCTGAATAAGGCTTGATATAGTTCAACCCCCACCCGAAATAAAAAAAAGGCAGCAGTAATTCATGTTAAATGATTTAATACCGTGTATATGCGTGCGTATGTTGAATAGCATAACTCGAAGTTTTCTGCGTTGTAAACCAAGTTTCGTTTCCGGCTGAAGAAACCTCTGCAAATTTCAATTGCAACAAGCAGACACTGGTTATTTTATTCCCTGATGATGGAGGCAGCAAGGAGCTCCGAAACATGTGTAAACTTCTACAAGACTGCACGGCGCAATAACCGAGAAGACAGCCATGTTCCTACTCGCCGTCGTTAGAACATCAAATTCTAATTTGTTAGACGCTTGTGGTGTCGGAAATTCTGTGTTTTCGTTGCATCTAGAAAGATTACCTTCCGTAATCCTGAAGGCCTGTTTCCGTAGACTCATTTGTTCGTAAGTTTCGCTGAATTAAAATATTGACGTATTTCCAGCCTTTTTACATTGAGAATCTGACTGCGTTCCACACTTTTGTTGAATGTGAATAGGGGATAGGAGAAAACGTCTAAATGCAAAGACTTAAAGTAAACAAACATTTTGTAGCCTCTGAAGCTATTACAGTCATGCAGATAAAAATATTAATTGAAACCAAAAACCGAGCTACCAACATCGGAAGCACTCTGCAGACTGCGCCGTTTTTGTGAACGAATTGATGTCTCCTATTACGAGACTTCGAAACGAAAAGTAAAATTGTGTGTCGTAAAGAAACACGTGATATTCTGGCCAGAAAGTTTCCCTGCCACACCGCAGAACCAGAAGTGAATCGGAATTTTTCAATCGACCGGGTTCCCTTGGTACAGAAAGAATCCGGAAGGCGTTCCGTGTAGGGGTGTCATCGCGTTCCTCCCCTGCCGCTCCCTTCTTCGGGACGAGTCTGCCAAGTATTTTTTACCCGCGGTCCTGTTCGTCGTAGTTAGTTAAACGTCAACACATCTGCATGTCCTTTCACGACAGCTGTCCTCATGAGAGACTTCGTCTCACACGATCAGTCTACATTTCTCTGCCTGCCGATAGAATTATTTATGGACGGTACTTGAAAATATGATTACTGCCCTCCTCTTCAACATCATCTCAACCTCGGCGTTACAGAAGTATGCAGTTGATTAAACGTCGTTAAATGAGGTAATTATGAAAGTGAATTACTCTGTGTAGTGAATATTGTATGCACCGTCTAGCCTTTTCAGGCCTTAGAGAGAGAGAGAGTTAGGAAGGAGTAAGGAGATAAAATTGATGGAGAATAAGCATCTTATAGTTAGAAGGTTCCCAGGCAATGCCCGCTCGTCTTCAGGTCAGGATAGAATCTGCTTGAAGAAGTTAGGGTGATAAGTGTAGTGACAGGTTGCTAACAGAGACGGTGGAGCTGTTATGCCACGGATTTAATTTAATTTAATTTTAAGTAATTAATTTAGCGGCCTCCACTGTAAATGACGTAAATTTTGATGAATTTAAATCGGAAGGGCTGCATGAGAAGCTTGCAGTGGCAACTTGGAACTTGGGAACCATCTCAGCATTTGCTTGAAGACAGAGGAAAACCAAGGAAAACCTGTGTCGGGATGGCGTTTAAATAATATTTAATAATTCAGTCCGTACCGCAAAGAAAACACTACACTTCACCATTAAAAAGATCAACTGGTTAACCTTTTGAAGTCAAAGCTCGACTAAATATTACGTATTTAAGAATTCAGTCCGTACCGCGAAGAAAACACAACTCTTCACCATTACACAGATCGACTGGTTAACGCTGTTTAAGGAGATAATCGTCGTTTACACTTAGAAACACGCAAAACAAATAGGTTCAAAGGGTTAATAAGATGAAATGTGTTACAGAATATAAAGACGACATCCGAGAAAATGGATTATGCCCGAAAGAAACCACCGCGTGTTTGTGAAGCGACTGTTTTTGTCGAAGTTTCCCTTCGTTTGGAATGTCGTTCCTGGCATCGCTTCGACCTGTCGATATCGGATGTTGACGTTTGAACGCTGGAGGCGGCAGTCGATACAACTGCTTACTGCAAACAAACGTGCTCTTCGATAATAGAAATGGCGTGGCTGTTATGAACGACGTTACATGTAACAGCCCTGCAGGATCGTCGGATAGCTTCACGATACGTCACAAACAATCAGCTGTTTTTAAACAGCGTACACAGAATAACTTTAAATATATGATGTCAGCAATTTTCTGTGTTTTTCTCAAGGCATTGGCAGAAATCGTGAGCAGTCTGTTACTAAATTTTCCGAACTATGCACTGTCCAGTACAGGTAGACACAAATGTCGTCCCATTCCATTCTGATTTAATATATAATTTTGAAATGAATAAAAAAATCACATACTATTAAAACCGACTGCTCATGTGTTAATTTTCACGTAAGAACGCCAAAAATACATGACAGATTTCGAAGAGATTCGGTATTATAATCTTATATTACATTTTGATCCAATTTGTATTCAGAAGTTCTGCTTTAAGAACACGTTACTTGGATGCGTGATCATTTTCATTAAACTGTTTGTGTAATTAGTCATGAAATTCATTAGTGCTAATCTGTTTAATTTTTTTAACCTAAGAGAAGATACGTCCTGCCTAAAAGATGTATTCCTGTTCATAATATGTATATTTTTTTAAAGCCTGCTGGTTTAGATAATGTACCTCGTGCGTAGGGCTGATAGGGTTAGTATTATCCTCTCGTATATACAAAATTATCCCCTGTGCTCACTTTCTTTTAGTGTTCTCTCTAAAAAAATTTATGTGTATTTCTAAATCCCTGCATGTCCCTTCTGTATTATCCTTCATAATTTAATGACACTGATAATTCTCATAATTGTGGAGGATTAAAAATTAAGCAGCTGTTAATTTATCTCCTTCCATCTTAATTATGTCGAAATATTCTCTTTAATACTGCGAAGAATTAGCGTTAAATTGTCATCTTATACAGGGTGTCCCATGTAACAGTGCAAAGCTTCGCGCAGTGGATTCTGTGTCTAAAAGTAACAAACATTTATTTATTCTAACTTTGACAAGTTACATTACCAGCGCGATGCAAATGCTTTCCAAAGCACTTTATGAAACAATAGAACATAAACTTCTAATAAAATACGTCTTCTTAAACTAAAATCAGTTTCTTTTTAAATTTTTAAATAATATTATGTGAAGTGACGTACCACAGAGTAATTTAATTTCTAATTTTTAATGAAACAATGATGTGAATGTTCCGAAACAATAAATACAAATTGACTTTTTGAGCCAGAGAATGCTGTACAATTTTACACTTTTAAGTCTGAAGCTTGTCCATACATTATTTAAATATTCAGTTATTACCTCAAGGACATCACAAGGAGTTTTTAAAAAATTGATCAACTGCACGAGGATTTTCGTGTGGGGTCACGTTGTCGCCTGTGTTGATGTAAAACGGAACGACTCGACTGAAAATGAAGATGGCTGTCTTCTGGACAGCCTTGTAGAAGTTCACCGATGTTTCGGTACCACTCATCGCCATCATGACGAAGACGGCAAGGACCTCTGAAACGTCGATCAACGGCGCAACAACCCGACAGCCACTTTCATATTCGCCGCCATGAGAATCTGAGATCTCACCAAGTGTGAAAAGTTTGTAGTCAGTAGAAACCATAAATGGCTTCTGAATTTACGGAAGAAGGTACGAATTCCAAGAAACCTGTTTTATGTTCTAGAATGTTTGAGCTTTTGAGAAAACGTCTTACCGGCTCTGTAATGAGTACATTTACGGTCGTGGGTACATCAGAATAACACTTGTAACACTCTTATTACGTAAGTAACATTTTCCTTTGATGATTTCAAATTAGCCAGTCGCTTACAATAAAATTTACTTTATTTTAAACTTTATCTTCTATTTGCTGAGTTAGTTCAAAAGAAAATAAACACGCTGCCGTTATTGGAACTTTCTGAACAAATTTTGATACCAGTCCTCGAGATATTTTTGTTCTTGTATTCAAATTTAATACATATTTTATTCTTCATGCGCTTTGGAGAATGTTGAGGAAGTTGTTTCAGAGAGGAGGCGGTAGTTCGTGATTATTTCCTCTGATATTCATAATATAACAGCAAATGTTCGTTCACTGTTTTCTTAAATTAAACTCGGTGAAGTTATTAAACTGTTCATTTATATAACGTGCCCGCGAAAATACATTTTATACCAGAAGAAAATTTATCCTCGTAGCAGAAAACTAACCTAACCTAACCTAACAAAAACACGATATACGAAGTTCACAAGTGATACTTGAATGTAATTATCCTACAAGGAAGAGAAACGTTCAGTGTTTATCGTCAACTCAGATTTTGCGTCTGTAATGATTTGGCATCAGAGGCGAACACTTGGATCGTGGGTTCGAATCCCACTAGGGGTATAAATGTATTTTTCTCTTCTGTTGTCACGTGACGGGTATAACACTCCCTTCGTCCTGTCAGAGAATTCGTACCAGATGTTGAACCAGAACGATTATTCATAAAAGCCAAGACTCTTAGTAAGTGGTAATGGTAATTTGTTTTATTTTCATTCCATTCAGTTTATGGCATTAGACACACACCAATTTTGCGTTTCTTGGTTTTGTATTCCGGTCATAAAATTGAACGTATTAAAGGAATATTCGAAACATTTAAATATTTTATTAATGTCATACAATGATGGATAATTTACAAGGGATTGACCTTGAACTTCGTAAATTTGGGACGGGGGTGATCATAGACATACATGTACTGCACCCGTCGCCCCACGCCAAGGTCATTGACCTTAGACAATTTTCTCATCACTGACACTATTTACAAAAGGCCAGAGGTTTTATTTTGACGAAAACTTATTGTATTGTTACTACTTGTAATAGAACGTCTCATGAACTGAAAATGTGTTTACATTATAATTGCGTACGCAACAGAATTCGGCTGCGCGCGCATCCACTGATTTATGTGTCTGTAGTGCGTGGTTTGCATAGATTTAAAGTGATTTGATAAAATTTTAGCAGATATGCTATGTGTAGGCTTTCTGTCTGGTTTTTGATGTTTTATTCCATTATCATGATGGTGATATTTATATTTCTTCATTTATTTTTCTTTGCGTATAATATTTTTTCTATTTTCGGTTTGCCTGTATTTGGCTGTTATATTTAATACTGTACATGTATAAGTTTAATTAATCTATTTGTGTAATATTTTTCATTATTATTTTATTATTATTGTGAGTTTTATCAGTGTTTGCCTGTTATTGGCTTCTTGATGTTGGCAAACACTTAAAATAAATTAATTGAATTTAATAATAATACCAACAGTTTTATAATATCACATTAGTAATAATAACATAAACCTCAAAGATCTCATCACGAATTCCGGACAGATGAGCAGTAAATTTCACACGTGACACAGGAAGAGGTCGCTCAATTTATTTATTTCTCCTCCTTTCTAAAGTAACCGATGTATTTCCAGATGGCCGTGTAATCTTCATGCCATTTCGCTTCGCCAACACCTTCTTAGCTGGTCTGTTACATTCGAAAACTTGTTTGTTTTATTGTCATACAAAAAGCTTTCTTTCGTATCTCTTCAATGTTGTAAGAAAATAGTATATCTAGCTTACCAAGGATTTGCTTTCGTCTGCTGTTAACGTTCTGCTAACAATATCCACAGAGAAACAGTAACGTAACATCCACTTCTCTGAACCAGGAGGAAGCCTGTGTTTGAAATACATTTCCCTGTCTACTTCAAAGTGTCGCAGAAGAAATTTGTTCGAATTGTACAGTTGCGAAATTTGACGTAGATTGTGACACTCGAGTCTCTGTAAGTATAAACATACTATTACTTCAACCCTGAAAAAGGAGACGGTATGTTTCTCCGATAAATGGGTATGGAGTACAAATCTGCACGGCGATACAACCCAGAGGAACTTTGCCACGCGTAAGATTAGCTGGAAAGTTTCAATTATATATGTTGAAAAATATTGAAATCTGTTAAGGAATTCGAAAAATGCCGAGGGCTAAAGAATTATTTTAAAAAATTAAAGCAGTGTGTTTCCATTGTAATCAGTGGCGGATTATTCTTGTGTCCTTCCCGCGTTTGCGAGTTGGTCGGACAAATTATTTTTCTTTTCACGTCTGTGTGCCTTTAATGCTGAGCGCGTTGCATAATTTTAGGGCTGCGTGAAGAGCCGACGGTGCATTTGAAAACGTCGACACGCTGGCTTAACTTCTGTGGGGGGTTTTTTTCAATAAAAAAATCTGCTTTCACAAACCATCAGAGGATTTCTGTGTGACTGGACGAACACAGAGTACAGGAATCTGTGGACGAGGTTCACTCACGGTTGTTACAGACCGCATCAGAGACGTAACTCAGAGGCATTTAAATGAATATTCCTATTTCACGATGCTTAGATAAAAGGTTTATACCATGTACATACTCGTTCAAAAGTCTTGAGATTCGTAAATAATATATTTGTACAGTCGACACAAAAGGAAATTACACATTATTATTTGAGCAATCTTAAACAGGTTCTTTAAAATACTTAAAAAAATGAATTCCCTAATTTAAACCATCATGTCTTCAGTTAGCGTTGTGCCAACGCTGTGTATTTGTATTCATGAGGTATCCTATTCGAATCTCTACTGGGTTCCTACTTATCCACACTCTTCTACGTGACTGTCGCTGTACGAACGCCTCCAATCTAATCCTTACCTGCTCACTATTTATTATGCAATCGTTTAACTTTAATCCTTAAAACATCCACAGAATAAACAGCGTTTTAATAATATGAAAAGTAATTATTAATTACAGCTGATTACGTAAATTGAATCCGTGTAGCTGGGGTTTGATTCTCGATAATATCTGTAGGGGTATTTAACTTTACTGTTCTATCTGATACCAACTCATTATAATTTGTGTGTCTGATTGGTTCTGTAATCTGGTGTAAATACAGTCGCAGCTCTAGACTAGAGCCTAAAATTGATAAAGTTTACGAACCCAAGGCGGTTCTGTTCGTAATGGTAGCTTATTACCGTAAATATATTTAAAGGTAAAATTATCCTCATACCGAAATTGTAGGGTGGGAGTGGAGGTGTTCTTAACTTCGGCTGATGGAGGCCAGTAGTTACCTAACGCTCCGGCAGCTTTAACTCTGACCAGGTCGAAACTAGGGCACCGGGAAATATATCGATAAATGTGACACCACATTTTCAAAGAAGAAATGTTGGTAGACGTGGCTTCAGTGTTCGCGTAAATAACTAACATGTCTCTGTCTCACTTTCGTTGTGTCTGTTTCACACATCCGTGGTCACTGAGTTGAGATTCATGTAAAAAATGACCTGTTGAAATTTTGACCCAGAATAGTGTGAATTACAATAAAATATTCCAATGTTGGAAGAAATCGGTACTTTATTTTTGTTTTGGAACGTTTTTGGTACGCTAAACATTTTCAGTTACATGAAAATTGCGAATAGTATGCAAACGAAAAGTACAGGTCTGTGATAAAAATTCATAAATTAGTTTCGAACTTTTCTTTATAAGAATGGAGTATTTGTAAAGATAAAGTCCGAACTTTCGGAAATATGTACAAAGTCAGGAAACATAATGTTCGCTACTAGAGAAATCGTCTAAAAATGCGAATTCGATCACCATTTCTGTCTGTCCATCTGTCTGCCGTTGTCTTGTGTAATAGTTTGATAACAACTGAACGGATTTTCGTAAAATTTCAAATTTCTACTCATACTTGCTGAAAATCCCGTGTTCTGTTGTAGTAAAGAACAATTGCATGGAAGACACGTGGAGTACCTCTGAACATAAACTTGGAGATTATTCCACTTTTGTGGAACGTTTAATTTTCAATCCCAGTATGTGGTCTACACAAATACTTATAATTCTTTGAATAATAAAACCATAAATCGGGCACTGAATTTAAAAGAAATATAGCAATGAAATATATTAGCACAATTCGTTGTTGTTACAGAATAACATTGCATTTTGAACCATAACAACCCATTAAGTTTCTTTTGAATCAAAGTTATTTTATATTTCCTGATGCACAATTTGTACTACTTCTAACTGCCCGTACAGAGAGTAATGTACAATTACATCCGGTCAGGAATTTCAACTTTGGGCCTCCTAAGGTCAGAATATAATTTCACATTCTCCTTTACTTTGTATACGCGACTTTCTTGACAAGAGTTTTTGTTACAAAGAACATGATATCGGCGTCTTTGTAGCGTCAGTCATTAAATATTTGCTCATAAATTAATTCAGTCGAAGTTGTATTCAGTACGCCTTTTAATTAACTGATAGTATCAAGGAGGAAAGGTTTAAATAAATGATTGTAATGAAGTTGGCCTGATTAAGAGCCAAGTGCGCCCTCGAGTTTTCTTCTCATTCCCGCCAATTAATCATAAGGACAGAGAATCATGTTTCACGGGACAGAAAAATTCTTCTGTCAAGGAAACTGAAACAAAACGAAATATACCAGGACTGATGGAAACACGAGAGCAAAAGAAAATGATAAAGAAGATAGAAAGATTGACAAGAAATGCGGTAGAGATACCACCAAAGTCTGAAGCAAACGCCGTTCACCGAGTTGATTCTAAAATAGAATCCTTCCCTTCTTAACAAGACCAGGAAGGAAGGATGGGGGGGGGGGGGTGACGTTTGCCAAGTTGACAGTCGCCCAAAACCCTTCCTTTCGCATCGGATGAGGATTTGCCTCATTATTCGAGTGCTTACCGCAAAATGCGAAGATCGTACGAGAAAAAAAAATATCCTTGAGAAATCATCGCTGCATTTTAACTTCACACCTGCGTTTCGTCTTGTGACAATTCCGTTTTGAATTTCATACGAATAGATCAGGTGTTAAAATAATTTGAACAGGACGGTCCTGTTGTCAATAGTGTGACTGAATCATTGTAATTTTAAAGGGACAACCCTCGTTGTGCGTATCACAAAGAGTGTCTCATCTCTTTACTCGTGCGTTGTATCCTGGGTATTTTTTTGTCATTTAACGTTTTCATATTGTACCCAAGAGTTATTTATAATTCCAGCCTCTTCGTGAACGTGTCCGAGCTCATTGTAATGAATCATAAGGACCATCGGTGAAAAATTCTCATACCTAATCGTGAATTTTATTAAGATATTTTTAAAATAGATAATTTATCGCCTTCAGTTTTGCATACGAAAGTATAAAATTAAAATTAAGATAATTAAAATATCACGTGATGTTCCTATCGAAACATTCGATTTACATTTAGAACATCTTTGTAAATCGAATGTTTCGATAGGAACATCACATGATATTTTAATTATCTTAATTTTAATTTTAAATTTTAAATTGTGATTAGACGGACAAGAATAATTAATTAAATATATTTTCACAATATGACGCAACTATACCATCTATACGAAAGTATTTAAATTGAAATTTGAAATACATATGGCTGAGAAGTTGATTATGTCTTGTAGACTCGTAGGTAGACCCACCAACGTTTCGGAAAAACAATGTTCAGCTTCAAGGTTTCAGCGATACAATCGAGAGTAACATTACCATAAGTAAATGAAGTGTTTTGGGTCCCGGACACTCGTGTTCGCCGTACATAAAAAAATTTGTATTACAAGAAAACCGCGTTTTTCCTGGTTGCATACGCACGTCTTACAAGGCGCATCGCTAATACCTGTTCCTTAATTCTTTTAATTACGTCTTCCGCGTGATCTGTAATAAACTCCTTAGCAATGTGGAAAATACCAGAGCTCTTAACGTCTTCACGGACGAAATGACACTGGTTTATTTATATTATTCACTAAACCAAGCTTCTAGAAACAAAAGAACAGGTTCGTTTTGTGGTCTCCTAGCAACCACCAGACAGAGAGGAAATATGGTAATACGAACACCGAAGTATGTTATATTTTTGTTGCTGTGTTACGTTATACGATATTTAACGTAAATATTTCCTTGTTCAATTTTATCAGTCAAATCACAATAAAATATTATTAAATGTTAAAATATTAAAATATTATTATAATGCTCTGATGTAAATCGAACTTTTCGATAGAGAGCATCATTTTAATATATTTTAAATATTTAAATGTTAATTGTTATAATATTTTAATATTTAATAATAATATTTTATTGTCATTAGACTGATAAAATTGAGCAAGTATATATTCAACACAATATGACGCAACATTATCATCTCGTAAATATTTCATAGTGATTTATCAAAATTTATACGACATAATTTTTTTTTGTTAGTCCAGCGATTAAAATTAATACACTTTTTGGACGTACGTCGAAACACAGATGGAGCGCGCATCAAAATAATCCATCGAAGACACTTGTCATATTTCACAATTTATATTATTCATAGATTAGGTATCAATTTGAAGTACGGGTACTGTTTCCATGGAAACGCACTGGCCTCTCCGTTGTCTTGGCGAAGGGAACTCAAATCTCATTAACTATGGACGCTCTAAACATGGTTTTGCTTTTGACAGGTGCGAGTTAAGGGCAATGAGCTGAAACAATAGGACTTAGCAGCTGAGATAGGGAAGGACTAAGCTAATTGTGTCAAGTGCAATTATCTTTGACAGTTATCAAGCTTCTGACATCGCACGAAGTATAAGGCAGGCTTCGCGCTGTGTTTCGTAGGCGTCTGTTTTGTTCGGACCCTACGAAGTGAATTCACGTGGAAATTGATAAAAACGTAAGGAGGTGGAGTTTATCTGTTGAAGATTACCTGCTTCCCTACATTTATGGGGTACCGAACAATAAGCAATACATTATTATTATATTATTTAGTGTTCTGTCTGACGACAGGTCCATATGAACAGGATCCTTCCATCCTTTTCTCGGACTGGGACCTGTTCATATACGTTCTTGGCAGATGATCCAGAAGTGGTTTGCCATTGCCTTCTTCTGTGTGTGAATGGGATGCCACGGAGGAAAACTCCGTGTTGCCTAGACCACGGCCTTGCCCAACACAAGTTATAAATTCGGGCACCGCCGGGAATCGAACCCGAGACCTCAGGATTACAAGGCCAGCGTTCTAACTGCTAGACCACCTCATCTTATTATTATTAGTGTTCTGTCTGACGACAGGTCCATATGAACAGGATCCTTCCATCCTTTTCTCGGACTGGGACCTGTTCATATACGTTCTTGGCAGATGATCCAGAAGTGGTTTGCCATTGCCTTCTTCTGTGTGTGAATGGAGTAATTGTTGGGATGCCACGGAGGAAAACTCCGTGTTGCCTAGACCACGGCCTTGAACAACACAAGTTATAAATCGAACCCGAGACCCCAGGATTACAAGGCCAGCGTTCTAACCGCTAGACCACCGAGGCGGATATAAGCAATACATACGTAGCGTAATTTCATTCTAAATAGAAATATTCTAGGTTTATCCACATTTGCTGATAGAACGGCGTTAGGAACATTGAAGCTTACCTTAGTGTATTTGTAAAGAAATTTAGGTGGGATATCAGTCAACACACCTTCCTTTACCACTAATATAATCTCGTTACATCACACGTATTTGGACCTGACAATGTCATGTTCAGGTGCATTATTAGTACTAACGATCACGTGACTTAATGTAAAACATTTTCTCATTAACCCAAGCTATTGCTTATTTGTACAGAGCTAATATTTTTAAATATTATACAAAAATGAGGTTGTTTGTTCTCTTGTCGTTGATATTTTTATGTTTAATTTGATATTAATATTATTATATATCGTTAACTTTGGTTAACAATTGGCGTGATAATTAAATTGATATTAAAATTATATTAAATTGAATATCTGTTGACATGTGTTGCGGTATCACGAAGCTAGACGAGGTATTGGCTGTATTGGTCCAACTTTAACGTGGACGGCTTTAGCCAACATGATATCTATTACATAGTGTAGCGTCCTGGTGTAGGCATCTCACAGTTTTCTCTCGTGTCTCTGTTACTTGTTCGGTTTGAGCGGTATTAAACTGGAATCTGCCTGAAGTCTGCGAAATGGCTTAAGTGATTCCTCCTCGTTTTGTGTATGAGCAGAAGCGATCTGAGTGTGTATTAGTGGTTTGGTAGTGTCAATTGGATTCAACTGGCCAACACTTGGTCTTAGTAGGAAGCTTATTTAGTGATGATGGCGATGTTTAAAGTTCAATTTTCGTAACATTAAGGAAAATTGAATAACTTTCGCCAATTGTGTTATATTTTCTTGCATTTATACAACGTACATCTCCAAGTAGCATATTTAAGCTTCTACAAGATTAAACCTTTGAATCTCGCCTAAATAATATTAAATAATTCAGTCCGTACCGCGAAGTAAACACACCTCTTCACCAATAAAAAGATCAACTTTTTAACCCTTTGAAGTCAAAGCTCGTCTAAATATTACGTATTTAAGAATTCAGTCCGTACCGCGAAGAAAACACAACTCTTCACCTTTACAAAGATCAGCTGTTTAACCTTTTGAAATCAAAGCTCGTCTAAATATTACGTATTTAAGAATCCAGTCCGTACCGCGAAGTAAACACAGCACTTCACCATTGCAAAGATCAACTGGTTAACGCTGTTTAAGGAAATAATCGCTGTTTACAGTGAGAATAATACGAAATGCATAAATACAAAATGAAGAGTCACTGGTTTTGAAGCAGGTGGTACATATAATTACCACCGTTCGTTAATGGCGTTACGAAACTTTGGTAACCACTTACGACGTTATACGGCGTCACAACACGCAAGTCTGCGATCGGCAGATTCTCTGGAAGTGGCACTTTAATAAAAAGTCTGCTAAATATAGCAACTTCGTAAAAATGGCGGAGGATAAATTCTGAAGGACAATGGAACAAGGAACATGGCGGATAACTGGTAACGTAAAGTGGCGATTGATCAAAGGTGAGTGACGGATGGGGTTGCATTCCGAGGAACGTACAAACTTCAGAGGAAGAGGATTTTGGACAGCTTGCAAGAAGACAGGCAACTTGTCTTGTTGCGTGGGCGAGAAAGAAACGAACGCTGATAGTTGTATCCCTGTCGAGTGCGGGTCTGTAGGGCTTCGTAGTTCCTCAAACACAACTACAGGAACCATCAATTTTATTTTATGATAGGAAAAAGCATTTTATAGTTGAACAAAATCTAAACATTCTTGACGATGGTGATAAGTCATTTAAATAAAAATTTTCTTGGATATTATCCATCGTCTAGTAAATAAAATATAAAACGTAAAACGACGTTTCGGAGATGGGGGCTCTATCTCCGAAACGTCGTTTTACGTTTTATATTTTATTTACTAGACGATGGATAATATCGAAGAAAATGCTTGTTCAAAAATACGTTTTCGACGTACACGAACCAAAATTACGTTCTGCTGACAACTTTGAGCGTAGATCCCCAACTTTGTATTTTATCGCAATGCGTTCAGTAGTTGGTAGATGGCAAACGTGTACTGACAAACAGCCCTTTTCGTGCATTGCGTGAGTTGAAAACCTTTGGTAATTTAGTTAAGGGAGAGGATTGTGTGTGTCATTTCATTTGGATTTGTCCGCCAAACATTGAGACTTCTTGCGTGCTCTCTGTTTCGATCGTGACACTTTTTATCCTCGGGCGTGAAGGCAATGAAAGAGAGAAAATAATTAAATTTAGGAAGGAATGAAAAAGAGGGACGAACAGAAATCAGACCGCAGAATATACCCCAAGGTCATGGAAATAAAATGAACCCTGTTTATACGACCATTGCGTCAGAAGCTTCATCAGAACGGATGTAATCTTGCGATACGTTCGTCTGAAAACAGTGCAACACCGTCGGTATTTAGATATTTTTTGTACGTCTGTTTCGACCTTCGCTATTTCTTTTCATAATAATCTACTCATATGAACATTTTTTTACATTATTTTTTTCTGTTTTATCGCCCGTAGTTCTCGAAATATAAAAATTGGCAGAGTTTTTAGCCCCTGATTCCTACTAGTAAATAATTCATGTTTTAGTTCTATCTTGCCTTTGTTCGTTGTTTGATCGACATTGCAGCAAAAAGATTCCATTAATCTCCTAAATCTGAAACTGCGTCTCACTTTCTCCCATCTCCTTCCATTGTTTTCCACTTTCTTCACAAAACACGCCTCTTCGCTGAAACATTTTCATATATTATTTATCTCCTTTGACTGTGTCTAAATTTCAATACGCTCTCTTCTCTCTCATTCTACGTAGTTTATCAAAGGTATCTCTACCTTTACTTTTCCTTCTTTCTCACTTTGCTTCCCTAGTTGTGCCTCGCCTTCTAACCCAATTTCCAGATCTGTCAACGTCATGTTGAAGACCAGACACGTTCTTGCATTGCTACTGCAGAAACCCAACTGCAGAAGATTCTTCCTTTTTTTAACTGCGTTTCCATCCAGCACACGACGCCGGTCTGGGTGAGGTACGCCATATTTATCAGTATTAAGAATGTTACAAGGAATAGATTAATTTTCCGAATATTTAGTCATATTTCGTAGGCTGGTTCGTTAAAGCCTTATGTTATTTTTTTAATTGAATACCTGAGATTATTCACGTTAAAATGTTTGTCCTCTCGACTGTGAAAGAACACAGGATTTGAAACGCAGTGCGAAAATTTGTCTGTACCAAAAGAACGAAAAATGGACAACATTTTTGAGAGCCAGATACCGCGGAGTACGTACAGAGTTGAAAAATATGAACTGAAGATGAGTGTTCATATCTAACTTATACGGAGCAGAGTCCTTATTGAGAATCTGATAGTCTCTTAGCCATTCAACAAATTCCTTGCCTTTCACTGAACACCAAAGTTTGTTACAGTTTAATACAAAATTTTACCCGGAAGCTCTCAAGAGGGGGACAGACTCCATGCCACACCTAGAATTTACCAACACTTTTAAAACTGAAACAGCGTGCAGTCATTTGACTGGAATCAGCTGACTGCACGTGGTATAGCTTCTTAAACTGCTGATTGACTGTAATGTGTCTCCTCGAAAGAAGTCTTTCTGCATGGTTTGAATAATTTGTATCATTCCGCAGTAGATAAAGGCCCTATAAGGTTTCATACGGAACGAGAGGTCTTATTAGCCTACGGCGTGCGAAATTGTGTTAATTCGTGACATTTGTATTTGTTGTAAGAATCACAGCGCCTCTACCGTCACGTGTTTCCCGAAAGACTAACACAGAAAGAACACGACAATTTAGGAAATGTACGTACAACGCGACAGTTTTGAAGCCCGCAGGAATTTGTGTGTGGGTTTTTATGTAGTATAGCTCTTAATGTCGTCAGATTTCTACCAAACTGGAATGTTCTCAGTTTAAAAGTGTGAAAATGCTTTCTCAACGCTTCTCGATTTGTTTAAACGCGGACGGACGGACAGTCAGACATACGAGGCGAAACTGACAAACGCATGCTTGCCACTTTTGGTTGGTTCAGAACGCGCCACAAATTTACTCCAAATTACGGAGTTCGATAAAAATAAAAGTTTCTGCAGTGATGGTATTCTTCGGTATAGGAAAGAAACGCCCAGTGCCAGATGCGTGTCAGAAGTGAGTCTGGCCGTGGGCGAAAAGCCCGAGGAAGGAAGGCAAAGAAGCCGTGGAATTTTTGTCGTAACTAAAATTGGAACAAAGAGTGGTTTGGAGCTCGGAGATTGAGAGAGTACGTGCCGAGATCTGTAGTTCAGCTCTCTCCCGCTTGAGGCGCCAGCACCTGGACCCACTGTACTGTATTGTTACGAAGAACATTTTCTTTTCTAGCTTCGACTTTTAGAATCCGTTCGTAATGTCCCATTTGAATCGAAATAGAGCCAGAGGAATGTTTTACGACGCTTTCAGAGAGAAGTCTGTTTACAGGTCCGAGTGATGGGATGATTAATGAATGTAAATGATACGGAAGGGAGCGATTGTGGACTAATTTAAGTGGTCCATGGAATCATTTACGTCTACGGACTTAAAAATTCACGAAAAACCTGAGGATAGTCGGTCTTCGGGCCGAAATTTGTATTCGGGGCTTTCCAAATATGTGTTAGGGGAGATAACCAGCCGAAATTTACGTTCTGTAGGGTACAGTTTAAATTTAAAAAAAAAAAAAAATTGTCTGTGCTTAAAAGTCTCTGTGTGAAAGTATGCTGTTCTCTAAGTAATCTGAATCCGATAAACAAATGAATCGGTGGAAACGGAAGTAATTGTGATGATTGCGAAAAGTATGGAAATTGGATCGCAGTGTTAGCACAAAATTAGATAACCTAACCTGACGCAGCAAAACGTAAGTCTCCTAACGAAAGAGTCAGTGGATAAATGGGGAAGAGTTGATGAATTAATTAATTACGTGTAGGAAGAACACGCCGAGGGTTTTGAAATCTTTGCAATCTATTACTAAGCGTATATGGGCGATATTTGAGGTTATGGTTGCCCAGTATATGGGCGATATTTGAGGTTATGGTTGCCCAGTATATGGGCGATATTTGAGGTTATGGTTGCCCAGTATATGGGCGATATTTGAGGTTATGGTTGCCCAGTATATGGGCGATATTTGAGGTTATGGTTGCCCAGTATATGGGCGATATTTGAGGTTATGGTTGCCCAGTATATGGGCGATATTTGAGGTTATGGTTGCCCAGTATATGGGCGATATTTGAGGTTATGGTTGCCCAGTATATGGGCGATATTTGAGGTTATGGTTGCCCAGTATATGGGCGATATTTGAGGTTATGGTTGCCCAGTACATGGGCTATATTTGAGGTTATGGTTGCCCAGTATATGGGCGATATTTGAGGTTATGGTTGCCCAGTATATGGGCGATATTTGAGGTTATGGTTGCCCAGTATGTGTGCGATATTGTTAGCTAGGACCACTCAGAATGCAGATGTACAAAAAAAAAACACTCCTCCGTCATTGGTGTAGCAATCATTTAAGCACGGTGCCTGTACTAACTTTCTGATTACACAAGGCTAATTTGTGCCTTCGTCAGACAATATTAAACATAATTTTGTCGGTGTGACAACTACGATGACCTTACATCGTGTAGTCTTGTATGTGTTCACCAACTTATATCCTGAAGATAGAGGCGATAGGTTCTTACGAATAAAAATGGAAATATGATTGAAAAATACAGTTAATTGATCTTGGAATTATGATACTTTTTTGTCTTTTTACTCGAAAATCGTTGTTTTAATTACAACTGCTATGATGCTGGTTTAGAATTGGAACTAGTTAGAAGATTATCCATTAAAATATCAACAAATGCCCAAATATTTTATTGCTATACACACTTAAAACACTGTGTAGTGAACAAATGAATTTCATAATAATGCACTACACGACACCTTTGTACAATGTAAACGTAGAGTGTGTGAGGAAATACGTGTGAGTGGTCAGGTGAGCGGATCTCGGAACTTTGACGTTCTTAATCCAAAAAATTGTAAAGAGAAAGGTTTGAGAAAAAATACGATGTAATCTGTAACTGGCTTTAGCCCAATTTGTAGCGGGCAGAGGGGGGGGGGTGTGTCTAAATGTTACGTTGAGGCTGTAATCTGTTTCAAAAATTACGTCGAAGGTCGTTTAAGACGCCAATTTTCATAACGTAGAAAGGTTTGTGCATAATTCATATGAACACATTCTGTATTTCAGAGATAAAATGTTTCGTGATTAATAATCCACTGATCGGAAAATATTTCGCTTTTCGCCATGTTAATTCCTTTTAGGAAGAAAATTTTCTCTATACATTTGACAACTTCTGAAGACGTCTCCTTTCAGTACCGTCCTACTGTGTGAAAAACGTTGTTTCGGTTTCTTATGGCCACGTCAGACATTACCCATTGCCTGGGGTAAATTTAATAAACGTGACGTTTCGGGAGGAACTTTTTTTCGTTCCGTATTCAAAAGGTTCCATGTCTGTTCAGTTTTCATGTTATTAATATGAGAATTTAAAATACCTAATGACAATAAATCACCCAAAGAATAGCTTGGAGCCGATTCGCCTTAACTTTACGAATATTTCATACAAGTCAGTCTGTGATTTATATAAGCAGTGTATTTTTATTTAAGATACTCAAAAGGGGTACTTAAATAAACGATGTCTTGATTTCCGGTCGAATGAGCAGCTTGTTATTGCATTCCTCATGAAATGAGGCGTAAATTAATATATTCGGACCTTGAATTTGCAGAGTATAAAAATATCCTATTTCGAAAAGATTCGATTTTGTTGCACCAATTTTATCGTTCAGAATTGCACCCGATTTAACCCTCTGAATCGAAGAGAGGGAGAGAGGCATTACTACAAAGATAAAATTATGGTGGATGTGATACTAATTTATTTGTGGGGGGAGGGGACATAAATTTTGAATTGCAGCTATGGAGGTTCCCAGGCATTGCCCACTCGTCCTTCTGGTAGAGATAGCTTTAGTAAAAGTAAGCGTAAAAGGTTATATAAAAAGTGGAATTTTGAATTTTGTTATTTGCCTTAGGAGAGCTGCGTTTAGTGAACGTTTTATGTTGATATGGTCGGGGAGGCTACTTAAACACCTAAGCTCGTCTAAATATTACGTATTTAAGAATCCAGTCCGTACCGCGAAGTAAACACAACTCTTCACCATTACGAAGATCAACTGGTTAACCTTTTGAAGTCAAAGCTCGTCTAAATATTACGTATTTAAGAATTCAGTCCGTACCGCGAAGAAAACACAACTCTTCACCATTACGAAAATCAACTGGTTAACCTTTTGAAGTCAAAGTTCGTCTAAATATTACGTATTTAAGAATCCAGTCCGTACCGCGAAGTAAACACAAGACTTCACCATTACAAAGATCAACTGGTTAACGCTGTTTAAGGAAATAATCGCTGTTTACAGTGAGAATCATACGAAATACATAAATGCAAAATGAAGAGTTACTGGTTGTTGGAGCGAGTGGGAGATACCTACGCAACACGATACGTTACATAAGTAATGCCACTTTAAATTAAATTTCTTCGCAGAAATAATCTTTAAGCTGCCTTTGTTTCATTACATTTTAAGGACGGGGAAAGAGTTTTATGTTGGTATCCCCGATCACTTAGCAGCTGTTTTAGTAATCCATAGTTCGCCAGGTTCAGATTAACGTAAACAAAACACAAAAAAAGCACTCAGCTTCTATTTTTGAATGCCCACTCATGGATGAAACAGAGCAAAGCGGCTTTATCATTCGTGGAACTGAAAAGCGTACAAATCCGTCAGAGTAGGAACTAAAAAAAGTCGAAAGGAGTATAAAATAATATTAACAACGATCAATAACTGAAATAACAGACGTGGGATTAAATTAATGTAGCTTCTTACAGTTCGCTGTACCGCTGCAGTGCAAATTAATATTTTATATAAAGGGACCGACTTAACTTGTTTCTATCCGTGAAAGGCCCACAGTTACTTGAACGCGCATATAATTTGTGTGTAGTGCGTTACGTAAAGAGTAACTCCTTTGTTTTCGTCGTCTGCTCGTTGTAAGAGGCAGTTATGGGGCCCGGGGGAGGGGGGAGTCTCGATTAAGCAATACATACGTACAGAATCCGGCTTACGGGCAGAGTTCTGTAATTGCACAGAGCGGTCTTGTTTAGCGGGTGGTCTCTATAGTTTACAGGGGAAGAATGAAATTGGTGCCCTGTTGTGACAGAATCGTAGAAGACTTCTGTCGGACACGGACCCAACTCCGGGCATCGAAGGACCTGAACCGGAGCCAGGAATTGTGACGGATGAAGTCCGTTCAGAACAGACGCGTGAAATTTCCGGAAATTTTGAATCGTGGGTTAGTTTAGTGAATTTAGTTCTCAATAAATCATACGCAGTGGGAACTTAGGCCGTGATTATTTACGCACGAATATTTATTTTTTTAAACCTTAAGTAACAAAATATCTCGCCAGTTGATTCCACACGTTGTCAGGCGCTGCGAAAAATAGTCCTTAATCGAAAAAATAATTGATCGAGATAAAAGGAGAAGGAGAGAAACAAATGAGAATAAGGAACGAACAGATGAAGGAAGGAAGAAAGAGGGAAAGAAATGTTAACTGATTGTTACGTTTTTAAATACCACAAAGAAAAGTCGATAGTTATGTTTGACGTTAGTAAGGAATTTGGTCTGAAACTAAGAACAGAAATATAATATGTGTTGTTGCCTTGTGATAGAGAGAATGCAGGCCAAAAGCAGAACATGAAAATATGTAATGGTAATAAATGTGACGGAATTCACGCATTTACCAACGACGCTTAACAAATCAGGTTTGGTTTTGAATGGATATTAAGAATAGATCGAATTATACAAATTCCTAATATTTATTATTTTCGTCTGATATAAGATTAAAATATAAGCTACTCACGTGGTACTTGATATTTTGTATATATGTTGAACTCTTTCTCCCACGGGAGGATGATTAAGGGTAGCTGAGAACGAAATTCTAAGGTTGAAAAATGTGCATGGGATAACAGGAAATTTGACGATTTTCCACGGTCAGGAAGGCCTCTATTGGACCACTTCACCAAATATTATTAAGACTCTGAGATGGGCTAGACATGCAGTACACACTTGATTAACTGGTACAACATTTCTGTAGATGAATCTGAAGGAAAATGTCACTTGCTAGACGTAGGTATAAATGGGACGATAATAATATTAAAAATGGCGTGAAATAAAATGTTATGATACTGCAGTGGCTCGAACAGGACGCAGTGGAGGTTTCTTGTAAACACGGAGAGGAAATTTTGGAAAATTTTTACCAGCTTATTTTTAACTCATTAATTTCTGAAATTTAGACTAAATTTGTCGTCGAAACAGTTGCTTTTGAATACGGCGTGGGTGTTGCAACCGCTGTAAGCTACTTGTACACCAGAAAGGTTTCGAATGATGAAGAAGGAAAGAAAGAAAAGAAAAGAAAAATATTTTCTTATGTCATTCTGTGTCTTTCAGGCTTTCTTCTGCTCTGTGGAGTTTTCTCTTTGTAACAAACGAAGCAACAGAGTCTTACAAAAGAGACGTTCTGTAGTTTCAAAGAGCAGAGCTCTGATAATTAAGTTAGCTTTGATTGCCATGACAGCAGGAGACGCGACCAAGGACAAAGGCGAACGGCGAGCTCAGGGTTCTCGGAACTGGGAAGGAATTGCCGCTCCGTCCTCCACGTGTCCGGAAGTTCTTTGTCTTAAACTTTAAGTCCCTTAAGTTTAGAATAAAATATTTTAAATTAACGCTGTGTCTGATGTATGCTACAGGCAATGTATAGAATGTCTAAAGTCAGTAGGCAAAGTATGAAATATATCGAAATGTTAATATTGTTTGGTTGCGTTAATTAAAATTGATCAAAGTCGATTGGGTGAGCTGTCAAGATGGAGGTTGTGCGAGATAGTCGCGAAAACCGAACATAACAAACGTTTTGAGAATTAAAAACGATTGTTTTATATTAAGTTTTTGCAAATATAAAAGATGAAATAAGAAACCTTCTTTGTTATATACTTTGCCTAAAGAATCTGAGGCATTTTATAAAATGCCTAGATCTTTTAGGCAATGTATGAAACTAACAATTTATTTTATACTTTGCCTAGATATTCTATAGAATACCCAGATGTCTGAATTTCATACTTTGCCAACTGACTTTAGGCATTCTATACATCGCCGGATTTCATAGTTTGCCAGTAACATATTTACCCTTAAAGAAATACTTGACGGGAAGCACAGATTTTGCCATGAATCTTTCTTTGATTTGTGTTGTCCATTACTTCACAGTGTTACTTATACCGCTTTATAATTTCTCAAACACCTTAAATGACCAAGAGAATGAAAGAATTAATTAGGCAGTGGATTTCAGCATTGAATTAAAAAATACGAAGAGCTAGATAACTGGATATGAGTCACGCAATTAAAAATAACTTTAGAACATTGACGAAACACTTTTGAGAGTGTAAATTTACGTTTTAAGGTCTCACGAAATATTTTAAAGCCAAAGTGTTCGCGACTGTTACGTAACAGCCTAGTGAGTGACGAGTTATATCGGCTGAAGAGGGCAGATGGTCACTCATGTCGTTTAGTGAAAAGTCTTTGAGTGTTTGGTGGTTCTGTGTCGTCCTGACATTGCGTACCAACAACATCGAGAACAAATAAACCCTACTGCCTCCATCTGCGCTTGCCTTGACCTGTCTCTGTAACCTTCCGTGGCTTACCGACTGCCGTGTGATCCCTGAAGCACACGCGTGGTGTGGAAACACAACTCATCAAAGCGAGAAAGGGAATTCCTGGAATCGAAACTCGACCTCTTGACTGCATGAATGAAGCACAGAGGAGTCAGTCCAGAAGAGGATCTTGGATGATGCTGTGAGGTTCAGTGATACACTTAGCGCGATTGCCATGGTGGTTACCCCCATCCCCACACCACAGAGACAGCCCCATCCCCTAGGGTGGTATCATGAGCTCAAGATTATTCAGCTCACACCCGCAGTCCGCTGAATTTCCCAGGGTTTACCTCCCACACGCCCTCTTCCTCTCAGACCTCGGAGCCCCATTCTGGGGGTCTCCAGTATCAGTGCAGGGCCGTAATGGCAACAGATATCGACCCTCGATATCATACTCCATATCGATTTCACTTAAATGATTGTCGATTTATTGTGCAGTAGATTCTCCTCGATCGCCGATTAGCGCATCAGTTTTTTTTATTATTTATGTTATCTTTATCCTCATAAAAAACATAAATACAGAATAAAGAGTTCCTTATTGTTCAATCACGTGGTATTTATTATTACCTTTGGCATTTAAAGGTTTAATTACTGTAATGGAATATTTATCGTTTAATATAATATCAATAAAATGGACAGCTGAGGTTGGAAAAATTTCCCACGAGATGCTTAATAAATAGAAGAAACTTTTTGGTAAAAATAATTTTTTTCTGCTGTTTATATATACGAAATATCTGAAGAAGTAATTTGAAAATTTTTGGGGCCACGAGTCTGATGAATGTGGACGAACTTGATTTCTCTTTTATAATTAACAGGTAAATGAAGCAGAACGAATCCGCTTGTAACATGAACGAAACTTAATGAATTTTAAATCTACGAACAAAATATTCTTTCCAAAAAATTTTGTTGCCTGAAATTCTGAAGAGACTTCATTCTCTGTCACGCCTTTAGACTGGAAAAGTAAAAACGTGGTTGGGGGGTGGGGGGGTTTCATTTCAGATGGATGAAGGCAAGGGACGCAGCCGTGTTCAAAGAATAATACAAGCAAAGCAAATAAGGAACAAAAGTATCTCTCCTCCTTTATGAAGCGATGGGATGGGTGGATTATTTGGAGTGGGCTGTGGCATCTATCAATGTTGTAGCCCACCGGATGGAAAATGCACGGGGACTAGTTGACGTAACGAAACGATGAAAAATAAGGATTGTTGAGGAAAATATTACTAGTCTTGTTGTTATTTTCTATTGGGAATAAGACAGACAGACAGACAGACAGACAGAGAGCCAGACAAAAACCTTTCCATCACATGCGGTCCGCACAATATTCTACGGTTTCAAGGGGGATATAATTTCATCTCGGAGTGACGTTAATACGGGGTACACACACAAACAACACGCCCCTCGTTGGTGCCGACAGAGTTTCATGTCTTATTCCACAGCGTGCGGGGTCCCTTCTGCAATTTTGTAGCATTCACAGATCTACAAATAAATTTATTGCTATTATACAGGGTGTTCCTAAATGATATGTACACAGCAGCAACTTTCGTTGTCGCTTTGTCAGTCGGTTTGCTAACGGCGGCCCTTTTGAACAGCGACACTGCATTCGCTAATTCACTGAATTAAAATGCTCACGTAAGTAATGATTTAGTTTATTAAAATGTCTTTATTGCATTTATTGAATGTATGTATACATATTTTCGGGACATTCTGTAGTGGCGTAATTGAAGGTACTATCACGACATTTGCTTGAAGGGACTGAGGAAAACCTCAGTCAGGATAACCGGTCTCGGGGCCGATGCAGCGTGAAAGTCTATCACGATCTGTACAGTCTGCTTAGAACGAATAATCGACTCTTAGTTTGTCTGTCAATAAAGAATCTACTCAATGTAACTAGTGTGTTTGTTTGTTAGTTAGATTGGTTCTTAGCTCCGAACGGAACACCCAGACTTGTTCACTGCCCCTTTTCGGCTGTAAGCTGGTGTTTGTCCTGTAGTTTCATTGGTGTCCGCCTCTCGTACGTGTTGGCAGGGGACGTAGTTTATGTTCTTATGCGCTTTCCTACCGTCTTTATCTTCATTACGTCCTAAATTTACGGCAACATTATTTCTTCCTTTATTCAACGTCTCTTTATCTTACTTCCAGTCCATATTTCTGTCATCGAAATCTCTTCACACTGCGTTTGTGTTTATGTGTTTCGTGTGATTCTCAGTGTAAACAGCGATTATATCCTTAAACAGCGTTAACCAGTTGATCTTTGTAATGGTGAAGAGTTGTGTTTTCTTCGCGGTACGGACTGGATTCTTAAATACGTAATATTTAGACGAGCTTTGACTTCAAAAGGTTAACTAGTCGATCTTCGTAATGGTGAAGAGTTGTGTTTACTTCGCGGTACGGACTGAATTCTTAAATACGTAATATTTGGACGAGTTTTGACTTCAAAAGGTTAACCAGTTGATCTTTTTAATGGTGAAGAGTTGTGTTTTCTTCGCGGTACGGACTGAATTCTTAAATACGTAATATTTAGACGAGTTTTGACTTCAAAAGGTTAAACAGCTGATCTTTGTAATGGTGAAGTGTGGTGTTTTCTTCGCGGTACGGACTGAATTCTTAAATACGTAATATTTAGACGAGCTTTGACTTCAAAGGGCTTGATAGAATTAAATTGAACTTCTATTCTGTGTTAGCTTAATAAATGCCGGATACTCGATATTATACGGACATGATATTCTTTTAATAGAGTGAGGACATTTGGTAGCTGTGCCCCGTCACGGTCTTTACACTATTCGTGATCACTGCGTCAATTCCCGCATTCCCTAGTCTTAGCGGCACAGCTGCCAAATATTTACATTGTAATTCATAATGCTGATGATTCAACTTCCTATAATTTGTGAGATGGCCTTTGCACTCCACCATTTTACATGTTCGTATTTATTACAGATTTTTCTCTTCCCATTTGTTAACACAACTTAGTAATTAAGTATAGTAAATTGCAAGTAATGGGAATATTTTTAGTATCAGAAATAAGAAGGAACACCTGCCCTTTGCTAACATTCAGTGTTCTGACGTTTCATCCCAGTCTCAACATAAATCACGTGATCGCTTTGCAGTACTGTGCTTTTCCTAGTAACTTAGACACTGCAGAGAATATTCATGACGTAACGTAGTGGGTCAACGGAGAGAGTTTAATAACGAGCATTAATCATGTAGTCTGACTTCGTGATACGATCTGACATGAGGGGATAATAAACTTTGTTTTCGTTACGAATACGAATAGTCCGGGCAAACTGATTACACAACATAAGAGAGTAGGATGTATTGTAAGGAGAGAGAATTTACGAAGCTCGTGAAATTATCCAGGAGGATAATTTAATAATAATGTAGCGTATCAAATTTTAAAGACGCTTATAAAAAATTGAATGTACAGCACATTCCGGTATCCACTGACGTCCATTCTGAACACGGCAATGAACTTTCTGGTTCCTTCAAAGGCGGAAATATCTTCCTACCCTAGGCATTATTAACCTCTCAAGAAGTTCTTTGCTTCATATGCTATGGGCTCTGTCCCTGCTCGCTTCGCTCTCAAACCCCGCCGGGGAAGGGTCTCCCAACTATTCTTGTCTAATTTTCAAACCTCCCCTCAACTTCTATTCCCCTGATGTCTTCACTTTCTCCCCCTTCGTAGCATTTATCACGCGTTAGGGGTTTAAGGGTGAGAATTTAGAGAAATAAACAGTAATTAAGAACAGACTGTGTTCTTTAAGTTTTGGATGTTTGCACACACACTTGACATATTACACCTGTTAATCTCTGTAACATCGGACGCCTTTTTTTGAATATCCAATACCTTGCTGCCTACGTCGAGATGCTCGCTGGCTTTCCATCTGAGCTTCACTCACTAAGACACACGTCCAGAATTTAATTTATGTTTGCTACACGCCGTAATTAAAACCTCAAGATTATATTTTCACTAACTTCACTGACATTTGCTCTGTGTCACGTGTCCTGTACGATCTTCATTAATGTGTACTCACTCCTACCACGTTCTTTCTTAACACAATTGCTTTTTTTGGGGAGGGGGGGTCACGCTTTATCGTAAGCGATGTACCCTTCATGGGCCCGTTCATCTCCGTCGCATCTTTCATCGCATTGCAATTACGATACTTTAATTTAAGTATCCCAAGGAAATAATCAAACCCGAGGGCGTCCATCGGGAACCGAGCGAATCCGAGGACTTACACTAGAAAAATTGTTAGCTCCATCTCGGGTCTGCCCCCCCCTCCCCCCTCTAAGACATTAACCACCCTCGCTGAACGTGGCCAGCACAAGCGACGAAACCACTCAGGAGTTCCAGAAAAGCTGATTTTATATTAATGCGTCTTAGTGCTTTGAAAATTTATTTAATTTGGGTTTTTTTGGGGTTGTGGTCTTTGTTTCGGTAATCGCCGAAACAAACAATATTTGTCTTGGAGCCGTTCTCTTATCGTGGTTAGTTTCCAAAATACAATAAACGCCCTCGCCAGGAGTCGAACGTAGGCCGCTTTTCCTGTGTTTCCTTCCTGATCTGAAGGAATGCGCTTGCCAAATTTCGTGTAAATCGGTGTTAGAAGAAAGTTAACAGAATAAATACTTTGTGCCGACAAAAACTTACTTCAATAAACACTTCGATTTATTCAGTCAGTTTCTGGAAAGACGTTAACAGCATTGCTCGAGAAATTTATATAAGTAAAATATATTAAATACGCCATTTTGCATGTGAAATGTGTGCTATAACTTTTTGGTGGGCGGGGGGGAAGATCTCACGAGGGTGATCCGCCCTGTTAGCCAAAGTTTGCTTTTTCTTGGTATATAACTTCACATGGATAAGACACCTCCAAGTAACTTGAGGAAATTTTTTTAAAAATTTATTTAATTTAAATAAAATTTTAAACACACGTATATGAGGCAGAATAATGAAACCAAATATTAAGCCTCTTAATAAGATCTTGATAAAGAATAAGCCTAACTCCATTGTCACCGGAAGTTTATTCTTTGTCTAAATGTTGTTTTCTGTGCGTTATTTTATTGTAACACTGTAGTTCTTTTGAGATGAATTCCATACATCTTCATACTTTTGATGCATCGTAACGCTTCCTGAATCTTCATTTGTTACTACGTTGTGTAGTTTCCTTACTCGCCGCTGTCTTCTTAATGAGTACTTGACAGATGGCGCCCGCATCGTTTTTTGTGACATAAACTGCGGTAAGGAAGGAAGATGACAAGGGATAAGTTGGATGGTGAGACCATTTCTTAAGAAACATCTTATCTAATTCCGGTGCTTTTCAGAGATGTTTACATCTCCTTTTGCTCTATTTTCACCTCGCTTCTTTATCAGCACGTTTCGTGGTACTTAGTGGCTTTACCACGAACTCGATTCGTTCTTCCATTAATGCGTCGTGGTTTCTGTAATATTGTCTTTGGAAAGGCTTGTAAAATTCATTTCGGTGACTAAGCGTAAACAGCCTGGCATTAATTCAGCCACAGATCTTCAGATCCACGAGGACTGCAAGTGTCATTGAAGAGGAATTTGAAATATAAGACTATTTGTTCAAGGTCAGATCTGGGGTTGATATTTCCAGCTGCTGCTGAAAAGTGTTACTACGAAATTATCTGGACCTGGATGATACTTACTCGGTCGAAGGCGTATTTAGGTCTTAAACCAAAAGCCGTTTCTGTTACGTCGCTAAGATTGTGACCAATGAGCGGAGACAGGTTCTTACTTGCCGGCAGACGTAAAACTGGGAATTTGTCCAAAAGCGTCTTCTTGGCGATCGGTGAAGGAAATGAAGTTACGAAATGACGTACAGAGTCGCTGACCTGTCAGGTTTTTGTGGATTCGGTAATGAACTCTCATCCAAAAGAGATGATATTTTCTTGAGTAGCTCAGCATAAAATCAGCTCCTCAAGACGTATTCCACTTCATGGAGTTAGTTATTTCTTCTTTGTGTTTGTGTTATTTTAACAGTTGATGTCGTAGTCTTAAACATAACTTATTTTATATCCAAACTAACCCCCTGGTAGCAGAACCCCCAGGTCCAACACCAGAGCCCGCCACCGGCTACGATCCTGAGCCAGCTCTATCCATTTGCCGTCCTCACAGCCCACCTCCCTAAGATCCATCTTGATATTATCCTACCATCTCCTTCTTGGTCTGCACAGTGATCGTTTTCCAGAAGTATTCCCCACCAAAATCCTGTATGCACCCCTTGCCTCAATCTCATGTGTGCTACATGTCCAGCCCATCTGAGGCTCCTAGATTTCGCTATCCTCACTGTCCTGAGTGACCCGTAAAATTCACGCAACTCCTCGTTATGTAATATTCTAAATTTCCCACTTATTTCTACCCACCTAGGTCCAAATATCCTAATGAACACCCTGTTTTGAAACACATGTAATCTACGTTCTTTCTTCAAAGTAAGAGACCATGTTTCACAACCATACAAGACAACAGGCAAAATTATTCTTTTATATATCCTGATGTTCAGAGTTTTGGATAGTAAACGAGATGGAAACAGTTTTTGAATTCAATAAAAACAAACGTTCCCCGAATGTAATCTACTCTTAATTGCATCATTATATTACTAAAGCCTCGGTTTAGGACGGATTTTATATACAATGACATTTTTATGACGTTAATCAAAGTCCGCCAATCTTCCGAATAAAACATTTTAACCCAGTAATATACAGAATGTTCCCCAATTATGACATGTAATAATTATAATGATTATGTTCTACACATAAAATGAAGGCAGAGAGTTCTTATGTGATCGCAAGGTAAGATTTTGCAGCAACGATTTATCGACCCTAAATCGAGTTTATAATCTATTTTTGTTCTTCAGTAATTGGTAATCTCCTTATGAAGCTTTCGTGTTACTGGATCGACTCTTTGGGACCTTATATTTACATTTTTAATGGAATAATTGCATCAACTATTGAAATGCGTATAATAGGCTACGTGACAATTATGTGAACAGGGAACAGGTTTTTTTCAGTTTTAAGTAAGAATAATTGATTGTAATTATATAGACCAGGGTTGTCCAACTTTTTTCCTCGCTCGGGCCAGACGTTTTCCTGTTGGACCCAAGGGCCAAGAAATCCCAACTGTCACTATTTTTGCATTGTGGTTATGTTTAATAACACTTATTCAGAAACTACAAATTACCATCGAATATGCTGAAATATAAATTTTATTTAAATGCGCGCAAACTACTGCAGAGTTGTATTTCATTTTAAATTTGCTCGTGCGACAGCTTGTATCTGTCACAATTTTTGCCTGTAAAACTTACTCAAATTATTTGAACTCCGCTACTTTTAACAGATTGTATCTGATACAGTGGTAATTTGTTCCAGTAGAACTTACATCTTACGCTTTTAAAGTCAATGGCTTTAGTGAGAGCACTGGGCAGAATGTTCTTTTACCAATGACGGAATATCAACTTTAAAAAAAGGGTTTGTACTAACTAGTAACAAATTAACAAATCCCGCCTGAGATTATCCTCCCATCTACGTCTAGGTCTCCCCAGAGGTCTCTCCCCTCAACACCCGGTGCACACATCGGCCGTGTAGACCCACCAAATGTCTTTTTGTAGTGACCATGTTCTGTTCTTTGTTCAGCTTCAGGTAGACCGAGTCCAAAATTCCCCGTCATCGTGTTCATCCACGGCGAATCCTTCGAATGGAATTCCGGAAATCCGTACGACGGCTCGGTGTTGGCTAGCTACGGCGAGGTCGTCGTGGTGACACTCAATTTTCGCCTTGGAATTCTCGGTAAGTCAACTCATGTTTAAGCTGAGTCACGTAAATGGGATTGAATCAACGAATTTCGTCTGCGCCAGTGACACCACCAACTGGTGTTGTGGTACCGGAAGCAGGAGGTTCAGCGACCCTCATACAACACCCTCTGCCGGAGAAGATCCCAAGTCGATTACACTTACCTGTCACAAATCCAACTTATCTTCTTAAGAAAGGCACACTTTCTTTAAAATCTGAAGGAAAAGACAACTCACAAGACATAGATGTAGATGGGATGATAATATTAAAGTGAATCTTGAATTTGTTCAGGGGTTTGGATTTAATTTATGTTTCGGGGTAGGAACCGGTAAAGAGCTGTTGTAAACACGGTTATTTATGGATTATGGAGATGATCGCCTTCTGGGATGTCGCTCTGTAGACTCTCGTGGAAATTGATCGACGTTTCAGAGATGTTTACTAGCTTCACCGTCGTCCTAATGGGCGATTTCACCAGAATACATTTTCATAAAAGGCGGGGAATTTCTTGTCTAGCTGAGGGCATTGTATCTCGAGAAGGACTTTGCTCCATGGAATCAGCTGTTGAGAGCAAATCGAAGACAGACAGAACAGAAGTTAGAAGCCTTTGATGAGCGGGGCGGAGTCTGGGTACATTAGGAACACAGTCTACACACTACGAGGCAGAGAGGTTCATCAACTTAATTAGTAAAACTCAGTGGATCTGAGTCGTTTTTGAGAACCAGATTTCAGCTTAGCTGGTCAAGGTATTTCTCGCTTTGTATAAGACCCAGAGTTTCATTACCTCAGATGGGTTGTAACGCCGTGTAGTCTGATGGAGGTTTATCATCGTTTCGAAGGTCCTTGTTGCCTCCATCATCAGGGCGATGAAAACCATACTACACTGCGGTATACAACCCAGAAGGCAGCCATGTTCGTTCTCAGCGTTGTAGGAACGTTAAATCTTACTTTCAGTATCTCGTTCGTAAGAGCCCTCTCTTACTTGTACTTAGCTGGTTTTGTCCAATCCATATCTTCACACCTTTTCTGATCCTTATTAATACGATCCTACTTTCTTTGCAGAGGTTCCATGGGTGATCTTTTATCTAGAGATTTCCCGTTTATAATTTTGTATGCATTTTTTATTTCTCCCGCTTAGTGCTATATTCCTCTGCCATCTGTAAGAATTTAAATTTGAGTTTTTCATGGCAATGATTACGAAAAAGACTTTTCTGGATTCTTGCTTTGCTCTATACGCCACCTCGGTCGCTGCTGCTTAATGATGTTGCCACTAGGGGCAGCACATTCAAGACTACTGAACTCGGCGATGTTTGCTATGGCCGTAAATTTGTGGCTGTACGTTCATAATTTGAAACACAGTTGTTAAAACGATTCATTATATGGAGTTAAAGTCGTGTATTTTTGACAAGGCCAATATTTTGCCCGCTATATTCAGCATGACGTCACAGCTTCAAGGTCGGATTCGTTTCAGGTTTCTTACGACCCGGAACTGGAGAACACACGGTGAGTAACTTCGGACTGCTCGACCAGATAGCAGCACTGCATTGGATCAGGGAAAACATTCAAGAGTTTGGCGGTAACCCGGGAAGTGTTACGCTGATGGGACATGGGACAGGAGCGGCTTGTGTTAACTACCTCATGGTGTCGCCCGTGTCCCAGGGCACTGATGGTGTGTATATTGACCATTAAATGTATCCGGTACACAAAATGGCTGCAGACATCAAAACGAAAACAACGGAAGTACCACAGAATTTCCTAAGTCTTGTGTTTTAAGTTCTTTGGTTCTTAATGAAGCAAATTAATTATTTTTCGTATTTACAAACCTTTAAAATTATTTACTGACGTTATGAATTGATTTATCACCTCGTGTTTCGACCTACGAGTCCGTCTTCGGGTTTTTATTTTCCCCCACAAGGTCCTACACTACTGCCAACCGCTAAACAGTATTTTCCCGTAATTACAATAATTTTTTTTAAATATATTTGTCTTCTGTTGCTAAAATTACTTTACTAGGCATTCGTAAGGCAGGACGTTTTCCATATGACTAGTTTCTGTCTGTTACATTTGAAAGAAATCTATAAAATACTTCTAACACAATATCTACTGTATCAAAGATTTTATTCCTGTAGTAAAATTGAATTAAATGCAAGGTTTTGAGGATGTAATTTCGTTTGTCTATCCGCGTAATGTTCCTTGTTTATTTATAAACAGCTGAAGGGCTGTTTCATCGAGCGATTCTGATGAGTGGGACGGCGTTAGCGGACTGGGCTCTGACAGCTAGTTCAGTCATCAGCATCCAGGTGGCACAGAATCTCAACTGCCCACTGACAGAGGCGAACGACGAGATGGCAAAATGCTTACGAAACAAGAGGCTGAACGAAATCATGAACGACACTGTACAAGTCCCAGAGTTCAAACCCCGATTTGGGCCAATGGTAGATGGCAGTGTTGTACCGAACGAACCATTTCATCTTACAGGAGTTTACAAACATCTGTTCAGCAGGTACATTTCTTTTTTCTTTTTCTTTTTTTACAATGTTTCGTTTGTTTTCAAACTCGTCCTGTCTAGAAGAGTTTCTGAGATTCTTCGTGAAGGATATTATTGAAGTTAACAAGAGACAAATACAGGTAGCCCTCGATTTACGCCGGGGATACATTCCTGGACGAACCGGCGTAAATTGAAACTCTTTTTATAATGTAAATCAATGGGAAGTCCCAGCACCCGAACGTTGACGAGTAATATAATGGCATTACATTTAAAGCTCCGAAATAACATAAATAAAATAAAGGGAATTTAAAAAAATATATTATATATTATACGAAATACATTGTAAAACGTTATAAATAATTGTAATTTTTTTTCACTTTTTGACTTCCTGGTTTCAAAATCGGCGTTATTGTGAATCGGCGTAAATTGGACCGTCGTAAATCGAGGGCTACCTGTAGTTTATCGATGTTCTCTTAATTTTAACTTTCTTTATTAACACACGTTTTTGTTTGTAACGGAGTCATAAGTACAGAAAAACGACAGACATTCGAACGTGCTCATCTGGTGTTATCTTACGTAAGCTGTGACGTGTTTGTGGTTCAGGTACGAGCTGCTATACGGAGTGACGCAAATGGAGAGCTACGGTCTCCTAGACGCCGTGTCGCTGCAGTACGGAATTTTGGAACAGGATCGCGACAAGAAGATACGCACGTACGTGAGAGATCGATTCGAATACGACCCCGGCCTCGGTCTGGCCGAGACCCTGAGAGCGTATGACGTCACGAGACGCAGGAACCGTTTCCCCTCTCAGTCTGCAGCAGAGACTCACCGTGACATCCTATTGGACATCCTAAGCGACGCCCGCGTCTCGGCGCCAATGGTCCAGACCGCCAACTTCCATTCCAGCGCCAATCCAAAGTCTTACTTCTACGTGTTCTCTCATAGGAGTGTTTACGGCGACTATGCCGAGGTCAAAGTCAACAAGAGCATCCACGGCGAGGAACTTCCCTACGTGTTTGGAATTCCTCTCCATCGCGTGAACTTCCCCTCGCACCGACACTTCAACGAGGCAGAGAGACGCCTCTCTGAGACCGTAATGACGTTCTGGACGAACTTCGTTAAGACGGGGTAAGTCCTTCTTCAAGCCGCAGTCCAGTTTTCTGTAACCAGACGCTGAGAGTGCGAATAATTTTTTCTCCTTTTTTTGAATCTTGCGCCCGCGGATTATTCAGACCTGCCGTATAATTTTAATACGCGTACGTTTCTTTCTCTCATTACGCAACAAATCTGTGGTTCCACGACAAAACCGCACACGGACAAATGCCCACATTCGCAATACTGCAATCAGCCGCGTTAACTGGTTACCGTAGTAAACCGACGTTTCAGGAACAATTTCCGTAGTAAACCACCGTTTCGGGAATAATTTCCAAAGTATACCGACGTTTCGGCAACAATTTCCGTAATACAATCGACGTTTCGGCAAGGATTTCCGTAATAAACCGACGTTTCGGCAACAATTTTTCGTGGTAAACCGACGTTTCGGCAACTACTTCCGTAGTTAACCGACGTTTCGGCAAAAAATTCCGTAATAAACCGACGTTTCGGCAAAAAAAATTCCGTAATAAACCGACGTTTCGGCAAAAATTTCCGTAATACACCGACGTTTCGGGAACAATTTCCGTAATACAACCGACGTTTCGGCAACAATTTCCGTAATAAACCGACGTTTCGGCAACAATTTCCGTAATAAACCGACGTTTCGACAAATTCCGTACTAGACCGACGTTTCAGAAAGAATTTCCGTAATAAACCGGCGTTTCGGGAATAATTTCCATAGTAAACCGACGTTTCGGGAACAATTTCCGTAATAAACCGACGTTTCGACAATTTACGTACTAAACCGACGTTTCCGCAAGAATTTCCGTAATAAACCGACGTTTCGGCAACAATTTTTCGTGGTAAACCGACGTTTCGGCAACTATTTCCGTAGTTAACCTACGTTTCGGCAATAATTTCCGTAATAAACCGACGTCTCGGCAAAACTTTCCGTAATAAACCGACGTTTCGGCAAGAATTTCCGTAATACACCGACGTTTCGGGAACAATTTCCGTAATAAACCGACGTTTCGGGAACAATTTCCGTAGTAAACCTACGTTTCGGGAACAATTTCCGTAATACAACCGACGTTTCGGGAACAATTTCCGTAATAAACCGACGTTTCGACAATTTCCGTACTAGACCGACGTGTCAGAAAGAATTTCCGTAATAAACCGACGTTTCGGGAATAATTTCCATAGTAAAGCGACGTTTCGGGAACAATTTCCTTAATAAACCGACGTTTCGACAATTTACGTACTAAACCGACGTTTCGGCAAGAATTTTCGAAATAAACCGACGTTTCGGGAAAAATTTCCGTAGTAAACCGACGTTTCGGCAACAATTTCCGTAATAAACCGACGTTTCGACAATTTCATACTAAACCGACGTTTTGGAAAGTATTTTCGTAACAAACCGACGTTTCGGGAACAATTTCCGTAATAAACCGACGTTTCGGGAATAATTTCCATAGTAAGCAGACGTTTCTGCAGCAATTTTCGTACTAATCCGACGTTTCGGCAGCAATTTAATAATAAACCGACGTTTCGGCAACAATTTTTCTTAGTAAACCGACGTTTCGGCAACAATTTCCGTACTAAACCGACTTTTCAACAACAATTTTACGTGGTGAACCGACGTTTCGGCATCAATTTCCGTAATAAACCGACGTTTCGGTAATATATTCAATATAATTCTCTCGGGCAATCAGCCGCGTTAACTGACTGCCGAAGTAAACCGACGTTTCGGCAACGATTTCAGTAATAAACCGACGTTTCGGGAATAATTTCCGTAATAAACCGACGTTTCGGGAATAATTTCCACAGTAAACCGACGTTTCGGGAACACATTCCGTAATACACAGACGTCTCGGCAACAATTTCCGTAATAAACCGACGTTTCGGCAGTTTACGTACTAAACCGACGTTTCGGCAAGAATTTCCGTAATACACCGACGTTTCGGGAACAATTCCCGTGCGAAACCGACGTTTTGGCTTCAATTTTCGTAATAAACCAACGTTTCGTGAACAATTTCCGTAGTTAACCGACGTTTCGGCAACAATTTCCGTACTAAACCGACGTTTCGATAACAATTTTCGTATTAAACCAACGTTTAGGAAACAATTTCCATAATACACCGACGTTTCGACAAGAATTTCCGTAATAAACCGACGTTTCGACAACACTTTCCGTAATGAACCGACGTTTCGGCAACAATTTCCTTAATAAACCGACGTTTCGGCAACACTTTTTCGTGGTAAACCGACGTTTCGGCGACACTTTCCGTAATAAACCGACGTTTCGGTAATATATTCTATAAAATTCTCTCAGGTAATTAGCGGCGTTAACTCATTAACGAAGTAAACCGACGTTTCGGGAACAATTTCCGTAGTAAACCGACGTTTCGGCAACAATTTCCATACTAAACCGACGTTTCGGCAACAACTTCCGTAATAAACCGACGTTTTGAGAACAATTTCTGTAATAAACGAAGTTTCGGAAACATTTTCCGTAGTAAACCGACGTTTCGGCAACAATTTCCGTAATAAACGACATTTCGGGAACATTTTCGTAGTAAACCGACGTTTCGGCAACAATTTACGAAATAAACCGACGTTTCGACAACAATTTTTCATTGTGATCCCACGTTTCGGCATTGATTTCCGTAGTAAACCGACGTTTCGGAAACAATTTCCGTACTATACCAACGTTTTGGCAACAATTTCGAAATGAACCGACGTTTCGGCAACAATTTTTCGTGGTAATCGCACGTTTCGGCAACGATTTCCGTAATAAACTGATGTTTCGGGAACAATTTCCGTATTAAACTGACGTTTCGGGAACAATTTCCGTAGTAAGCCGTCGTTTCGGCAATAATTTCCGTAATACACCGACGTTTCGGGAACATATTCAATAAAATTCTCTCGGGTAATCAGCCGAGTTAACTGCTTACCAGAGTAAACCGACATTTCGGTAACAATTTCCGTAGGAAACCGACGTTTCGGCAACAATTTCCGTAATAAACGTACGTTTCGTGAAAATTCAATAACATTTTCTCGAGCAATGAACCGCGTTGCCTGGTTACCGTATTGACCCGACGTTTCGGGAATAATTTTCATAGTAAACCGACGTTTTATGAACATTCAATAACATTTTCTCAAGCAATCAGCCGCGTTAACTAGTTACCGAACTAATACGACGTTTCTGGAAAAATTTCCGTATTAAACCGACGTTTCGGGAAATGATTCAATAAAATATTCTGGTGCAATCAGCTGCGTTAACTGGTTGTCGTATTAAGCCGAAGTTTCAGGAAGAATTTTCGTTGTAAACCGACGTTTCGGAAACGTATTCCAGTTAACTACTTAACGCGGCTGATTGCCCGAGAATATGTTATCGAATATGTTCCCGAAACGTCGGTTTACTGCAGTCTTTTTTCTGTGCGTAATTTTCGTGTGCGGTTTTGTCTGGTCTGTAATGACGTCTTAAGAGGTTGGACAGACAAAATTTGTGTCCAGCAGTGATTCTTCTTGAGAAATCTGTTGGTCCGCCTTTCAGCTTCCTACACTGGAATTGTGAGAAATCTGACGCATGTTTAATGCCATTTTTCGTGCTCAAAAATCATCCAACTGGTGCTTAAGTCTCGGAAGATTTCAGAAGAATATCAGGTCTGAAAATAATCAAGACATATCTTAATTCTAATCCAGGTTAGGAGAGACCGAGTCATTTCTCTCATTTTAAACAGAGACCAAGCCTTAAGCGGCCTTAAGACAAACTCGCGCACTGTCGTTTGTAATTCGCAATTTGCCTCGTTATCACGAAATACAGGAATTCCTTTGATTTGCGAGGTTCATTTTAGAGAAAGGCGTAAAATTAATGTAATGAATGCTCAGTGTGCTTTAAATAGCGGAGATACAGTGGATTCTGGTTAACTGGGACGCATCGGGACTAGAAAACTTTGGCCCAATTACGCGAAGTTCCACGTAAAGAGTTAAAAAAAGGTTTATTCTTCAAGATTTGTCCCAAATCAATGGCTTCCCCGATTAAGAGATGGTCCAATTCAATGGAATCTACCTTATTTAGATATTTGTGAGAAATAATCCCTGCGTGCTAAAAATTTCCAAATTTCATCGATTTACATCTAGGAATTTCGTCAAAATATAAATATGAACTGCAAATGCAGGTTCAACGCAGATGGATTTAAAAAAAAAAACGTCGTGCCTCTCGTAACCATTTAAAAGAACTTCGTGATTTACTTTAATTTAATAGATTATGCACATTTTCATTCTAAAATTTAAATTTTATAGCAGACCGGTTTGTATATGATCAGTGCACGTGAACTTCTTTCACAGAATTCGTAAAAGTTTTGACTTGAATCCTAGCGACGGTGCGATTATAATTTTTTAGTCTTACGTATTTAAATGCAGTCTCCCCCCAGAATTTGCATATTCCTGCTACTCTGTGCCCTCTTTCAGGAACCCCAATGCACCACACCGTGAGACATACCCTTCTCACTTCGACGTCGAGTGGCCAGAATACGACGTCTACAACCAGACGTACCTCAATTTAGGTGAGCGACGTTCCACGCTTGTACATTGTCTACAGAATTATAATTCCAACCCCTTACGATCACTGTAAAATAGATTAATTATTGTTAATTTTTTACTAGGAATTCCAGTGAAAACTGGGCATCACTATCGACAAGCGATGATGGATTTCTGGAACAATCATTTACCTGCCTTATTGAAAAATCCACCCCCGAATAAATCTGTCAATTCTGGTAAGACGCCAGAAATGTTACCGGAAGAGAGATCTTCGAATGAACCCCAGTTTTACAAACCCATGCAGAAGGAGGAAAGTAGTTGGAAGAGATTTCCTCCTATTCAGGCGACGCAGACACCAGCTGTTTACGGGACAGTTGTCAGTAGTGGCAACGAGAAGTCGAGGTCTACGTCTACGGTACTCCTGGGTGTTGACAGGGAATTTGGTTCACGTTTACCCGTCGAAAACAATCCGGGACCAACGGACGAGCCATCAGAAGTAGAGACCGGAAGTTCGTCATCGTTTGCCATGAGCTTAGTCATCGTAATCGGCGTTTGTCTGCTTCTGGTGAACTTATGTGCCTTCGCGGGGCTCTACTATCAAAGAGACAGGCTTCGAGTTCAAGAGAGACTCATGAAGAAACGTTACGAAGACGTAGAACCGACGAACAATGACGAACTTTATATGAGTCAGAGGAGAAACGATGGCGAAGACGGAGAACACAGAACGTTAGAGACGACAGAGGTTAGAGGTGGTGTTAAGAAGAAGGCGAAACGCAGTGGAGACGAGACCTACGAAGCTGTGAGAAGCGGAGGTCGAGACGTACGAGAAAATATCACGCATGAAGATGAAGGCGGAGAGAACAGTTTCAAAAGATGGCGACTCTCAAGGCAATGCAGTGCGAGTACGATGGACCCTCATACGAAAGTGAGGGAATGGATCGCGCAGGAAATAGTGAACAGGTGTTCGCCTAGATTTTTAAGACGCACAAAGTTTCACGTTCAGCAACAAGCAAATCTTCCGGTATTACAGAAAGACGGAAGTTTCGATACGTCTGTCGATCGATTATCGTCAGCTGTGACCAAAACAAAAAATCACGTACCGAAACCTAGCCTTTCAGCTCTGTCAAAGCCAGCGACGACAGCGACAACATTAACGACGACAACTCTGCAAAGGTCGAAGGTGAAGAAGGTATCTGTCGCTGTAGACGCAACTCCGGCCGCCCGGAGTTCGAGCGTCTTGAAACAGACGCCGATTGAACAGATGAGTAAATCCTTGGAGGAGCTTGGTAAAGACAGGTGCATCTCAGCGCACGTGGAACGAAAGAAAGGCGTGCTTAAGAGATCAGAGACTTGTATAGAGAGCTTAGCTACATCGTCTTTGTCGCCAGATCCCTCACATTCACCGCAAAGGGACACAGTTCTCAGGAGAAGTATTACGAGCGTAAATTTTCAAGTCAGTTCTCCGGTCTTGAAGAATCAAAATAATGGCTTGAACATCTCTCATCAGCATTCAAAGTCTGATCCAGTGCATCAGTCAACTCATTTCGTGCCTCAGACCAAACCTGAAGAAAGTCAATCACAAATTCTGATTCCTCAAATTTACGATATTTCAATCGATACAAAAGAAGATGAAGCATCTCACGTGTACAGAGACGGATTCAAAGCAAAGCAGATGAAGACGTTTCCCACATCTGGCACTCACATAAAATTTAAAAGTGCCACGCCCAAGAAAGACGTCGGTATTACGGCATCGCCGGTTTCAGATCGCTTTAAAGACGTCAACGTTACGTCTAGAGACAGCACACCTAATGGCGACGAAAAGTTGCCAGTCGTGGATCCACTCAAGAAAATTCAAAGACGAAATTTCCCCAGGGTATTGCCGGATTTACCCTCTGGACCGGTTAAATCGAATGAACACGAGAAGCAGCCGGACGTTCCGGAGCGGGAATTAACCCCTGTTCAGGCGATCGCCGCTAAACGTCGTTCTCTGCCACCCCCGGCGAACCTACTGGTCGGTCTTCTCGCTCCCGGGTCGGTTTCTCAACCGAGCACACCCACGGCGGCGTATCAGAAGAACATACAAACTCAAACTGGTCGGATTCCACCTCCACCACCGCCAAGAATATCGTCGACCCTGGGAAGGAAACCGAATAACACGACACCAGTAACTTCTTTAGAGACGACGCACGAATCTCCGAAATTAAAAAATACGACATTAACGTCTTCCCCTCACTTTCATCAAAGACCAGAGCCTAGAGTGATCATTAAACCTCAAATGACGCACAGCGCCTCGGTAACACAACAGAGACGAGATAAACGACATATTCCGAGGGTCACTCCTAACACGGATGATTACCCGCTGACAACGTCTCTGCGTCAGCCCGGAGTCACTCCTTCGTGTCCGTCTTTAAGCAGACAGTCGTCTGTGAAAAGTCAACACGAAATACGACAGCAAGAACCAACGACTCGAGCCCAGGTGCACAGAGCGGCCCCAAAACCACGGCAAGACGACTCAACTCCGTCACTCCCAGAACGTGACGCTTCAGAGAATAAGTCCTCCGTTTTATCAGTCGATGACACAAGTTCTAACACTGGCACGGTTAAACGTGTTAAGAAAATTAACCAAACACGCGCGGGTAATCAGGTATCGAATCCGAGTTCGAGTGTTTCTAAAGCTTGGTACACTCAGTACAACCAGTTATTCCTCTCGAAGACCAAGGATAGCGATAATTAAAGTTTATTTCAGCAGATAAATCTGATAGTACGAGGTCCATTTTAACACGAACATATCTTCAAAATTAACCGAGTTAAAAATCTACACCACGCGATGTAATTGAATCAGTCGTAAAAGAGCGTAGTTTTACGGAATGTGACGTGTTCTTGGAAGTAATCTTACTATAAAGATGACTAATCGTGTAAAGTTTGTTCTTAATTTATCGTAATTTTGAGGCAAGTATTTCCTGTCTGTCAAAAGTCCGTGTTACTTGGATAATACTTCTTTGTTGATGGAGATATTTTCAGAAAATGTCTCTTAAATCTTGCAATACGTAAAGTTAATCGTATAATTGCTTGTGAATGTGGAAAATACTTTAATTTCTCCGGACGTGACTTTTATGTTAATACCGAAACTTACGTCTTCCAGTTTTTTTTTTTTTTTTAGGAACTACCTCGTACGTAACTGGTACCAATTATAACGTAGTAAATAATATTAATTAAATTTAAAATAATCGAAAGATTAAACAATTAACAAAAGTGTTTAATATATATATTAATTCCCGAAGTGTATGCTGTTTTAACAATGAAGGAAAATGTTATTTTTTTTTAAATCGGTAGTTCATTTCCAATAGCTGTCCATTTGCATTACCATTTCCTACAGCTTGAAACTACATTACGTAATAATTAATCTATAGATACAGAAAGACGTAAATGCTACGTTTAATTAATCAAAACTTATCGTGGGACCAGTCAAAATGTTCTGTGGAAGTTTCAGTGATTTTTGGTAGACATTTTTAAAGGAGCTAATGACATTCATCATGAGCTTTCGTATCATCTGCAGTTCACAAAAACAAAAGAAAAACAGTATTCAGTCATTGTCTTAATATGTTTTTTTTTCCATATCATTTTTATAGATACACGTGTTCAGTTTTTATCTTTTTCAAGGACAGAAGAAATAAGAGTGACTATTTATTTTAGAAATAATTCGTATTATAATATGTTTATACTTTTGAATGTATTTGACGTAGGATAGATACATTTTATTCTGGGGAAAAAAAAATTATCGGGCTGTCACGACGCCAGTCAAGGGAGTCCGAGTGTTAATTATCGTGAAATAACGCAAAATTCCTTATAGATAATAAAATAAAAAACTGGCAATTAACATATATAGAGATAATAAATAATCTTGCCAGAAAAATTCAAAGTAGATTAAAGGTAAACAATTTCTTTATTTTGATTCCAAGAAATCTAAGATTTTAAGTTTCTGCAAATTTTTGGTTAAACTGCGTATGTTATTTATATTAAAAATCTGATATAAATCATCTTCTTTTGTTGCTGATGCATTACAATTGGTATTAATCAATTAATGTTTAATTTTAAGAAGGATGGAAATTATATTTATGAAATATTTAAGCAAATACAGACATAATTAATTGTTGATTAAAATCTACGAACTTTCATTTGAAATAACAATACAAATATTGTATTAATTGTTTATAAGAAAAATAAAATATAAGAATGAGTGTGTGTCAAATGAGGCTTTCAGAATTATTTTATCATTTAGCGTAACATAAAATACATAGTTTGTGACGAATACATGCAGGTTATTGCATGTGGATATTTTAAAACAAAAATGTATATGAAATCGTTTTCCACGTTCGTGCATCTTTAGAATATACAGTAGAAATGCATTAATCAACTTTTAATTATATTTAGATAGAATTTTGTTGTAATTTATTTGTCATTTCGTATTATTAACCGTTCATGTTAATATATTTCATTGTTTTGACACAGCCTATAAGTAAAGTTGCCGGATATCGTCCATTGTCGCTGTCGTTTCATGTTGTATGGTGGTGCACTCTGTTGACTTTAAGTGAAACTCGGCCACGTTGCAAATCAGTGTGACTGTCTGCTGTTACGATAGAAGAGGTACAGCTTTTGGAAGGTTATGTCAGATTGTATCACAACACAACGTCTGTATTACTATTGTTAAAACCATAAATTCTGTGAAACAGGTACTATGAGATAGAAAGCTCAAAGGATACGAACCAGCGGAAAGACGGAACAATAACCGAAGGTATGTCTAAGAACAAATAATTTATAAACTTAGACATTGTGTAGAATAGCATATATTTTAGTTTACGAAGACTTTATTTAAAATCAAGAGGTTACGAGGCTTTTCGCATTGTATATTATATACAGCGCACATTGAATAGTCTGTAATGTATAAACAAAGTTCGCTAAAGGTATTTCGTTGATTAAGCTGGCGTGTGTTTTCTAACCTTATTTTCTCCGGGTTTTTTTTTCAGTGTGCAAACATTTTTCGTTTTTCGTAGCCATTGTGTTTCTGCCGTGGGCCGAGAGGTGGCAGCTCCGTTCCGTTTTACCGCACGTGCCAGTCAGAACGTCGGTACACGCGTCCTTGAGTCATGTTGGATGTACCTTGTTCTTTGTCGACGAACTTCAAGTAGATAAAAGTAGAGACGTAGAGTACAATAGTAGAATATTTCTACTGCACTCAGCACACTGCAGCCAAGGAAGAAAGCAGCAGTACCTCCAAAAGCCACTGAAATGTTGACACATACGAATCAGTATCTTATGTACAGAGTGTTACAAAAATTAGGCAATGGTAGAAAAACGAAAATGCGAAAGGAAGAATTGTGTACAGGGAACTGTGGGAGGACCAAAAGTTATAGGACGTGACGTATAGCTCTGGAACTACGAAATTACTCCGTGCGACAAAGCGGTGGACAGTGATCGGTGGTCTCGCTGTTTTACTGAGTCGTCCCATGGCAGGAAGACATCGGGAAGGAGGGGTAAGTAAAATCAACCTTTTGTTTCACTAATACTGTGTTATGTACGCATTTGATCTTTTGTGTTGGGACATGAACATAATCAGGAAACATATTTTATGGTCTGATGAAACAACATTCACGCATAATTGATTGTTTTGTCGTAAGATATCAACGCCGGAAACTCCTGGGTTCGTGTCTTGGTTTACCGATAATAATATATTTTAAATATAAAGAGTTGTGACGATATCTGCTGCCAGGGAGTTAGTTTTTAGTTAATTTCAGCTGACTTAATAAAGAAATAATGTTGGTCGGCGATTCCAAATTTTGTACAAACCTAGCATGTCGGGTAGCGTGAACAGAATGTCTCTCTTCATCCTAACGGTGGGGTAGTTCGGTACGCACCAAGAAAGCTTCGTCCCGCCGGTATCATGTTCCCTGCAACACAGAATTATGTAATCGGCCATGGCTCCATTCAGTTAGTCGGGTTCTTTGAAACAAAAGACGAATTATTTTGGTCTTACGAGTTACAGAATGTTAAAATGTATGTGTTTGGACTAGTCTCCAATAGCAAAACGTCTGTACCAAATTTCACAGAAATTCATTCAGCCGTACAGACGGACAGAGCGAACTTATAAGGCACTCCACAGAGATTCAGCTAAAAATTAAACCCAAAATATTAAAATACCCTGTAAACGTATTGAGTCTTTTATGCTACAATTCTGTGTGAACTTGTACGTAAGATACAAGCGTTTAAGAGGAACACACTGTCTTCATCCTCAGTTATATTCTAATATTTAAGTGGTACCTACAGATGTCTGAATAGTCTAAACGTCGTTGTGTTGATGTAGTATAAAGTGCAGTTATGTTGACAGACGTGTAAGTGTTACCAAGTTGAAAATTCGACACAACGTGAATCTAAATTATAAATTTCCTATTAGGAACGGATTATTTGTTTTTATTCTTAAATACGGGCGTGTCTCACGAGCCAAACTGTATATATGTTAGTAAGGCGCACTTTTGAGACTGAATCTTATTAAATAATAATTCTGCCTTCCCAGGAAAAATAAATGCTAACGCCGTTGGTCTCATACGTAAATACAGTGGATTCCGGTTAATTGGGACGCATCGGGACTGGAAATCTTTGGCCCAATTACGCGAAGTTCCACGTAAAGAGTTAAAAATGTTTGTTCTTTTAAGATTTACCCCAAATGAATGGCTTCCCCGATTAAGAGACGGCCCAATTAACCGGAATCTACTGTATTAACGTTAAGACTTGAAAGACCAAGACAGTCGGGACGAAGTATATACTGTCAGTACTGAAAACATTGACCCCAGCGGTATTACTTTGTAGCTCACTGTTCTGCTTCGTACGTCGGTAATGTCTTTGGTTTGCGTAGTACGTGCGTTGTTTTCCTTCTACCCCCCCCCCCCCCCAAGGTATGACGTAGGCGAAACGCACGGTTGGGCACCGACTACTGTACATTTGTTTTTAACTGTATTCTTGTGTTGATGGTAAAATTACTTAAAATTATAATAGACAATCTTGATCGTCGGCTTGCGGATAATTCTCTCTGGCTTCTGACTTAATTAAGTAATTGATTTGTGATTAATATCTGTTGCACGTTAATTTGAAGTTATCAGCCTTTTAATACGAACCCAGAAAACGTTCTTTTCACAAAAACATTGAATACGTACGATTCTTCAGTTGTAGTGTCTTCGATTACGTATTCCTCGCTCTCACAGGTGGGGTAACAGGCACAGGAATGTTTGTCCCTCGTCTTGTGGTCACCGTCGGATTTAGACTTTTCTGAAAGGAGTAACACATTTTGGGGATAACTTGTTTTTGTGTCGCGCAAAGATATTTTTCGAGGTCGGGCCGAGGTAATGACTTATCTGAAATATTCTTCCAAGCTTCTATTAGGCGATAAACGAAGTCTGCCTTCTCGTATTTACGTAGTAAAGTGAAATGTGGGTTATTTTTCTAAAAGCTGCAAGTAATTGCGAAATTGTCTCGACATCCAAGGTAGACGGGGGATGTTTCCACGTGTCAGTGTGATCGACCACGTTGAATTATTAACTTTTTAAAGTCCGAACCACGAATTATACACAATAAACTGATAATAATTTCTGTTATATTATTAAGATAGTGTAATTGCGTCATATTGTGAATATTATAACAATTATTTATTTTAATCCGTCTTACCACAATATTTAAAATTTCTTATAATTAAGATAATAAAATATCATTGATGTTCCATATCGATTGATCGATTTACATTTTGGAACAAAAATGTGTAAATGTTCCAAAATGTAAATAGATCAATCGATATGGAACATCAATTATATTTTATTACCTTAATTATAAGAAATTTTAAATATTGTGATAAGACGGATTAAAATAAATAATTGTTATATTATTTCTTAAACATTAATGTTTATTTCTGTTATTATCTTTTTAACGAGTGTTATTTGCAAGAAATTGATTACTCCTTTATTACCAAAGATGCTTAGTATCGAGGCAACTTGTAGTGTCATCCAGACAGCACTAATTTAGTGTAGTTTTAAATACGAGTGGCTGTTATTTTAAAAAACTAAAATAATGTCGTGAAATTCATTGATATATTGGCATCGATCAAATATACTAAACAGTTTTCATAACGTTACGCTAGTCCACAGAGTGCACATCTCTGTTTTCCTCAGGCAGAAGCCTCTTAACGAGCTATATTTATATTACGATTTCTATAGAGTGTCTTGGACACTAATTGCTACGTTTTACGTAAGATTCTAGAGGACGACCGAGCTTTTTAACACACGATGCCAATTTCATCTCTGGATTTCAAAGTGTGTGGTGAATCCTGGTGACAGAGTATCTCATTTTGATATCACTGTGGATACGTCCCAAATTTATACGTCTTTAGGGAAAGACAACCATGAGGTATTTCTAGAATTTTGAAAAGTTTTTGCGATGTTATTCGGGAACGATTAGATGCTGTATTCTTTGACGTCAGTTCGTAGTCTGCAGACTTCTCACGTTTTACGACATCGTTCAAAGGGGAGCTATGTTCTCGAGTTATCTGCAGACACGGGTGTCACCACGAGTGTGGACGAACCTTCCCGAATATACCCTTTTGGGGGTGAAAATAAAGTACTGTAAGTTTTCTATGATTCCGGGTCGCAGGTATTTCGATTCTCCATGTCAAGGTAATTGTAAGTCTGGTGGTACAGCTTGCTACATTTATTTCAGCAGACATTTAACCTCTGATTGATATCACAGAATGTACGTTTCTCAGGTTAAAATATACAGAGTGTTTTGGATACTTCCAATACAGATAAAGAACGTGGCTTATGTTTATAAATATTAATGGTCGATGGTATTTAAATAGTGTGAGTGTGCACGTACTCACGTGATCCACTAGACAAATCATTCCCTGCACGTCGCATATGTTGTAGTGAGCTGGAACAAACATTTCAAACAAACTTAACTTCGAGTGTGCTGTTAGTTGTAATTATTTAAAAGAAACGTTGTGATGCGAAATTTAAACAGAAATTTAATGAACAAACTTCAAAAGTGGATGTTTAATAAAGATCTTAAGCTTTCGTGGTTACTGAATGCAATTAAACTGTTATTGGGCTGTCAGCAATGTAACTATGGATTTATGATCCAATATTTTGAAGATTGTCTCTGACGTCACCATATTCTTAATCGATCTTCACGTGTTTTAGAGATAGTTAAACGATGTGTGGCTTGTGGCTTACGTAATGTGAATAAACATGTCTGAGGAATTCAGTCTATAAAAATGATCTGAATGTGATTTATCAGTGGACCTTATAGATGTCTATTAAGGACATTTAAATTAAATTATATGTTTATAATTTAATGTTATGGATTTTAAGCTTTTACCTGCTTTCCAGCAGAAAGCTCTACGTCACCGCTTGGGTAGCCGCGTCTCCAAATTTTGTTTATTTAATTAATTCACAAATTGTTTTTTCTGCAACGGTTATACACGGCTGTGAAGTCTGTAAACAAATCTATAAGAACTTGGTACAAGGAGTTCTGGGCATAAATTTCCAGTTGCACAGATACTTTTGTTGAAAATGATATAATTAAATATTGCAAGTTTTAAATTTAAAAAAAAAAAATAGTTTAACTCATTGGTTAGCTTCGGGAGCTTGTTAGCTGATAGTCATATAATCGAATCCTAGTTGAAATTGTACTTTATTTTTATCGATTGATATCGTACACATTTTGAAGTCAATTACAATAAAATTTATAGAAAATTAATAATAGTTTATAATCCATTCATACAGTAACTCGGCTTGAAACTGAAATGTAAGCCCACATTTAAAAGTTTCCGTGGATGTCATGTTTCATATTTTACAGAAGCTACCAATGAAAAGTTTATTTTTAAACATTTCATGACTACGTACTAGAGTGTACTAATATCGCTTCGGCTCATAAGTTTGTGCCTTCGCCTTGTTGTTAATTACTGATTGTAGGGATTTGAAAGGCACGGGGTCGATGTAGTCTTCAACCGAATGACGTTTATGAAGTGTTTTAAGATATGATCCGTGGCGAAAAGCATCGGGAACAGTTATCTTCTAAGGATAATTAATTTTTCATAACGAAAGAATTCTTGGTAAAAATAGCCTTTAGCTACACCTGGCTTTAGATACAGGCATTTCTTCTACAGCGGATGTAAAAGTTACGCCACTCGGTCTTTAGAGCCTCGTTTATCACGATAATGAGTTTAAGTCAAAATCGAAATGTAAGAAAATGTTACAGTTCCAAATTTTTGTATGGTATAGTAGGCGTCACCAAATTTGCCTGCCTCAAGGCCACGGAAGAAATTTGTCTCTTACGTCACTAGAACAGAATTTCGTTCTCCTTACCCCGTTCGACTCCGACGTAGAAGAACGGGGCACAACCACAAAGTCTGATCGCCATTTCAGCTCGACACTGACTTTGGCAGAGGTTCACCGAGTAGATGTCGCTTATCGCCAAATTGGACTCGTCCCTGAAGCGACACTTTCGGTGATCGACGCGTAGATTACGAACGTCGTCTGTAGCGTACGTGATAATTACTCTCATATTTGCGTTACTCCTGTACATGAAAGGGTTGAACAGTTTTTGGTTCAAGGCTCCAATCCCGGGAACTTCCCACGGGTTCTTGAAATATACCTGTAAAAAAATATCAACGACGCAACTGCACGTTAAGTAATGACATTGACACTGGATATTTACTGATTTGTCTTACGAACACAACACGAATTACATTATTCGACATAAGAATTAAGCGCACTGATTTGATGCAATGTGTCTATTACAGTAATCGTGAGGGGAAAAAAATAATTTGTGCAAGGCGTACCTGGAGAAATCGTAACAAGAAATTACGAAATATAACAATTTCATAAAATGACCCTGCTGTTAAAACTACGAATTCTGTATACCTAAATATTTTTACAGTCTTGGAGACTGTACGACGCAAAAGATGAATATATCATGGAAGAACGAAATATGTTTATCTTTCATGAAAGCTACAGATCGGAGTGGTTTATTTGATAAAGGGCGAATATGTGATCGGGGCGTTTGAATTCTACTCGTGAGATGATCTATGTCCTTTGTGCGGATAAACCTCGATACGGGTCGATCAATTGTCAAACGAGTCCGATAGAATTTCTGAAAGTATTTATAGTTTTATAAATTAATTATGAATCGAACTAAGCAGGTTGCCTAATTCATAAAAGTTGAAGGAGGGAAAATAACTTGATAAAACTGTAAAACGAGAAAAACCCAGCAGATAATGATTTAATTAAGACTTAAAACTTTGCATACCGTGTAGTGTATTGGAATTAGTGTCCTTCTAAGTGTAAACAGTTTTGTTTGTATGCATGTTTTATGTTTAATTAAGACGAAGTACGAACTATGTGGAAGAATGTACATCGTCATTAAATAACAAGATGGCGGAAAGAGACCCGTTATTACCAGTGGGACGGAGGACCTGTCATTAGATAAAGCAATTATTATGTACACAAAGATTTAAAAGTATTTAAAGTTGTGAATTCTTAAAATACGACGACTAAAAAGTTAAAATATCTGCGAAAGAAATATTTTAGAACTGAATTTAACGTAAGTTGAGCGAGGTACTTACAGTGAACGCGCTGTTGATGTGGGAAATACTTTTGGAATTTCCAGATTCCAAGTGCGATTCAACGATTAGGGGTACACGTTTCTTCGTGAGTCTATAAAGAAAGAAATCATTCCAAGTACAAATGGAGCGGTTAATTTCTGCGCAGCGGAGGAATATCTGGGTCACTCGTAAAATAGTCCCAAAAGTCAATAATAATAATAATACGATTATACTGACTTTTTTTAACAGGAAGATTGCTATCTTCTACCAACATTTCAGAGGCCCTGATGATGGAGGCAGCAAGGACCTCTGAAACGCTGGTAATCAGCAGTTTGAGTCTAAAGATCCTCAATGTCGCGGCGGTCAAATCAATGAGAGACCTACATCCATTAAACAAGTAGTCTACTCGGGGGTTGCTAAATTCGGGGATATTATCCATCGTCTGGTATTCAAGAGGTAGTCTGCTAATAGTACAGTCCGAGCACTTAATTGTGACCATATTTTGCTTAACTCACTGCGATGCTGCCAACTGTGAATTGTATGCATAGCACCTTCCGTATTCGGTCAAGATTGGAAGGAGAACTTCATGGTTGGCGTCTGTATTTTCGTTTTCTGGCGTCTCTTCTTCTTCTTCTTCTTCTTTTTCTTCTTCAGAATAATATTCGAACTTGAATGAGACCTACAAAGTACACCGAGTCATGTTTCAATGTTACGAAACAATTTTCAGATGTTTATGTAATTTAAATTTGTGAGTTCCATCAATAGTAAAAAAAAAAAATTGTAATTCTTAACGCTGTTAAGAAATAAACAGGCTGGCCATTAATCAGCGAAGTTAAAAACAAGTGTCCACGTACCTCGTCGACTAATTTCGTGTAGTTACTCGGATGTATTTCCGTATAACCTGCAAACTCCTCCACAGTATCCAAATTGTCATGATTAAGTTTGGCAAGGGTAATCAGAAACTTTCTAAGTCGCTCAACATCACTTGGTTGAGTAGAGTTCGTGAGTCTGCGAGAAAGAAAATCTATTTATACATCCAGTGACGTAAAGTTTACCACAATTCATCCAGATTCTTTTCAACATGTTTAATTTATGTCAAGGGTGGGATGTTCTTATTGAAAGACGATAATGTTACAGACCTCAAAAAATTCTGGTTGCTAACGAAACATAAACACATTATTATTGGCTATATTTATTTCATTAAATACATCTGAGATATAAAATGGACATTAATCCTATTTGTGATTGTAATGATAAGACTGGGTTCAATGCTTGTTTATCATCCATTTCCGAATCTCAAGACGTACAAAGTGAATATTTAAAAAACAACGTAACAGAAATCACGAACCACGGTACAAAAATTAATCAGCTGTTATTAAAGTAAAAGATCGATACAGCTGCCGGGTATCGATTCCCTTTTATCATGTCTTTAGCATCTCACTTTACTGATAATTGTTATGCCTCGAAAGAATTTCACTGCATTTTAATAAGGTGTAGCTAATTAGAATAATATTTATAAATTTGAGTTCATTATTTTTATAACTAGGTTAAATTAATATTGTGCCAGCTCTTTGAATTTTGCTGAGTACTTTATTGATTATACAGCATTAAACATAAAAGACTGGGATTACATGTTCCATTGTTTCAAAATAACCTTTATTTATTTATTCGGTATATGAATATATCAGATAAGTGCTTCGGAAAATATACCTCTAGAAAGTACCAGTCCATCACAATTGTACAGGTATCGGCCAATAACGTTGAGTGTGGATGACGTCACAATGATATGAAATTGATAGCGTCTCTACTAGTCATTTAAAACGCATTTGACTATGAAGCTGAGATAAATGTTTTCAGCATTTCGTAATCAAATTGAATTGTGACGGTAACTTTTGGTTCCAAGAGTATAAGCGTTAACCAGTTGATCTTTGCAATGGTGAAGTGTTGTGTTTTCTTCGCGGTACGGACTGGATTCCTAAATACGTAATATTTAGACGAGCTTTGACTTCAAAAGGTTAACCAGTTGATATTTTTAAAGGTGAAGAGTTTTGTTTACTTCGCGGTACGGACTGAATTCCTAAATACGTAATATTTAGACGAGCTTTGACTTCAAAAGGTTAACCAGTTGATATTTTTAAAGGTGAAGAGTTGTGTTTTCTTCGCGGTGCGGACTGAATTCCTAAATACGTAATATTTAGACGAGCTTTGACTTCAAAAGGTTAACCAGTTGATATTTTTAAAGGTGAAGAGTTTTGTTTACTTCGCGGTACGGACTGAATTCCTAAATACGTAATATTTAGACGAGCTTTGACTTCAAAAGGTTAACCAGTTGATATTTTTAAAGGTGAAGAGTTGTGTTTTCTTCGCGGTGCGGACTGAATTCCTAAATACGTAATATTTAGACGAGCTTTGACTTCAAAAGGTTAACCAGTTGATATTTTTAAAGGTGAAGAGTTTTGTTTACTTCGCGGTACGGACTGAATTCCTAAATACGTAATATTTAGACGAGCTTTGACTTCAAAAGGTTAACCAGTTGATATTTTTAAAGGTGAAGAGTTGTGTTTTCTTCGCGGTGCGGACTGAATTCCTAAATACGTAATATTTAGACGAGCTTTGACTTCAAAAGGTTAACCAGTTGATATTTTTAAAGGTGAGGAGTTGTGTTTTCTTCGCGGTGCGGACTGAATTCCTAAATACGTAATATTTAGACGAGCTTCGACTTCAAAGAGTTAAAGAGGCTTTGGTATAAACCACGGAAGAAAGTTGGTTGCTGTACTAACCCCTTTAAGACTGTCTCCAGAGCTTCTTCGTCAATCGTCTCCGTAGGACAGATGTACACAGCAGCAACAGAAATGTTCCAGTCTCTGTAGTTATTTTCCAGTGATATGACTGTAGGGTTGTCCTGGTAACGTTTCCAGGTTGATAAACTGACCGCCACTGCACAGCCAACAGCCACGGACACACACAGAAACCACACGAAACTGCGGCCGATAAGAGATAACATTAAAAACTGAACAAACCTGGAAAATGTTGGTAAAACTGCTTTCACATATACAATAAGTTCCTGAACCCAATTTACTCTGAAAAGAAAAGAAAAGACTGTCGTTGTTAATAAATGAGGTGTATTTATGTGTTTCGTATGATTGTCACTTCAAGCAAAAATTATTTCGTTCAACAGCTGAGACAGCTTGATAGTAGTTAAAAGACATGTATTATATTTTCTTTGAGGTACGAACTGGATTTTTTAAATATTATATAAATCTAATATATATTTATTATCACAGTCTATACACAAACGTATTTTTTTAAACATATTTTATTTAATCTAATATTTGCATTGCATTTTAGTATTTTTCATCTTAAATTTAAAAATTGATATACGCAATTTTTATGACTATTATATAATTTGTAGCTTAAGTGTTTTAAAACATATTTTATTAAATCTAATATTTGCATTGCATTTTAGTATTTTTCGTCTTGTGTATAGACTGTGATAATAAATATATATTTGGTTTCAACACAAACATGACGCACTTAAGCTACAAATTATATAAAGCTGGTATTTCTTGTCCGGGTAAGGCCTTCATTTCATTCTGAAATCGAGCGCATTACCTGCCGACCCAATACTCTCATATTATTTAAATGCCTAAAGCGAGAAATTCACAAATTTATTTTAAAAATAATTGATAAATAATTAGTATTAAACTATTTTCTCGCATGATGGTAGGGCCCAAAACCGGGCAAAGACCAAGTATTCCCACTGAATTAAATACCAATTCTCTCGGCACATTCTTTGATAAATCTTATTGACAAGAATATATTTTCAACTTCGGGAACTCCAAATTATTAGGCTTGAAATATGGAGGTTCTACAGCTTACACAGTTGATAAAGCGTACATAACACATTCGTTTAGTCTTGAGTAATGCCGAATATACAGAATGTCCCAAAAATATGTATACAAGCGAGGTTAATAATTCAATTCTTTTTATTAATTATTAATATTACGTATTATAATGTGTTTTCATCTTATGAGAGAGGACAATAGTTTCTCAGGGCAGTTCGCTCGACGCCATATTTTTTAATATCTGTGTTAATGATATTTTACCCGTTTAAAATTACACTAATGCAATAATTTTATTCTGTGTTGATGGACACAAAGAGATGCTATTTTCGGATGACGAGGTAATTTTGGCAGAAAGAGAATAACATTTACAAGAAAATTTTACAAAACTGAATAAAATATTAAAATTATATAACACTATAATGTATAGTAATACAAGACGTACGAATAACCAAAATGGATGCATTAAAATATACTTGGGGGGGGGAAAAATAAATAAATAAAATTACGATTTCATAACTTCATTTTGAAGCCTGCGAAACGTGGGTGTTAAGAGGAGACAGAAGGAAGATAGGAAATGAGATATCTGAGATCCGTTTTCGGAGTTTCGCTAAGAGATGAAATGAGAGGTGGAGATGTAACATGTAAGTAATGCTATAAGAAATAAGAGGTCGGTAAAATAAGTGACCTAATGTCTCCTGACGCAAACAAATTCTAGTCAAACTTCTGGAAAACGGGACATTGGGCGTCCAAGAAAGAGATGCAGATAATTCCTTCGGTTACGGAACTGATTCTTTGAACGGGAAGGAGAAGAAGAAGAAGAACTTACTGTTCCAGGGGATGTCGCCTCGTGTATGTGAAGTAGACGAGACCTTGAAATGTCGTATTACGAAACGCTTCTGTGATATAATCACGCCAGATGTCCTTCCATGACGGCGGGACGATGTTTTCGTGACTAGAAGTGACTGGCTTCGACTGAAATTGCCTTCTCCTTGTGACCGTCTTGTGGTGGTAACGAAGGTCCATCCTCCGAAGTCAGGGATCGGCTGGAAAGTCAAGTTTCCCTCTGGCTTTACTGACGCATAAGGTAAAATGATTGTCGCGTGTTGCGCGAGACAGTGGACGACAGAGGACACCGAGCACAGATAAGAATCCGACCCATCCCGTTCTGAAACGAACCGTGACCGATCTAGATAAGAGTTTGTATTGGTTCGTATAATCATGTTAAGTTAGCATTCCAGTACATTTTGATATTTAATTGTTACTACGTATAATTGTAATAATTATTATTGTTATTAGGGAATACTATTATGATGCGTAATATTAACTGCTAAGGAGTGATCTCGTTTTCTGCTCGAATAGATCAAAGGCAGAAATTAATATCGATGAGAAAAAGTATCAGACTGAAGTTTATTTAATTCAGTCTTTTTTTTATATAAAATAAAAGTTCACGTTGTGACTAAACTCCTTTTAACGAAATTTATCATGCGATATGATTATATCGTATCATTACATATATTGATGTTCGTATATGCGTCATTACGTGTGCCCTAAATTTTTTAATAAAATAAAATGAAATCGACCTCCACGCTACTAAGTAAATCGAAACATGGTGAACGCCAGGGAACTTTTATGCTGTGTTGTAACTGCGTACATTTAATAAAGTACAGAACATCAGTGACCACGGAATGATATACGATTTGAAAAGCACAGTTCACATGTTGGAAAAATAATGAATTCACAACAGTGACTCAGGATCCAAGTTTTTGTTCATGCTCGCTAGATTTATAAACCATTATTTTCCACTGAGAGAACAGCGATTGTAATCTCATACCTGGACCAATTGAAATATTTCCTTATATCCCAGTTACAGCAACAGACTGAGGTCACAACCTTTGTGCCTCGTGTTTCCTGATTTTACACTCAGTTCGCCGAGGTCGACCTATCGGTGGCCACCACTGTCGCCCGACTTCACAACATTGATTTTCATTTCTGGGGCTCCGTATGGGACAAGTTTTGTCCCTTCTTTGCTACGATCCTCGTGTTTAGTTTATCGTAACACCCGCGTTCAGAAATTCGAGTGCTGGGCCGCTGTTAGTGGTCAATTCGTTTCTTAACAAGTGTCCTGGACAAACAGTTATAAGCCTTTCAAATTTTACTTCAGTTTGTGGTCACCCTGTAAATAGCCCGTAATTATTAAAACGTCGGTTGGTACAGACAATTGAAAAATACAACGACGAAACGTAATAAGAGACACGGGAAACATTAAAGACAGACTAAAATATGCATATACTTTAGACCATTCAGGGTTTCGTTGTACTATCTTCTCTAACAAACAGTGTTTCTGTGTTTGGCGATAATTTCCGTGAACGGCGTTAAGTGATTGATATTCATATTAGTGATGTGTCTTCTTTGCATTGCGAACTGAATGTTTAAATATTATTAAAACAAGCTTTGGTTTCAAACCTTTAAATGTTGAAACACAAACCTAAGACTGAAAAAATGAAGTAGGATATTTCCTTCCTGTATTAGCTTACAAAGTTAAAAACAATTAGTAATTATACTTTCTACATCAGGCGAAACCACAAAAGTTGTTCGCTATAAAATGAGAAAAACATCTGAGTGACACGATGTAGATGTTTCAAAAGCTGCCGCTAGATGGTAGCCAACGTCAGATGCGAGAGTAGTCCCTGAGAACAGGATGTTCCAACGTAGATGGCGCTAAAAGCTTGATTTAGACCAGCGGTTCTCAGCCTATGGTACGCGTACCGTTGGTGGTACGCGAACTAAGTAAGAAAATCAAAAGATATTATTAACATAAATAAGTTTTCCCTGAACGCATTTGGTTAGTGGTACATTTAATGTGTTGAATTAGAATTAGTGGTACGCCAGCGAGAAAGATTGAGAACCCCTGGTCTAGACCCATAACAGCACGTCGAGAAGGGGCTCATGACATTACTGTGTATGTAAGAACAAGACATTTATATCTCACGTTCCAGGACCAAGATTTTCTGAATGCGTAATCCGAGATTTCAAGAGAGTCTTCTAGTCTGTTGTAAAGTTTAGTCTGGTTCAATTTTACCCACGTTTCAGAGGTGACTGCTGCCTCCAATACAGGTTTCATATCATTTGACTCTTAAATATTCTCTGCAGTTGACGTAGTGTCGTTAAATAACCTACAAACTATTTATTTCAGGATGGCGTTATATCTCTGTTGTATTTTTAATGTATTTTAACAGAATAACGATAATTTTATCTTTCAAACCCCAGACTCACAAAATATCCTTGTGACTCTCCTAGGAAAGGGGGGCCTTTAGTATGGACTGATTAAAACGACAAACGTAAATCAGAATATCTGGTTTCCGGGCCAAGATTTGAACTAGGGACCTCCCAAATGTAGCAGGATTTGTAACATGCAGGACAAGAGACCACTTGGTAGATCTAGGCGTAGACGGGGATATTATTAACACGGATCCCAAGGAAGTATAATACGAGAATGCAGATTAATTAATTCGGCTGTAGACGCGGTCCAGTTGCATAAACCCTTGAACACAGAAATATACACTTTAGGGGTTACTTAAAATGTAGGGGAATCATTTACCTACTGGCTGACTGTTGGCTACTGAAAAAGAAATGTGGTCCATAGAGTTAAACCCGCAGCAGGAGAAATTTAAAAAGGAAATGTCCATTATTCTCACACATTCTCTTATATATGTATAATTTCTTTGTAAAATTATTTGGTGTTGCTTAAATTTCGCTCACAGAATCACTTTTGAAAGAAAGCTACGTCGCCAGAACTTAAAAATTCTGAATATCACGTGCAACGTTAACATCAACACTTGTTTTTAAAAATATCCCTGGAACACTCTATTAAATTATTAATATTTTTAATTATATACTGTTCTTTTTTCCATTTGCGATTCTCGGCGAAATTATACGGTCAATATTATTTTACGATAATTCACAGGGGGGTGGGGGGGGCGTTGTGTAATGGCTTATACACATTCCCACTATACTTTTCGAGTCGTTTCCAGTTTCAGAATCAGCGGAATAAACAGGTCTGGGAAACAAGAAATGCCCAGTCATTACAGTCGAGGCGCGGGTCCTACCTAATAATCAGTCTGGAACGGGCCATCGCTGAACCACTGATGACACAATGGCGTGGCTAATGTTCTACCGTCTTCCAGTTCCATCACTTTCTCCTTTCGTCTCCGGCCAATTACGAGGGAAACCTTAGTACCGTAATTTTCCGTCATTAGAGAACCACGTTTGTTCTTGTGGACTTCTGATGGACGAAGTACATTATAACTATTGTTTTCTGGGCGCCACTCCAGAACCTGCTAGAAATTACAGCTACAAGCTTGTCAGAATCTCTGCGTTTCCATCAGTTTAAGGCTTCAGGTAGAACAGAACGTAAACGAGACATTCCTTTGAGTGCTTCTGCACTTTGAGAGAGCTTAATATGAGCTGTTAATTCACTTACGCTCAGTTAACTGTTCCTTTCGATCTGTATTGATAACAGAACTTTTACAAATCAACCTTTAGTAGTTCTTTCAACATCGTTATCAGAGGGAAAGTTTAAATAGAGTAGAGATTTATGCTGACAGTCATGTTGTTGTTTAGCATTTTACAAAAGAAATTTCGATTTTAAAAACTACATAATTTTTTAAAAAAGAATCTCCACATATAATTTAAATTTCATGTATTTATTTACGCTACTGTTGTTCTCAAGTTAGAAGTACGCGCGGAGGCCATTTCATCAGTGTTAGAAACTTAGAATGTGCTAAAGTTTGGTAACCTCTAATAATTGATGTTCCTAAATAAATTATTAAAAATCCTTTATTTCGTTAGAAGGTTATTTAAAAATGCATATGGATATAAGCCTATTTTACGTACAACATTTATAAAATTCCAAAAGCGGGATGCAAAATCGATTTAACAAGCTTCGAGCTCAGGACGGAATCGTGTCCGAGCACGCATGTTTGAATCGCACTGGAAAAAAAAATTAAGCGCGTTCAATTATCATTACGTTCCGATAAACAATTAATCTCTTATGGAACAGTTGCCTGGTTCTTCATAAAATGATGACAGCTAACAGAAAATAATAAAATGTAGAAGTTGAAAAATAAATATAAATACGCAACAATCCCTGCGTTAACATCGTTGCTGCCATCTTGTATATCAACACTGTATTTAAAATTTACAGTATAATATGTGGGTCAATACGACCATCATCAGGGTGATTTTTTTATTTAATGTCTTGTGTGCTTCTTCGTAATGTATCCGTGGGCACTATATTTGGATAATTTCGCACAATAAGTACAGTGCAGAAACTATTGTAATATTGTTATACTTCGTATCTTATTTATTGAAACCAATTTCAAAATTAACTTTCAAGATACAGCCATTAAATTACATTTATAAATTAATTATTAAGACTTGGTAATCGTCTTATCATTGGCCCTAGTTTTATTGTGTAGTGGACTCATCCGCGATTGTGCGCATTTAAAAATCAACGGTCTCTACAGAATATTTGGACTGTACTCATCTCATTCTGTCACTAGATAATGCTATGTGACGGGACAGCCCCTGAACCCTCGTTGGCACCCGAAACACTTGTATGACAACCGAGGAATTCGTCTCACTGCCTTTGCTACATGTTTCGCAGTTCAAGAAACCCGACAACCCATCTACACGTACCTTCAAACAGTGATAATATCCATTTAGAGTTAAATAAGTATACATTACCTCGGAGAACGTCTTCTTACATTTTAATTATAGCCAATTTACTTGTGTGTGTATTTTTATTTATCCAACTTCAGTTGGTTCAAGGATAGTGAACACGACCAAAGGTATTAAAGGTATATAATAGACCTTGTTGGCGTCAACTTAGACGCCAAACAGGAGGACTGTCTGTCAGGCCGTCAACTCACCTTCGCGCTCTGTAAGACACTTTGAGACGCGATTAATCCTGAAGTTCAGAATCCCCTCGAAAATGTCATTTGTCAGAATCCGTGGGTAATTCTTTGCCATTTGATTCCATAAAAGATGAGGAATTTATAAAAACTCTGATATATGGAGATATTTTACTTACTTGTTTATAGCCGAGATAAATTCTGCTATTACATAAAAATTCTCTTAATACTACGCTTTAGTAATGAAGTGATATCAGTCAAAAAATTACATTAATAAAATCATAAGCGTAACACACAAAATTATAATTGAGTTTTAAATTTATTAATATAATTTTACACCTGATGATGGTTTAATAAAACCGAAACATGTTGTAAATGTAGCCAATTGTAAATCGATTATTCGATACGGAACACAGAATGATATTTTAATTATCTTATTTTAAATACATTGTGATTTGACGGAAAACCAAATAATTAATTTTAATTTAATAAGTCACAATATGACGCAACTACACTATCTTACACAAAATCTTATACTACAATAGTTAAATATGATGGAGTAGTAAAGCAAATTTTGCAATGTTATTCCATTTAAAAAAAATTATAATATTCGCGTTAGAAACGTACTTAATTAATCCGTGACCCACTCAGACATTCATGCCTTTGTTTTATAACGGACAGGGTAGCTGTTACTTTGAGCGCAAAGCTACCAAAGCACGTGATTTGCGTGAACTTAATCAAAAGACTCCATTACAATAATACTGTGCGGTCCACATCCGACCTTTTAAGTTAAAGTTCACTTACGCCATTGACAGTCTAATAGCTGCATGTCAGTTCATCGTGAACCAAAGGGGCCACGCTGTTCGTTCCCATGATCTTCGTAGGTTGAACCACGAAACGTTTACATCTGTCTGCCTGACCTCTGATTTTTCCACTCCTCCGAAGATTTTGAGTTTTTGTTCGCCAATGCTTTGCTAGATCACACGTTCATATCGCTTAATAAATGCCCCCGACTTGTTTCTGAAATAAATACCTGGCAAGTATGTGAGAAGCTTCCGACATACGAAGGACACTCCACTCCAAAAAGCTATGCAAATTCTATTGTGCGTCGTATGGATAAAGTATAACATATTTGGAAAATGTAGTAGCAAGAAAATTTAATTGAAATGTATAAAACTATAACTGAAATGGTAATTATACAATCGGATACCTTAGGCTTATCTTTTTTGTTCGCCCTGTACAGTCACAGAATAAAATTTTAAAAAAAATTAATTAATCTACAAAAATGATTTGAATACGTGTCATTAGAATGATCACGTCAAGGAGAGTCAAACGGGGTTTGTACCACGCATCGGAAGTCAGAGAATCCAGAAAATAATTTTATCTGGAAAACATGAATGAAGAAGACCTAAGTGGCGATGGGAGGATAATATTATAAATGATCTTAGATAAGTATTATGGGACGTAGTAGACTGGATTAATCTGTCTCAGAATATGAACTATTGACGGAATATTTTGAGCACAGAAATTAACCTTCGTGTTCCATAAATGTCGGGTCAAGCCTCTTCTGACTGACTGAGCGACTGTTAGATTCCCGAGGAGAGTTGCACTGTGGGATGATCCATATACTTCGTATTGCAAGCAGAATTACTTCATTTTGTTCAGTTACTCCGGCGTCAGATTTCACAATTGTATCATAACACACACTGGCGTAAATGTTGTATAAATTTTAGGCGATTACCAGCATTATTTAGAAACCTACCGCTTAAATTTTCAGGGTTTAATATGGAGCACACCATTTTTTTTTCGGAAAGCTTGTTAGTAACCTGCAAGATTGCATGAAATTATAATCTATAAAAACGAAATCCATATTATCTCCAACATAAAATCCTTAAATATGACATAAATCTGGATTATTTTTATTTTTGATATTAGTGACGACAGTTGGGATCGAACTCATTACATTTTGATTGTATGATAACACGCTAACGAGAGTACAAGACAACGGTTAATTCTTTATAACTAACCCCCCCCCAAAAAAATCGACCGAGACTTAAACCCAGGACATTTTTTAGGTTTTTGATATAAGTTTTATTTTATGTTTTCCCCCCTGGTCTAAAGAAATAAATATTCCAACTTTGGTTCAAAAACCCAGATACACATCAAAATTATGAATGATATTGACTTTGATCATGGCATAATAACGAATGGGACAAACGCCAATTAGGATAATGCAATGCACATAAATTGTTTGCGGTGGCGTATCGAGGGGGTGCTGTATCACGGTTAATTAGAATTTAGTTCGATAGCGATAAATCGGTGTGATCTGTGATACGTTGGTAGCCAAAAATATCCCTACACATTCATGATTCGTTTGTGTCAACAAACACCTTAACAGTGAGAAAATCTAAGGTCATATTTGGAAATTAAAATTAGTGAGAATGTTTTAGCGGTCAAAACTATGCAGAGAAATGTGTGTTAAGTTGTATAATTATTTATTGGTAATTTGCGTAAAAATCTGTATGAATTTAAAATATCCTGGGAAAAAACCGAACTAGTATCTCGTAGCCCGTTCCGTAATTAATTATAAACTTGAACAATTTCCTAACGCAAAGAATTTCCGCTCCGGACAGCTCATTAAATGACGTCATGATCTAGAGTGGTCTGTTTCAAGCCTTCGCGGAGTTTCGATTGTAATTGGATCCTTCGTAAGTCAATCCTTCACGTGTTTGAAATACGAATTTCGCTTCGAGTGAATGCCATTTACACAGAGCTTACTTCCGATCGAGAAGTCTTTGCTAATTAATTACAAGTGTTTAAACAGTTTCACATGAATTGTAATTTCCCTCTGTTTGGTTCGTTAGTTAGTTAATTACTAAAACAAAATTTAACTTAAACTTACAATCAACAAATGTAAATATATATCAAATCGTCCTGCACTCCTTTGAAACAACCAATTGCCTACAGAATTTATAAGAAATTTACGACAGTGTTCAAACAATACAAAACAAAAAAACCGGAAATGGGAAACAAATGTCACATCTGCGTCGCTGACGAATGTTTTTTTTAAAAGATTTTAAATTTCGCGTTTTTTTTTGGTTAGTCGTGTTGGTACTCAACTCCAGTGAAAGATGGCGTACGGACGCAGTGCCGTTTTAAAGCTTTGTGTGCAAAACTTTGTTTCGTGGTGTTTATATCGCGGTTTTACCTTCACGGATTATCAACATCATCTTCACAAGATTCGTGGTTACTTTATTTCGACACAGATCCAGTGGAGACTAGGTACGTAAGTGAAAATTGATACTACTTGCTTCGATCAGTGTCCGGCGTGATTGTAGATTCTAGTGTGAAAGGCAAGTGTTGCCAACTTCGGGTTAAATGAATAACCAGGTTTGTGGTGTGTGAACTCCTGTCTTTATTTATAGTTTATTTAACGACGCTTTCCAAGTAGCTCAGATTATGTCGCGTATAATGAGAGGATGATATTGAATATTGAACTCTGGTATACGAACCGAACAGCACAGCTAATGCTTTCTGACTTTATATGAAGGGATTAAATATTATAACATTTGGAAATCGAATATTTAAAAGTGTTTTTACTTTGTTATGTATATGAAGTTGCTGATTTACCCGTGTTATATTGTTCTATAGTTTTTTTAGCTCCTCTGTGCGTATTATGTTACGAAAATTAATTTTACTCAGGGCCTTTACGTGGAAATGACAAATTGTGGGCATTTTGATAATATTTATTTATTTTTAAAGTTGCTGTTTGAAGACTACTGACGTGTGTAGCAAACATTTGTACATACACAGAGTTTGCAGTAATACATTCAGAGGTCAACATTAATGATTTAAAAATGCCTATGTTTGTAGTATATCTGTTTAGGCTAGTCAACGCGTGTATGTATATTTGGTTTCACAAATGTAATTTCGCTAAGTTCAGGCCGTGTCTTGTAAGAGCTAAATTCTTCATCCAAAATTATCTCTTACAAACTGAATAGGAAACAAAAATCAGATTATTGTAACAATTTTAACATAGACTTATACACAGCATTTCAATATAACGTTTAATGAAAATCCATCCAGCATTTATCAAGTTGTTACTTACGGACAGACATGGTGATAAAGCTAATAAGTTCGTCTTACAACTTTCGTAAAAGTTCCATTGACACATTCGTTTCTCAAATAGGTTATTCATCGTCTTCCTGTACCAATCCCGTAGCTCATAAAAAACAAGAGAATATGGTAAGGCGACCGCTGTGTTTGCCCAGCCCTATGGCCGGCCCTGAAGAAGCCAAAAATTTCCATAAGCGAAACACTGTTGAAACATCAAATAGTACTTTCAGGTGTTTCGCAAATTTAACTTTTATATGAATCCTGCAACTAGTATTTATAAATTAAAAATCTTAGAAATAGTATCCTCCAGGAATAATAATAGTCTTTCCATGGTTCGCAGATTATTTAATTAAGCTGATTCGGCTGCAGAGAGTAGCTTAAAGGACGATCATGTACAGTGAAATGGGGGGTAAAAATTTATCTCAGGCTAATATCATTAAATAATTTAGGAAAGTCACTAGACAAGATGAGTTTATCTCCTTGGATGGGGGATCGGTGTACTGTATAGTATATAAATCATGAGAGAACACGGTATAAACACATGGGCAACATTTTAAATGCATACAAATGGTATGAACTAATTTTCTAGAGGCATTCGACTCGCAGTTGATAGGAATTCAGCAAAATAAATTCTCAGTTTTCCTAAACGTCATTCATCGGTCCCTGTCGCAAGGTTGATATGTTAAGCGCGTACGTCACGTAATATATTTATGTAATATATATTGTAATATTATACTATAATTCACTATTCACCTCCGAAATAGTTTCGTAACTTGAAATTTTTTTAAAAAGATTTTGCTTTAAAATTAAACCATCGGACTACATTATCGACAAAACGGAATTATTTATAAATGTTTATCCGTCGCGTCTCGGTAGCTCGTGACATCGTGTAGCGTCTTCCCGATTTCAACCCGGTAGTTTTTATTTTTTCTTTCCAAAAAGCTTCACTTCACGTACCTCTGCGCACCTTATATGGCTCACCACCATGAGGTAACTGTCATAAAAGGAATTTCTCATTACAGTTTGTACTCGTCGGATTGTACAGCGTAAGAAAACGATATCGGGAGATTGGCTTGTCTACTTGTTTCGGAATTCTGGAGCTGTCTACTGTCTGGGAACGTGTTTGCTATTGTCTGCACATGCTTGCAGGTTAAAACTACCTTCTCTGGAAGACCTTCTTTTAATGTTACCGCGATGGTAGACGTTGTGTCTGATTTGTGATCTGATTCACTAAAATGAGAGCAGTAGAAGTCTTTGTTTATATTATTTTCTAAGTGATCTTTCAACCTTTGTAAAATAGTATAACAAGTGATTTGAATACTTCGCTGCGACCAAACCCAATAAAATCTTCTGGAGTAACCAGTCGCGTCAATTGGTTACTCGAAGCGACCTATCGTTTCGGGAGCTATCTCTGTTGACGTTATCAGAACCCTGACTAACTAATAAAATCTAAATAGCAGAGGCCTTTTTGAGAAGCTGGTAGTCGTTCATCTAGTCAAGAACCTTTCCATCGTTATAGAAACCTAATTTCGATTTCTGTGTTCACAAGAGTTTACAACTTGTCCCTTCCTGAGCCATAGGAACCCAGTTCACATTCTGAAAACATTTATTTAAGACTAGTTTTAACACTGTCCTCTCATGTACCCCAAGATCTTCAAAGTGGCTTCTTATAACTTCACGTTTTTACTCTGAAACTGTAAAAAGCGTTGCTCAATACTTTTATACTACGTAACCTAAAAATCTTACAATTTCTTCTTTACTGTTATAAGATTTAGTGACATTATGCCAGCCGATACTGTAAGCAAATATATTTTGGGTGAGTCTGTATAAATATTTTTTTTAAAAACTTGCTTAAAAGTGTTAAATTCACGAAAGTAAAATTTAAAAGTTATTTAATATAAAGTATTATTAGTAACAGAATTTACAAACGGTCATATGTGAAGACGTTGGTGGTATACATGCTACAGGCAATGTATAGAATGTCTAAAGTCAGTAGGCGAAGTGTGAAATATATCGAAATGTTAATATTGTTTGGTTGCGTTAATTAAAATTAATCAAAGTCGATTGGGTGAGCTGTCAAGACGAAGGTTGTGCGAGATAGTCGCGAAAACCGAACATAACAAACGTTTTGAGAATTAAAAACGATTGTTTTATATTAAGTTTTTGCAAATATAAAAGATGAAATAAGAAACCTTCTTTGTTATATACTTTGCCTAAAGAATCTGAGGCATTTTATAAAATTCCTGGGTATTCTATAGAATATTTTAGCAAAGTATAAAATAAACTGTTAGTTTCATACATTGCCTAAAAGATCTAGGCATTTTATAAAATGCCTGGGCATTACATGGAATGCCTAAATTTCATACTTTGCCTACTGACTTTAGGCATTCTATACATCGCCGGATTTCATAGTTTGCAGGTAACATATATACACGCAAAGCTTAACACAGACTTTTTTCCACGCTTAAAATCGAGATAAAATTCATTGTGCTTACATTACCCCTTGTGATAATATTCGTATGTTTTGCTAACATAACAATACACTACTTCTTTAAAATATATACTTTCTTGTCGTGTGTTATAATCAAATGTGCGAGACATGGAACAAATGAGATTTTTTAAAAATAAGTTTACTTTCGATAAAAAGACAGAAAGGAATATAATGCAACAAACGAGGGCTGAATACAATAACGAAAGGAAATAAAGATAAAATAAACAAATAAAAATAAAACAGGATATCGCCAGTGCTAAAAGACACTTTAGTTAGATTCTGTGAACAGATCATAAATGACTCTCCCATATTATTGTTATTAATCGTGATGAATATATATTTTCCTTTCGCATCTCATCTCTTCATTTTAGACAGGATTTGCCTGCGGGAGTCTGATGGAATCAGACAAGTGAACTAGACAGCTCGTTACATTCCTCTTGTTATCAAAGCAGATTAAGACAAAATGTGTTGTAATTGCTGTTTCGTAAGACAGCTCAAGAGAGGTGAAGGCCACGCCTGTTTGTACCTTAACGCCACTTCAAACTTCACGAAATGCGCACTTTTACGAAACAGACAGATGACAGAGAGATGACTGGTTATCTACGTGATCACATAAATAATGGAATTAGAACAATTGCACTTTAAGCTAATTTAGTCTAATTTTTGATGCAGTGATTGTACTGCCATGGCTCGATCCGCAGGACCTCGTTTGACCTTTGATACTTCTAAAAGATCGGGCCGCTAAATGCTCATAATAGTGGTCACACGTTCTAAGTAGCGAACGGACAGGATCGCTGGTTCGAATTTGAATACAGATGGGCGTGTGTTCGCGATCTCCATGAGACGTTGAAGTTGAGAATGCGTGGAGTTTTACCACCGTTCATGACCTACGCCTTCAAGACGTGATGCTTTGTCACAGGGTTATCTGTACCATTTCTTCACCACCTCTAAGAAACCAATTCTGGGGGCTGTTCAACCCACTACTCATAAAGATGGGATATGTAGTCTGGTAGAATTTGGCAAAAGTCTCCAGAGGTGCCTACAGCATCCGTTATAAGAGCGATGATTCATCGTCCTGATGTTAGAGGCAGTAATTACTTCCGAAACACCGGTCAATTTCCACGAGGCCGCACGGCGCTACAGAAGACGGACGTCTATCTTCGTGTTGTTCGTCGTGAGAACCAGAAATCTTAACCCCGAGAAGCCGTTAGTAACGCAGATACGAAGGCCAAGGTCCAGAAAGGTTTGAGCCTTTGTTCTGATGCATTGCGTGGAGACACCGCGATCTTCGTACGCGCCGTGTGGACCCATAAGTGAGAGTCGTACGAGAAGTAGACAGAGACAAGCAGTTGGCCGGTAGCCATGGTGACGTACGGAACTCCTTCTAAGTCCACGTAATGACCGTCTGCATTTTCCAAGGTCAATGAAGGGAACGTTGCACTAGAAGCAAGTCTGACTGATGGGCAGGTCTGAGTGACATATGCGACGTGGTTTGTACATTTTTCTTCAGGATTTTTTTTTACAGCAGGAGCAACGAACCAAACGCAAGAATATTTTCCTCCAAAGACGCATTTCTTATGTAGCAAAACCACTTCGGATTGATCGGGTAAGAGCTATAGACAGTTATTGCAAGATGGAGTCTGGCGAGACAATCTGAGAGACACGGAGATGGTTCCGTTGTGTTATTAATTATAAGTTACCACGTGGATAACACGTGGTAACTGAGAGACCGCTCCGTGACATTTTAGAGATGAGGTTGTAGTCTATAATTTCTGATCTGCATAGGGCACTGATTCCAAAACTTTTTCCTTCATTACCCAAAACCGCTTATCAGAAAGTCCTTTTTACCCAATGTAGGTAAAACACTAACTGCACAGAAAACATACGAAGCAAACTAAATTCTGCGTGACCTAAGCTCCATCATTTGCTCTGCAAAATCATTAACGCCATCGGGGATTTCAGTCAAGTCACGCAGAAATGGGTTTACAATCCACTGATATACAGACATTTTTAGTTCAGGAAAGTGTTCCTTGATATGAATTTTAATGTGTATTCCGAAGTGTGTCGTTACCCGAAGAAAAACCAATTTTACCCCTTTTTTGGGTAATTTACCCAGGTTTGGGAAGCACTCGCATAGATGGTTTTGGTAAACGCGACGCTGAGTATTTTTTTAAATCAGTAAAATCTTAAATAATAGTCAAAATAAGAGAAGAATTTCGCACCCCTAGAATAATAGTCACAAATCAAAAAATGCTCATTTTGAAATAGCTCCTTCACAATTCAACAGAATTGAATTAAAATTGGGTTTTACATCTCTCCTGAAAATTTATATTTTTTTTGGAGGTGTTACATTATTCTTCTAGGGGTTGCGATGTAATGAAAAATTTCGCGGTGTGGTCACAGTCTTTATTTTTCTCGATTCACTGTACATGTTCCAGTGTTTATGACACAAATTAGTGTTACTCAAATTCAGATACAGATAATCGAAATAAATACGTAAATAATTTTTTTAAAGTGTAGCTCACGACTTTCAGCTCCTGAAAATTTTCCTATTTTTTTTTATTTTTCCTTATTTTTTTATCAGTTTCTTTCCGACGATTTAATAACTTCGGAAATTTTACATGTCAATTTCCAGCGGTTTGAGGTCTTTAACCATCGAAGCCGTATTTGACAGGTGATTGGGTTCCGTCTTTTTTTATCTCAGTCCGTCCGCTCGTAAGAATACCAGAGTAAGAATGACGATTCTATACCACAGTATTTACTGTAAGTATGGACTGCTTTAAGGTTGCTAAAATTGCGAACAAACTGGTGAATCTTTTGGCCTTGAGATGGGGGTGCATGATCACTAATTATTAGCCAAGATTGTCGTGATATTTGTAAATAAAAAAAACAGTTTCCGGCCAGATTTAGAAAGTTGCAAAATTCCGCCATTTGGGGTCCCCTAATACTAATTTCTTCTGCTTCAATGTATAAAAACACAGAGTAGCTCACGAACGAGAAGATATTCTTTCGTTTCTGTGAATGTTTGTAAATATCTGGATGCGAATAAGTGACGTTGATGTTTATCGTGAAATGCAAATTAGCTCGGAGATGTCCCACGTTCAACAGTGAAATCGTGTCAAAGACCTCCCTAATCGGTAACCGACAAGACAAACCCAAATGAACATTTGATGTTTACTTATTATGACGTCAAGATACAGCCTTGGAGCTCCTTCGGCTCATGTCTCCATGAAGATTATAAGATACAAATAACCAGACTGTATTTGCCTGTACTCCATTTTAATTCGAGACGTCTTCAGCAAAAGATAATGAACTTATGATCGATTATGCCGTGTGTGTGTGGTAGCACCAAGACATCTCGATTACAGACTATTACGAAATACATTTTAATGCATTGTATGTGATTCATGCTACACAGATGAATGTTTTTTCTAATCTTTGCATTCTACAGAATGTCAGCTCAGGAATTTTTTAATTTTTTTTCTTCAAGACTGTTACGAAACACATGTTAGACATCATTAATTCTTGAGCATAAAAATTCCTTTATTAATTTTATATGTAGTAATGTAAAATTAATTAGCTACATGCACTCTTCAGACTTTTTTTTTCATAATTACTAAGGTATTTCTTGCAAGTTTTTCTTGGAAAACCCGTACATGAAATGCTTTACTGTCTAAATATTTATTATTTTTATTCCAACTTATGACAAATCTCAAAACTGCCCTTAAATAATTCCATTCTGAGTCGTTCTAATATTTTAGAACAAGAAAATACTTTTATATAATTATATCTGTCAAATATGATTTCCTGTACTAATATTTTAATTGTCTTTGATTGCTATCTCATGTAAACTTTTATTTCTATATCTCGATGTCTGATATAGTATTTGGATATATTAAATTAATTAATAACTATCGTCGAATGCTAATAATGTATAAGGAATTAGAAGAATTTCTTGAAAACATAAATTTATATGTACATTTAGACACGGGCACGTAAAATTATGTCCAAGTGATTTAATGAGGAACCCCGCCAATTAGGCGTATTATATATCTCAAAGACTAATGGATAAATACATGATATGTCGAAAACATCACGAGATCTTTTTTACAGTCCAGGTAACCCAATTGGCCACTGAGTTCGTAACACTTATTACAAGCGCAAATATATTAATATCAGAGCTTATTTAAATTATGTATCTGTGTGGATAAGGTAAACCGTATTTGAGTAATTTCTGTACATGTATGCCTCCTGTTAAGCGTTTAAACAACACAACAATAATAAGACTTACACTTTACGTAAGTAAATTATATGGTAACTTTATTTTATTCTGTTTGTCAAACTGTTAAGATATTCTCCACTGATACCGTCAGCATCATTATTTCTTTGACACAAAATTGCTTTATGGATGTAATGCGTTGAATTAATTACAAACACGGTTCTCTCCGGACATTTCGTTAATTGGCAAGGCAGTGCTGGTAGGTTTTCTGGAACAGAGACGACTTATCTGTTTATGTATGCATGAGATAGTCGCCATTTATTATGACAGAGTTTTAAACTTTACTCTTAACGCTGTATCAGGGCCTGTCAGCTTCTCAAGATCTGGAGCCTCACTCGGCCTTTCTTTTGACTTAAGGCAGTTGAGGACAGTTTAATAAAACTTTGTGGCATTCCGTTAAAACGCTAGGCTAACAGGTTTACGTATTCTTAAATTATTTTTTATAAGAAAATCTGTTTAATTGTAATTTTTATCACCTGTTCACTTCAAATTGGCTTACGCGGTAACTAATTATTAATCATTCAGCGTCATTTAGTATTACAACATTGGAAAGCACTACTCTGTGGAGTACACGAAGGTTCGATATGAGATTCTTACGTCATGTCCTTGCTTACAGTGTTCAACGTTATTTCTTTAAACGCGTATAAAAATAGAAGTTAATAATAGAAAAAGGCTTTCACTTTTTAATCATTAAAACTTTTCCATACACATGTATTTATCGTTTTAATTTGTAGAATTGATATATTTACAAACTAAAGCTCGAATGTGGATGTCAGCTCATAAAAATGAGGCAATGCTAGTCACACTTAACGAGTTCGCCATTTGAGAGATGGGAAAAGATCGAGACATAGTTCTGACGTTGTAGGCTCTGGTAGCAGACGAGGTTGTGGTGGGGTCTGGCGGAGTCAGCGTTTGGTAGGAGCCTGTCTTCAGTTGTGAATATGTTTACACATTTCATTTACTTATAAATTGATTGTATTTCAATGCGATTTGCGAAGATTATCATGTGATAAATCGCTTTCCCGTTAATTAAGAAAATAAATTCTCGTCAACTTTGACAGGTTATACGTAAGTAATTAATTACGCTAAATACGTTTTGTAATTCACTTTCTTCAGCATGTAGACTTTCTTCTGACGTTAATATGGCAACATAACAGTTCATCGCATGTAACTGCGTAGTTAAGCTAGGCAAAGTAACGGCCGAGTAAGAGTCAGGGTTTAACTTTAGTCAGATGAACTGTTGGAAGAACACTGGATTGTAGTAAATTAAAAAGAACGATTTTCAAGTAGCGTAACGTTCCTACCAAATTTCATGAAAATCCATTAATAATGTTCAATTGAATAAAAATTTCCTTGGATATTATCCATCGTCTAGTAAAATATAAAACGTAAAACGACGTTTCGGAGGTGGGACTCTATCTCCGTCTTCAGGTTCCTACACAGTTGGGCCCACTAGATAGAGCTAATCCCTATCTCCGGAGATAGAGTCCCATCTCCGAAACGTCGTTTTACGTTTTAAATTTACTAGACGATGGATAATATCCAAGGAAATTTTTATTCAATTGACTCTTCACCATCGTCAAGAAGTTTTAGATTTGACATTAATAATGTTGTCGAGTTCTTTTGTGTCCGGAGATATAGTTCGTATTACCACTAATTAATGACAATTGAATCTCTTTTTGCTAAAAGACGCGACAGAGAGAGACAGAATCTGCCCATAAGGTGTTGCTCGCTTACATGAAACACATCGACGCGTCTCAAAATCAGAAATCCTGGACTGTGAGTTGTGATTTAAATTTGAACTCCTTTAATTTAGAAAAAAGGACTAACATTCTCTGGGATGGAACGTAAATTGCATCGTCCTGTTATTTCAAGATGACAGAGCTTCCAGTAATATTAATAGTTACAGTCGCGGACTGTACATCTGTCAAAGATATATCATGTATTTAACAAGACTGAAAATGTGCAAGCCAATCAGATTCCACGTGTGTTCGTATTTCCTTTTGTATTCAGTGAGTTTCTGCCTGAAACGGTCAGGTGCAGATAATTGCATGTAGCCTATTGCGCAGGGGACACCATAAGAAAAGGCCAAAGACCATTCTAAAATGTTAGCTTGTGTTTTCGACGTAAGATAAGATTTATTGTAGGATTTGAGGTTTGGGGAATCTGAAGTTGGATGTCTTCTGGGTTGTTCCGTCGTGTAGTCTGCTAGACGTTTACGGGCGTTTCGGAGTTCCCTGCTGCATTCTTTATCAGGGCGATGATCGCAACACCACAGAAGACAACCATTATAGAATTTAATCTTTAAAGCTTTACTTATTTTATTCTAATTTCTTCTGTGGTAATTTAGAAACCGAATTTGGAGAGAATACGGGAGATTGTCTTTATTTCGATGTATGTAACTGTAAGACTATGTAATGACTCATTACTTATTGCCATTAAACTGAATGCTAAACATATGCTTCACTTAACCGCCATGTTGTTTTACACACTACATGTTAATTACTTTAAAAGTATTTGCATAATTTTCGAATATCTTTTTCCGTACCATTTTAAGGGACCCTGCAAGGTTTTAAGGTTCCACCTTAAAAGTTCGTGCGTTCGCCATGTTGGTAGGCTGTTTCGGAAAATTACGAAGTTGGGAGTTTTCGTTTGTCTCCAGTGGCGTAATGTCTGTGCCACATTTATCAATATCTTTCTAGGGGTCTTATAGTTGAATCATGCTAACAGACGGACAGACACGATGGTTTCCTTCGCGGTAAGATCTCATAAAAGCTAATGAACGAACCAGTGAAGATCCATTCTTCGACGCACAACACCATTTTAGGATCACTCTGTGCTAACTTACTGCCTCGTATAGCTCAGAGAGAGAACTACAGACCAGAAATCACTATCCAATGATTAGCAATCTTGCTTTCTATTCGGGAGGCCCAGGGTTTGAAATATCGACCCGGAGAACGGTAATATTTACTGACTGTTTTCGTGGTCTTCCTCAGTTACTCCAGGCGATTACAGGAATAGAGATACAAATTTGGCTAGTATTATTTATTTTCTGCATATTTTCAGATGCATTAAACTTAAAGCTTTGTAGATGTGCATACAACATTTGTTGGAGTAGGCGAGACATAAGAACATGTCCTACGCGACTGATAATAGATTAATAAATTTAACCCTTTTGAAATCGAAGCTCTCCTAAATATTCAGCCCGTACCGCGAAGAAAACACCACACTTCACTATTACAAGGATCAAATGGATAACGCTGTTTAAAGGAAGTAATCCTTATTTACAGTGAGAATTATAAACACAAAGTTCAAGAGTTATTGATTGCAAAATCAGGCGAGACATACATTTCCCATTGGACTTGAGAAGGTTTAATGAGCGATTATGTCACGTTCTACGTGATGTTGTAGGGCGATGACAGGAATCATCCTGAGATTTTGTGCGTTACATCCTCTAGTGTTCAGATAACAGAGTGGCTTTGCATCTGCAAATTGACTTTCCTCATGTCTTGAAGTCCCGTGTCGTAGAAACCACGACTTCCGTTGCCACTGGGTGACGTTGATTTCTTTATAGATTAATTTATTACGATGTTTTATTTCTGTATTGCTAATTGTGTAGGAAACAACGTAGAACCAGGAATTATTCTCAGAATTCATGTTTAATAAATGTACAGGTTGCAATGCATGTCTGAGGGAAATTTAGAAACTTCAGTCTGAGATATTCTAATACAGATGTCAATAACAGTGAGATATTATTTTATTTCTAAAAGTTTTTACTTTTATAATTAGTTATAGTCTACGATTTAGAATGCTTTATTCGTAACTGATGATATTTGACACGTAAAACATATATTTGGCATATAAAAGTGTAATATGAAAGTTTTACCTTTTTAAAATTGTTCTCTGTTTCTCGAGCGTAAACATCCTTTGTTCGTTTTAATGTTTATATTATACGTCGAGGGTAAAAGTTGTAATTGTGTGTGTGATTATGGCGTGAAGTACATCACATGGCAGCGATTATGTAGCGATGACAGACGTTGAAGATACTTCATTGCTGCAAAACTTGTTCACATGCCTATGACAATGTACATCAGTCATTGGTTCGCTTACCGTTGGTAGATTTCCAAAGTAATTTTGAAGCTACTTAATGTTTAAGTTTTAATAGTCTTTTTTTGTTGCAATTTTACAATGTTATGAAGCTGAGATTATACACCACAGAGACAAAAAAAAATGTGTTAAGTTGATTGATTCATAGTAACAGACGGGAACAAATACAGACAATGTAGCAAAACCCAGGCTGAGAGATTCAACCCTGGTATAACTGACACGAAAGTGAATTTCACATGTCAGAGCTTGTTTTCTGGATTTTAAGTTTTGTCTGGACGATGTACAGTGACAAACAAAAGTTACCATTCTTTCGTTTTGTTGCCGTAATTTTGCAAGAAATTTAAGGCGGCGGGGACTTCAAAGAACACCGCGTAATTGACCGTGTCGTCGTGTTTCAGAGCGAATCCAAAAGTAGTCGCTTTACTAAACCTGTCGGTCAATACATTCTAAGTACCGTTTTGAAATGACTCATCTTTTTCCTAACACAAGATTCGCGTGTAACGAAGCGTCACGACGCTTACAGACGCCTTGTGCTTGCTGTAGTCAGAAGCTACACGCGTTCTTACCTTCGGCAATTGGTGGGTTTGGATGGATCTGAGTCCTCTCTCTCCAGCCACCTTTATCACCGGAAAATATCTTTCAGTACGGAATTGATAAGAGGTTTTGATCAATTTCGTTGTTGGCAAGAAAATTAGTGTAGGTTAGACACGGTAAAACGAGAAGCAAGAATGAATTATTCGTTCTTTATTTTACGACACTGTGTTTAGTCCAGACTGTACAGCGCAGAATGATAGGTTTAATATGAATATGGGTAACTATTTTGACCACTGATACCTGAGAGCCCCCGTAAGCCCTAGGCATCCTTGCAACTCAGGGTCTGCGAGGATTTCCGCTACACCGCTGGACCGAGGACTATGCTACGAATGTGGACTGTAAATATTGTTAAAAAGGTTTAGAAATTGCTATCGGAAGAGATGTGTAAAGATATAAGAGATCTTAGTCCCTCGTTATACCATGGAAGCTTTAAAGTATCGTGGTCGGTTTAACCGTGAAATGTTGCTCATAAAATACATCATTTTTCAACCAACACTTCTCTGTTTGCTCACAATAGCCGAGATCTCGTCATAAACGAGTTCGACTGTATAATATTTTTAAATATTATACAGAATTATGGTAAACTCAGTCAAAATTCTTCAGTCATTCAGAAGAGATTATGTATGTATTCATGTATAAATGTATAAATTTATGTGCGTACGTGCGTGTATGTATGTGGAGCTCTGAAGATAGAGCCACTATACATCTCTCTGGGACGTCGGGTGTCCACACGGCGTCATAATCCAAACCAACATCGACGTACATTCTCTCCATATCTGGACATCTTTATATTTAAATGTTGTATCTGCGCGTGCTGTGTTGTGTAAGGTAGATTCAGAAATTATTTAATGATTGTGGACGTACGTGACAACGTCTGATTCAGTCAAATGAATTGCGTTTGTTTGTAATAGAATCTTTTATGATTTTTCTTCAATACAAATTCCGTGACGTTGAAGAGTTTAATAATCTTCTATGACAACAATAAATGTTTCTAGGATTCTCAGAAGAATTATAAGAAGATAAATGAGTTTTGTTGTCTGGGATACAAAAATTCCTGCACATTGCATAGTTGAGATTCCCCGCCAAGAGCAATGCACTTTTCTTCGCATATGAGTGTGGTTGCAATAACGACACTTATATTAATTAACTAAATCAGATATTCAGTCTACGTTTAATGCATATGGGTATGTTACCTGCTGTGTGTACTTCGAAGAAATTACTAAACTGGTTAATTTACTACAAACTCTGTTCATCGTGGCTCAGTAAATAAAGCATCATAAAACACTTCATTTCACGAGACGTGACGTAAACATTGTGACGTAGAGATTATTGTCATGGTCCTTGCTTCGTAGCCTGGCCACGTCCAATGTCAACATCCCCCCACCCCCACCCCCACCCCCCAAAAATAATGATCCATTTGGCATAGCAGAAACTTTGTTCTCACAGTACTGGGTTCGATCCAAACTGACATTTTTGGCTGTGGTATTAGTGATTTTCTTCAGTCTCTTCGGGTTAGAACAGACAAATCGTCCACCACATGTCTCCATGCGCACAAAAAGTACCCACAGTTACAAGTGTGGTTTTTTTAAATACAGGGTGAGTCAAAACTAGATTTTGATTTAAAGTAAATATAATTCTGAAATAAACAGAGCTGTGGATGTGATGAGAGGCACATTATATTGGAGTAATCTTCAAGTGTGGTCCTAAAATTTATATTTTTAATAAGTGCATTTTGGCTTTTGCGATTTCAGAGATAATTTTTCTAAATCGGGACCTAATTGTGACTGGAACTACAGTTGGGACTTTTCACTTTAAGCAAAAGAGAAATACTGAAGTATGGGAGATATTTAAATACGTGTATTGCTGATTTATGAATTTTGAAACTGAGAAAATTGATTTTAAAATTATAAGACAAAATTATCACAAAATTATGGGTAGTAGATCCTTAAAAATTGTGGCAAAGTTAAAATGTATGGAAACGGTAGTTAGAGATAAGAATTATGTGGACAAATAAATTAGGAGCTTGTTCAATTACGGGAATTCTTGGTGCTATTAAGGTCCGACCGTTCCGTATTCCCGTCCGATAAATGAACATTTGGAGATAAAATTAAATATATTTTCATTTTATCTCATGTTTTGAATGGGTGCGGAGATGAAGCTCTTACTTTACGGGAGAAATGTGGATTGATAGTGGCAGAGAATGGACCAAAGAGGGAGGAGCTTCATAGTGTGTGTTTTTCAGCACGTGACTGATTTGTGTTATTATGCTGGTCAGATGAGGCAGGGAAACGTAGTTGATGACACAAAGGACAGATGAGAAATTCAAAAATCATAGTCGGAAAACCTTTGGTTGAAATAGGCGGGAAGGATAATATTAAAATTGATTGTTAGAATAAGCTGTGATGGGCCTGATTCACGTAGCTCGGGGTATGGACAGGCTGTAGGCATTAATGGGCATTCGAGTACCATAATGGGTGGGGAATCATTTCTTAACAATTCTGTAGGTTATCATGCTCGTGAGTTCAGTTTATATTTTTCGTGATCTTATGCATCGTCCTTCTTGCACACCTAGCTTTTGACAACATGTTTTGTACATTTCAATTGTATTCATTCATCATGTCCCTGATGATGGAGGCAGCAGGTACCTCTGAAACGTCGGTAAACGTCTACCTGATGATGGATGCAGCAAGTACTTCTGAAACGTCGGTAAATTTCTCCCTGATTATGGAGGCAGCAGGTGCCTCTGAAACGTCGGTAAATTTCTCCCTGATTATGGAACGTTGATAAACTTCTACCTTATGAAAATGGCATCAAGGATTTCCGAAACGTCGGTATACTTCCCCCTTTTGATGGATGCAGCAAGTGCCTCTGAAACGTCGGTAAACTTCTCCCTGATAATGGATGCAGCAAGGACCTCTGAAACGTCGGTAAACTTCTCCCAGATAATGGATGCAGCAAGGACCTCTGAAACGTCGGTAAACTTCTCCCTGATAATGGAGGCAGCAAGTACCTCTGAAACGTCGGTAAACTTCTACCAGACTGCACAGCGCAACGACCCAGAAGACAGCCATCTTCTGACTCACTGCCGTGAAAACCTCAAATCCTACTTAATAAAAAAGTCTTGAAAATTACTTTCTCAAGAATGACTTTGTTTCGGGGAATTAAGAAATATGCAACTTCCGATAGAGTTTGTTTCCCTGTTCTGTTTGCTTACCTGGAAACAAGTTGAATAACCGTGCGTAATGAAGAGGTCGAACGTCATTTCCTACGAGTCTCACGTCGGCCTGAGTCTGCGACAGGAATTACTGGTTAACTCTTTTTCCGAGACGGAGTAATCAGAGGAAAAAAGCTGATTATGAATCACCACATTCTGTATGAAAATGACGATGTATGTCTTCGTCTCCTTTGTCTTTTTAACGACGATGTATTCTGAAATGGCTACGAATGGTCGAATGAAATTACGAGGGATAATGTTGGCTTATGAGAATTTCGGGCAAGATTCGAACTGTGGAATATTGACATGTTATGCTAAATATTTACCACTGCGATATTAAGTTAGGGATGACAATGGTTGTGTTATTAATGCAAGACTATTAGTCCATATAACTTTTCTACTGTATTATTATGTACGTCCAAGATTTGTTAATATCTTGATGCCAGAGAATTAGCAAAATACAAGCTGGAAGTGTTTAACGGGGATAAAACATTTGTATTATTGTCGATAAACGTCGTTAAATTTCTTGTCACGCCCTCGTAGAAACGAAAGCATTCCTGGAAAACTCGCTGAACAATTAGTTAAGTGTTGAAGCTTAGGCACATTGAAGTTCATGATAAACCAACCAAACAACCAACTAATTAACTAACCAACTAGATGGCTTACCGAACCCGAAGGTTCATCACCGAACCAACCAAAGCCCTCCCCCGGACCCTGTCCTGGGCCAACAAATTCCATTCTCCTTCAACTCCTATCTCCCATAGATCCCGCCTGACATTATCCTCCCATCTACGTCTAGGTCTCCCCAGAGGTCTCTTCCCCTCAGGCTTCCTCCTGCCTGAGATTATCCTCCCATCTACGTCTAGGTCTCCCCAGAGATCTCTTCCCCTCAGGCTTCCCAACCAGTACCCGGTACACACCTCTTGTCCCATCCATGCGCGCTACATGCCCAGCCCATCTCATTCTTCTCGACTTAATCACCCTGACAATATTGGGGGAGGAGTACAGATTTTTAAGTTCGTCATTATGCAGTTTTCTCCACGCCCCATCGTCTTCCCTCTTAGGCCCAAATATCCTCCTCAACACCCGATTCTCAAACACCTGCAATCTGTGTTCCTCCCTCACAGTGAGAGACCATGTTTCGCACCCATACAAAAAAAAAGGGAAAATTACTGTTTTGTATACTTTAGTTTTCAGAAATCAACAGCAGAGTCATTAAGTTACTGACTCCGTAGTGCAACTAGTACCGAAACGACGACTGTCCTGTGTTATATGCACTGATTCGCTTCTCCATTTGAACCTGATAGATGAGGCAATGTCTTGCTCAAAACAGTTTGTTGAAAATGTCGATTCGTGGGAGGGGAAAAGAAATTACAAGTGAATTTTTCTAATTCCGCTAAAATATTTTGTACGGAAACTGAATAAAAATTTAAAGATGAACGTATGTCATTTTGCCTGTTCTTTTTTTTTTCTTGTGTGTGAAATTGGTTTTTGTATAAAATCCGAGATTTCCTATTTCGAGATAAGGCCTGCCCATTCGGGCAAAATAATTTTCCTGACTTAACTGCGAAGTGTTTCGGACTCTTACTGGCCACACGCACACCTCTGGCCGCATTTTATTTTTATTTTGAGACGCCGCGGTAGGTTAATTACTTTCACTACCGAAGCCAGACTTTGACAGATACATTCAAGGTCACTGCATCGTCCTTCGTCCTCCCTTGGTTCTTCGAAGTCCTGCTTCTTGGCTTTTGTTCTTTTTATCATACACATGTCCCCTGTCTCCCGCGTGTCAGAACAGGAAGTTCACAAAGAAAAGTCCCACAGTCTATCAACACTGAATACGCTGCGTTGAGAGGGTTTTGTTGGTATTCCAGATTTCTGACGCACAAAGAATTTTAGACCTAGAAACAGTGGGAAGAGCTTTCCTCCTGTTTGGACCCAACAGAATAGATAGAGGCTGACGACGAAGAACACTCCATCTTAACCAAATGTCAGTAGGTGACGGAGATATAAAGGGATATAAGATACGCCTAGCCTTTATTCATTTAACGACGCTTAAAACAAAATTGATTATACTGTTAGAATGGCTTTGAAAGTTTATAGAAGAAACTTGGCCTTGGTCTATGTGCAAATACTAACCCAAATTTAATCAAATTAAATTAAAATAGTGAGAAAAACCACGGAAAACCTCTGTCAGGTCTGGTAGGAACATACAGACGTTTCAGAGGTGATTGTTGACTCCCATGGGCATTTGCTGCCTCCATCAGCAGGGTGTTATCGAGGCAGCAAGGAACTCTGAAACGTCGGTAAACTTCTATCAAGCTGTGTAAGATTTGAGGTTTTCACGGCGGTGAGTCTGAAGATTTCTGTCTTCTGGGTTGTTGCGCTGTGTAGTCTGGTACAAGTTTATCGACGTTTCAGAGGTCCTTCCTGCTTCCATCATCAGGACCGTGTAGTCTGGTCGATGTTAACCAACGTTTCAGAGGTCATACTGCCTCCGTCATCAGAGTATGAAGATTTCTGTCTTCTGGGTTGTTGCGCTGTGTAGTCTGGTACAAGTTTATCGACGTTTCAGAGGTCCTTCCTTCTTCCATCATCAGGGCCGTGTAGTCTGGTACAAGTTTACCGACGTTTCAGAGGTCCTTCCTTCTTCCATCATCAGGGCCGTGTAGTCTGGTACAAGTTTACCGACGTTTCAGAGGTCCTTCCTTCTTCCATCATCAGGGCCTTGTAGTCTGGTACAAGTTTATCGACGTTTCAGAGGTCCTTCCTGCTTCCATCATCAGGGCCTTGTAGTCTGGTACAAGTTTATCGACGTTTCAGAGGTCCTTCCTGCTTCCATCATCAGGGCCTTGTAGTCTGGTACAAGTTTATCGACGTTTCAGAGGTCCTTCCTGCTTCCATCATCAGGGCCGTGTAGTCTGGTACAAGTTTATCGACGTTTCAGAGGTCCTTCCTGCTTCCATCATCAGGGCCGTGTAGTCTGGTACAAGTTTATCGACTTTTCAGAGGTCCTTCCTGCTTCCATCATCAGGGTCGTGTAGTCTGGTCGATGTTAACCAATGTTTCAGAGGTCATACTGCCTCCGTCATCAGGGCAATCGAGCTACAAGGTGCAACAACCCAGGAGACAGTCAACTTCGGACTTACCGCAGTAAGAAGTTGAAATCTTATTTGATGATAAGATGTTTCGAGGTCCGTCTGTATTGAGGTGTAACTTCGTGACGTAGCTGATGATCAACTTTGCTTCCTGACGTGAAAGCCACGTCGTAACCACGAGCTGTCGTCGTCGTCTTGCTAGTGATTGGTAAAGCATCCCTTTATGAATGCGGATCTCATCTGAATGCGAGGCTACGCACATCTTGCTGAGGCAGAGTGTTCCAGCCTGACGCATTCCAAAATTACGCTCGGCTCGGAATGTTAAGGGACCTTTGAATACCGAGAAAAGTTTTCTTATTCCGAAGTCGAAACTGAATGTCCTTTTGTACCTTATGGTGAGGACGAAGGACGTGGATCAATTTTGTATGGCTCTCTAAATTGTTCATTGTTCGACGGGCTACTTACCTCGACAAAGCTGTCTTCAGCCTCGACATTGTTTTGGTAAACAGAGCGTAATCGTGTGTGTTGAAGACCCACTGACACCGGATTCATGCTGTCGCCGTTTCGAATCTCGACAGTCAGAACAGAAAAGTTTATTTTCCATGTAACTGAATCCATAAAAAAGAAAGTAATTCAGTTGTAAATTAAATACGTACCACTTCAGAGACCGATTTATATATGGAAGGATAATATTAAAATGAGTATTAACAAAATATGATATGGATTCAACTGGTTCAGGAGCGAGCTCAAATAATGAATTTTTACAGAATTTTCGAACACTGGTAGAGACGTTATGTCTTTTGACTCTGATTAAAATCGTCAGAAGCAGGAAAAATGTGAATAACGTTAAATTGATATCTTTATGTGAAAACCACGCAGGATTTATTAACAGACATGGCGACTGCGCGAAAAATTTTGGTAACTTCAACGCTGAATGATCAATCATTCTAACTTGACGTGATATATTATTGATGTAAGAGCCACGGTGGTCTAGCGGTTAGAACGCTGGCCTTGTAATTCTGGGGTCTCGGGTTCGATTCCCGGCGGTGCCCGAATTTATAACTTGTGTTGGGCAAGGCCGTGGTCTAGGCAACACGGAGTTTTCCTCCGTGGCATCCCAACAATTACTCCATTCACACACAGAAGAAGGCAATGGCAAACCACTTCTGGATCATCTGCCAAGAACGTATATGAACAGGTCCCAGTCCGAGAAAAGGATGGAAGGATCCTGTTCATATGGACCTGTCGTCAGACAGAACACTAAATAAATATAAATAATTATTGATGTGATGTCTCATATATATTAATAACAAATCATTGCGTTTACATCAAGTGATTTTAATGCGTTTTATGATGAGATTTATTTTCTCCGGGCTGCGAGTATGAAGATATCGTCAATTGAATAAAATTTTTCTTGGATATTATCCATCGTCTAATTTCCGAAACGTCGTTTTACGTTTTATATTTACTAGACGATGGATAATATCCAAGAAAAATTTTATTCAATTGACTCTTCACCATCGTCAAGAAGTTTTAGATTTGATATGAAGATATCGTGTATTACACGTTTAATATCTCTTCTATGTCTTCAGGTATACTGAGGTCCTTGCTGCCTCCATCATCATGACGATGAGCACAAGGACCTCTGGAACTTTGATAAACTTTAAACTAGACTAAACGGTGTTAAAACAACAGAAGGCAGCCATCTTAATATCACAAACTTTACACACAAAGAGTCCAGGCAGACGAGTGTGACGCTTTGAGAAAGGTACTTTGACCTCTGAACAGACGCATGTCTGCGGTTTGTGAACACAATAAAACCAAATATACTACATCCGTGTCATTTTATTTTGAAGGTGTTTTAATTTACGTATCTTATATAATTACGTCATTTATGACATGCGTGACATGTGGTCACTGACGTATACCAATTCCGTTGCTTTATTTTCTCGGCTGGTAAAATGTTTAGCTAATATCTGTGATAAAATACACTTTGATGTTTGATTACTCTGTTATTTGTTCTTAGTAACGTTGCCAGTTTATAAAATGTTCTATTTTATGAGTTCCATTAACATTATGTGCTTTTTACAGTAACATATGAAGACGTTACGATAACGTAGTACGAAGCACGTATCAGATTCTTCATTGTTTTTGAACCTGAAAATGGTTGACAAAGGAATTCGGGAACAATTAAGGAAAAAATAATTTCCCGTTGCATTTCAACTGGTGTTTTTCAATATTAGGCCTGCATAGAAAGAGTTCAAAATTTCTTGACAGTACATTCGTCGTTACGTGTACAACTGCAGAGTTTGGCGTAATGTTTCTCTCCGTCGTGTCGATCTATAAAATCCGTATTTCCAATACTTTTATTGCAAATAAATATTTCGTTATCTGAAGTATAGAAACTTTTGTGCGGCCCCTGTATATATACAGTCTGCGCGCTCTTCAGGGAGTTTCTCGTCTGTATGTTTCGTTTCATTCACAACAAAATTCTACTTCAGAAAGCACACCTTTTGTTTTTATTCCCATTGCGAGCAAGGACAGCTGGGCGTCGGCCATTCGGTAATCGGGAGGTCTTTTTTTTCCCGCCATAAAAGCGGAGGCAAAAGCCCGATTCACACCGCTAATCCCCTGTGTCGTAACCGCCAAATGTTTGTTGTATCATCTCTGACTTCATTACGACTTTATGCCGCGAAGTACCGACGTTGATCGCGCACCTGTGAACGACTTCCGGTAACATTGCGTGCTGTTAATACCGACATCGAAAAAAAACCCTTTGCATGACAATTTTAATGAAACGTATTTTAGTACCATTTTTAAATACCAAATCTCCTCGAGGCAATGGTTGAAAAAAAGGAACAAAATAGATTAAGACCCTGAACCGGACGTCGCTGTTGAGTTGTTGGCACCCCTGATTTGTATTTGGGAAGTCTCTGGCTCAAATCTTTGTTCCAGAGACTTAATTATTCCCACTGAGGTGCTCTGTGGTTTTACTCAGTCCCTCCAAGTAATCGCTTTGTTGAGGTGTCGTGGAACGCACTGAACGTTGTCAAGCAAGCCAGAACTCTGATAAACAAATACCATGACGAAGGAAAATTACTTGAGAAAATTTACGCTATTCATCAGCTGGTACAGGCGCTGCCGTGGTTTTCTTCGAGACACTCCTATGGTACTCCCTTTGAGAGACTGTTGAAAGAATAAGACATCTGTGAGATTTCAGTTTCTCACAGAGACTGGGTTGTATCATCGTGTAGCCTAGTTTGGTAGATAACTGACAAACGTATCACAAAGGAACTGACTGCCCCCATCGTCAGTATGATGCAGTAACTCTGAAATGTCTATCATTAACTAGGCGTCTTTAACAGGAAAAAATACATAACATTGCTTATGCCTCTGTGGATTGAACCATGAACCTTGCCATTAAAAGTCTAGACCAAGGGTTCTCACTCTTTTTCGTCGACGTACCACTAATTCTAATTTAACACATTAAATGTACCACTGACCAAATGCGTTGAGGGTAAACTTATTTATGTTAATAATATCTTTTGATTTCTTTACTTAGTTCGCGTGCCACCAGTGGTACGCTTACCACAGTTTGAGAAAGGCTGGTCTAGAGCAGTGGTATTCAACCTGGGGTACTCGTACCCCCAGGGGTACGCGAAGACATCTTAGGGGGTACGTGAAATTTAAAAAAAATATTTTATTATAAACACTGAATAATCAGTAATGTAATTTATTTAATTTATTTTATATGTAGATTATATACTACGTATAACTTGAATTATACACCAACAACTTTGAGGGTACAAAGTTGAAGAGAAATTATATTTGGGGGTACGCGAAGACATCTTAGGGGGTACGTGAAATTTAAAAAAAAATATTTTATGATAAACACTGAATAATCAGTAATGTAATTTATTTAATTTATTTTAGATGTAGATTATATACTACGTATAACTTGAATTATACACCAACAACTTTGGGGGTACAAAGTTGAAGAGAAATTATATTTGGGGGTACGCGAAGACATCTTAGGGGGTACGTGAAATTTAAAAAAAAATATTTTATGATAAACACTGAATAATCAGTAATGTAATTTATTTAATTTATTTTAGATGTAGATTATATACTACGTATAACTTGAATTATACACCAACAACTTTGAGGGTACAAAGTTGAAGAGAAATTATATTTGGGGGTACGCGAAGACATCTTAGGGGGTACGTGAAATTTAAAAAAAAATATTTTATGATAAACACTGAATAATCAGTAATGTAATTTATTTAATTTATTTTAGATGTAGATTATATACTATGTATAACTTGAATTATACACCAACAACTTTGGGGGGTACAAAGTTGAAGAGAAATTATATCTGGGGGTACGCGAAGACATCTTAGGGGGTACGTGAAATTTAAAAAAAAATATTTTATGATAAACACTGAATAATCAGTAATGTAATTTATTTAATTTATTTTAGATGTAGATTATATACTACGTATAACTTGAATTATACACCAACAACTTTGAGGGTACAAAGTTGAAGAGAAATTATATCTGGGGGTACGCGAAGACATCTTAGGGGGTGAAATTTAAAAAAAATATTTTATGATAAACACTGAATAATCAGTAATGTAATTTATTTAATTTATTTTAGATGTAGATTATATACTGTGTATAACTCGAATTATACACCAACAACTTTGATGGTACAAAGCTGAAGAGAAATTATATCTGCGGGTACGCGAACAAAAAAGTTTGAATACCACTGGTCTAGAGGATTGCATTAACCTGACGTATATTTTATATGAAAGTCTCATTGCATGTAAACATAATTACCATGATCCACTGTAGAGAATATATCGAAAGATTTGAAAGAAAATTGTCAGGGCATTAATTAAATCAGATTTCGGCAGTCTTTCTGTTTTAGTTTATGGAAATGGCTTTGGTTGTAGATTTCTCGATGTTGTATACACGTAATATTTAGAGAGATCCAAAAATGAATAGAGCTTATAAGTTTAGTTATTTTTACGGAATAAAATACGAAACTTCTTGAACAAGATGTTCATTGTCTGCATTAAATATGAGAATTCCGTATTCAACACATAACTGCCATCTTGTTTTCTTCCCGTCTTGTTATATATCTTGTATTCAAAGGACAGGCAAAGTACTGTACGGGAGAAGGTGGACTCTGGTCCACCACGCACGAACGCATTGACCTCACTCAAAGTCGCACCGCCTGGCATTTGTTTGACTATCAACCAGATGTTATTAGACACGAAACACTTTGTCTCTTGCCACAAAATTTGTTATGCTCTAAATCCATTTCATGCTGTGGTTTCTAGCAGATACACACCTTCTGTTTTATATCTAGTCCTTGGATTAGAGATTTTTTTAAGCTTAGCTGATCAACAAACTTGTCACCTTTTATGTAACATGAAAATTCATTACAGGTTTACAAGAGCTAGTCAAAATGTCCTAATCTTAATCCTTTAAGACCCAGTGGTAATTATATTTACCACCTGTTTTAACACTCAATAACTCCGAATTATTTTATTTAAGGGTTATATATAAATTCTCGATGTAAACAGCGATTATTTCCTTAAACAGCGTTAACCAGTTGATCTTTGTAATGGTCACGTGTTGTGTTTTCTTCGCGGTACGGACTGAATTCTTAAATACGTAATATTTAGACGAGCTTTGACTTCAAAAGGTTAAACAGTTGATCTTTTTAATGGTGAAGTGTTGTGTTTACTTCGCGGTACGGACTGAATTCTTAAATATTTAGACGAACTATGATCCTCGATGTAAACAGCGATTATTTCCTTAAACAGCGTTAACCAGTTGATCTTTCTAATGGTGAAGAGTTGTGTTTACTTCGCGGTACGGACTGAACTCTTAAATACGTAATATTTAGACGAGCTTTGACTTCAAAAGGTTAAACAGTTGATCTTTTTAATGGTGAAGTGTTGTGTTTACTTCGCGGTACGGACTGAATTCTTAAATATTTAGACGAACTATGATCCTCGATGTAAACAGCGATTATTTCCTTAAACAGCGTTAACCAGTTGATCTTTCTAATGGTGAAGAGTTGTGTTTTCTTCGCGGTACGGACTGAATTCTTAAAAATTAATCAGACGAAAAATCCGCTCTATAGTAGCCCCCCCCCCCACCAAAATTAACGTAAATTATTCGTAACGCCACCCCCAAGGCCAATATCAAAATTCAAAATTAACGCAAAGACCCGAATCAACTCCCCCCTACCCTATTTCTTACCCCATCCTGTCTCCTAAATCCCTTGTCCTCACTAAACTTATTCATACCAGAAGGACGAGCGGGCACTGCCTGGGAACCTTCGTAGCCCACAACCAACTTTATACCCCTCCCCCATTTATAACAGTAGTGCCTATCGCTACTCCCCCCACTTTCTCTCTTCTCTCTCTCTCTCTCTCTCTCTCTCTCTCTCTCTATGATTCTCACTATAAACAGCGATTATTTCCTTAAACGGCGTTAACCAGTCGATCTTTGTAATGGTGAAGTGTTGTGTTTTCTTCGCGGTACGGACTGACTTATTAAATAATATTTAGACGACCTTCGGCTTCAAAGGGTTAAGACAAGCAAATCCTGTTCTCACTTAAATTTCAAAGATCTTTTACTAAGTTCACACAAAACACTGAATTTGTTCCAGATGATAATGTGATTATCATATGTATATTACGTAAAGACAAATAGCCTCAGACTTGCTGACGTTAACACAGGGGTCTTGTCAAAGTGAAAAATTATTAGTCGTGTTAGTTAAGACCACGAACAGTCATAAAGTATGAGTGACGATATTTGCATGTAATATCGATTTAAGCTTTCATTGATCACTCCCTGATGATGGAGGCAGAAACAGACTCCGAACTTTTGTAAACCAATTCTATACTTTTCAATCGCCTCTAAAGTTTCAGACCTTAGACAGACCTCTAATACTTTGAGTATTTATCTTATCGGAGTGGTTTCTAGTCTGTCGGCTACAGATTTAAAGGATAATTTTACTCTCAGTACTATTTAATCGGCATTTAAAAAAAATATATGTAATACGTAAATACACCAACTACATATTGCAGAAATAACAGGAGAATTTGTGTAACTAAAGATACAAGAACTCTTTGTCTCCTACTCCTTATATAACATCGAATATGCAGACATGGTTCACTGGACGATTGAGCTGTTCGTGCGATGCTGAAAAAAAATTAAATTAATTTCTGACGGTGGTGACTCTGGTAGCAAAAAATAAATAAAAATGAGACTGTTGTGGCGCCTATGGTGGTGAGTGTCTGGCGATGAATGGGTTTTGCAGGAATTTGGCTTGAGTCACCATGAAAATGCTTTTACATTTAATTTGCTTTAAAAAAAAAAGATATTTTATAAGTTTTGTACTCACAATGCGATTTGAAAAGACAATGCAACACAAAAACGTCGTTTGTCTGTGTAGGAATGATGGATCAATCCATTGTATAAGGAATCCGCTCGCCTGTATCAACAGGATTCATAATTAAGTTGGCTATCTTCTGCGATGTTGACCAACGCTGGAAAAGTGAAATTTTAAATTCATGTACAACTCACTCTTATGAGATGTAAATATCGGCCAGGCGTCTCATAAATCCTGTAATATCTCTGTGAAGATTTTTAATATCGGCCACTGTTACAAGAATATTTAAGCTCAGGAAGTTACTTTCAGAAGCCAGCCGATAATTAGCTCTTACGTACTTTATTTAGCGCAGTAGGAACAAAGGGCTTTATCTTAAAATTTTTTGACAGTGTCGCAAAATGTCTGAGGCGCGCTGTGTTAGAACATTACCAGACCTATAACATGCGTGCATCTTCTTCTCAGATAAATCTTATGGCATTTATTTTGCTTTAGTCCCCAGGTAAGTATACAAAATAATTTTGCCTGTTGTTTTGTATGGGTGCGAAACAAGGTCTTTCCCTCTGAGGGAGGAACACAGATCGCAGGTGTTTGAGAATCGGGTGTTGAGGATGATATTTGGGCCTAGGAGAGAAGACGATGGGGCGTGGAGAAAACTGCATAATGACGAGCTTAAAAATCTGTACTCCTCCCCCAATATTGTCAGGGTGATTAAGTCGAGAAGAATGAGATGGGCTGGGCATGTAGCGCGCATGGATGGGACAAGAGGTGTGCACCGGGAAGCCTGAGGGGAAGAGACCTCTGGGGAGACCTAGACATAGATGGGAGGATAATCTCAGGCGGGATCTATGGGAGATAGGAGTTGAAGGAGACTGGATTTTGTTGGCCTAGGACAGGGTCCGGTGGAGGGCTTTGGTTAGTTCGGTGATGAACCTTCGGGTTCGGTAAGCCATCTAGTTGGTTGGGTCCGCTATTTGGGAAGCCTGAGGGGAAGAGACCTCTGGGGAGACCTAGACATAGATGGGAGGATAATCTCAGGCGGGATCTATGGGAGATAGGAGTTGAAGGAGACTGGATTTTGTTGGCCCAGGACAGGGTCCGGTGGAGGGCTTTGGTTAATTCGGTGATGAACCCCAGGGTTCCCTAAGCCATCTGGTTGGTTGGGTCCACTATTTGGGAAGCCTGAGGGGAAGAGACCTCTGGGGAGACCTAGACGTAGATGGGAGGATAATCTCAGGCGGGATCTATGGGAGATAGGAGTTGAAGGAGACTGGATTTTGTTGGCCCAGGACAGGGTCCGGTGGAGGGCTTTGGTTAATTCGGTGATGAACCCCAGGGTTCCCTAAGCCATATAGTTAGTTAGTTATAGTCTCCAGGCACTTCGAATGAAAAGTGAGAAGCCTAAATTGTCGAATGAACAAACAACGTTTATTTCTACAGACAGACATGAATTCGTGATATCTAAACGACCGAAAAGTTACTGGTACGTGAGATTTAAGTTCTTACAGCGGTGAAGTGTTGACTACTTAAGAACGTTTCGACATATCGAGTCTGTCGTCAGTCCTTGAAGATGGAGACTGTTTCTCCGAAACGTTGATATCCACCTGTGAGTCAACAAGGCGACATAAACTCAGAACATCGTAAAGTTCGCCTTTATTTTCGCCGCCATTAGGTCTCGCGAATGCAGCGCCTGGAGCCAATGTGAATGCCACGGACGGCGAAACGAGAAAGCTTCTCTGCTGGCGGTGGTCACACACACAGTCAGTCTATCGTCATTCGGCGTAGCGGACGGATGTGAGTGAGTACGTTTTGTGGGTGTGTTCGGTCTCCAGGCGCGCGTGGTGTGACGGACTGCTTGTTCTTGTGTTCATGCGCATTGGACCGAATCATTTTTGCTGCGTATTTCACAGAGACATCGCAGTGTTCAGTCTTCATGTGGTAAGTCACTTTTGTTGTGGGCTCTCAATATGACCACGATTTCGTTCAAAAGTTTTGTTGTCGTCGCATCAGACCAGGGGCGTGTTCAGAAAGGGGGGTTTTGCAGGAAAACACTTATCCTTGTATTAAGTGTAAACACTTGAAGATTGTTATCATAGACTTCAATTAGAAAATAGATTTTGTTGTAAATGTTAGAGACCAACATGAATTACAACATGACACCTCTCTAGACCCATGGAATTAAATATAGTTCTTCAAAAATTGTTTTTCTTTTCAAAATACTGACCTGAAAATTAAAACGTTGACCCAAACAATAATTGTGATAAAAACTAAGGCTTTGCGTTTAATTTTACCGAGGCTTAAGCCACGTGGTTGGAGTTATGCATCACATTACAGAGGTCCTCGGTTCGAATCACGATGAAATTATTTTTATTTATATAGATTTATCAAATACGCCAGGAAAATAACGAAATACTAAAAATGTATCACCTCCATAATTTGTCTCAAGTGATTATTATTAATTAATGCCCTGGGCATATTATATTAGCAGCACAGTAGCCCAATAAGTGTCGTTAAATAACCAAAAAACTATTGGATTTTTAAGTTGTTGAGGACAAATTGGTCAGTAAATATCACGGTGCGAACGTCGCTGTGAAGTGAACGCGTAATTGTTACGTACAGATGCGTTACTACCGAATTAACAGCAAAGTGTTGAATAACTGATGTTTAAGGCGATTATTTATTTTTGTGTAAGTCTCCTCTAACAGGGGAGCCTCTCTCTGTCGGAGGCAAGCGAATTGTTAAAAGTATTTAAGCGGGATTTACTGTTAAGCGTCTACACTGAAGATTATCTGGCGAACCTCAAATCTAAATTATGCTCAAATAGAGATTTATCGATTTTTTTAAGAACTGCTTCCAAAAATATGTTGAAGTAAACTGTTTCCTGGTTATTATCCATAGTCCAATACTAAATAAAGTTAATAAAATCCACGACGTTTCGGATATGATACTCTATCTCCGTCTTCAGGTAGACTTACTGTGTTGGGCCCAATCGATAGAGCTAATCGCTGTCTCCGGACATGACAGAAGTTAAAACCATGGAATATAATGTGATCAGGACAGCATAGAATTGAGCTTTCAAAACATAGATTATCTGCGGTCTTCATAGAGAGTTTCGATTTAAAAAAAAGTCAAAATATTTAACGAAATACAAGAGGGAAAGTTATCAGTGTTTTTCCTATGTGCTTTGCAAGATAAGATGTGTACATCCATGAAACAAATGCTAGGATCACTAATGTATGGAAAATAAAAAACAATTTTTTTTTAGCGCGTGTATGGCTTGGACGTAGGGTCACATCTTACCCCTACGGCTGGAATTTAAAACTGCAAGCCTGTCAGAAAAAAGAGACACTGTTGTTGGACTAGAACTTCGTGCTCTGTAGCCCACATTACCACAAATAAGAAGCCATTAAAGACACTGAACATTTTTAGCACCCCTGTCTAGACAAGATGTGTGAATTGACAAATGGGTCAATAGGACGGCGGGTTTATCAATCGACCAAATTTTAACTGGGACAAAGGTCTCCGTGGAAAACAGATAACCGGAATGTTACGTGGTCTTAATTAAAATTCTAGTGAAGTAGGATCATGTTTCAGGTTTAAGTGATGGTTTAACGCTGGGCCTATAACTTGTGCATCTCGTGATGTGATTCTGTAAGATGTTTCCTGCTCCTGATATCTGTGGTCAGTCCTCGTGTTCGGCGAGATAAAACTCTCCCCCCTCCCCCCCCGAGAACTGAACAACATTTCCAGACACGTCCTTCTTTCTGATTCCTTCGGTTTTCTCATATCAGTATCACTCCACCACTGTTTCTTACTCACTCATGTCATCTGGGGGATGGACAAAGGGTCTTTTAGCGACCGCAGTTCCATAGAGACTTCTTTATTCTCACACCATCATGGCAAATAAAAGGACCTCATAGTACTCGCATCCCGGTTCATTACAGGAACGGGATAGTCATTATGAAAGGATGACTACTTCGAATCGATTACCGACGAGGGCGTGAATTAAGGTCGTAGCACCCCGTTTGGGCTGGCTGACGTACCAAGGACTTTGTACCTTGGGGTAAAGCGGCCGGAACGTAAAGCTTATCATTTGTTCCCACCTGGTGCCAAACTCAACATTCTGATGTCGACGAAGAGAGAGAGAGGGGGGAAATTGGTGGGGGGAGAAGTGAGAGACACTTCGATTTAGGGGGGGAGAAAGAACATCTTATAGTTAGGAGGTTCCCAGGCAATGCCCTCTCGTCCTTCTGTTAAGGATAAAGTAAGAGTGAAGACGTTAGTGCGATAATTGGTAGAAAAGGACGGAAATTTTGAATTGCTTATCTAAAGCTATGATTTGGAAAGTTAAGTATATAATTTAGTGTCAACCGATGGAGAGGGGGAGGGGGTAAATTTTGATTAAGTTAAATCGGGAGGGCTGCATGAGAAGCTTGCAGTGGCAACTTGGAACTTGGGAACCGTCTCAGCATTTGCTTATCTGAAGTCAAAGCTCGTCTATATATTACGTATTTAAGAATTCAGTCCGTACCGCGAAGTAAACACAACTCTTCACCACTAAAAAGATCAACTGGTTAACCTTTTGAAGTCAAAGCTCGTCTAAATATTACGTATTTAAGAATTCAGTCCGTACCGCGAAGTAAACACAACTCTTCACCATTGCAAAGATCAACTGGTTAACCTTTTGAAGTCAAAGCTCGTCTAAATATTACGTATTTAAGGATTCAGTCGTACCGCGAAGTAAACACAACTCTTCACCATTACGAAGATCGACTGGTTAACGCTGTTTAAGGAAATAATCGCTGTTTACAGTGAGAATCGTACGAAAAACACAAATACAAATTGAAGAGTTACTGATTCTTGAAGCAGGTGGTACATATAGTTACCATTGATCCTTAAATGATTAAGGTTGCTTGCAGCTACATCTCTGCTCTCCTCATACGCGTGTACGAGCACATGGACAAGTTTACCTGATCTATATCACCGATTGTATAAAAACTTGTCACAGAGTAAAAACAGGTCATGTCGTCGTCTGTAGGCTTTAAGTAATTTAAAAATACTTTAATATTCTTTATCATAGAAGAACTTTATAATAACTACCGAAAATGAGGTTTAAAAAGTGTGTCTTATATATAGAAAGATAGAAGAGACTGAAGTGTATGCATTACTAGTCTTTTTGTCGGACATATTTCATCTTATAGTCAGCAGAAATTGTTTTTTGCGTAGTGGTGTATCAGTTGACTCGTCTCTAAAACTGCTGATAATGTTTCAGTCAACAAGGAATGTCTTTAAACATTACCTACCAAAGAACAGCGGTTCGCTATTAGATGTGCAAAGTGTATTTTAATTTAGCAGTAATAGATATTAGATTAACAGTGCATTCCATATTCACTGTCGTGTTTACAGTGGAGTTCAAATACCCAAGAGGAGACTTTCGATAAAAAGTAGGACATGGTTCTGGCCTTGAAGACAAAGTTACCAAACTTGTTTCTGGAACTTTAAAATCACACTTAAGAAACTAAATCAAATATGATTACTTAAAAAACAACTTCTTAAGGCCAGATAAAGTTCATTTAAGTCTAAAGCAATTACTTATATAAATGTAGGTGACGATGACTTCTTCTGGAATATTACACCGTGTACTCTGGTAGACTTTACCGACGTTTCAGAGATGCCTACCACCTTCATCACCAGAGCGATGATTGAGACAACAAGGACTTCTGAAACGTCGATAAACGTCTACCATACTACACGTCTCAACAGTTCATAAGACAGATATGTTCGCACTTGACACCGTGAGAACCTGAAATATCACCTGTTGTGATTAGTGTGTTTATTATTACATTCAAAGGATTTCGTTTTCGTCCTTAACACTTTGATGACCGCGTTATCGTCATTATTATGGTACCCTAACTGCTGTTATAACACCCCATTTCTTTATACAGTTTCGACATCAAAACGCCCATGCGGAAGGTGCCAGAGTCATTTGTGATGTTACGTAAATATACTGAAATGTCCCCTGAAACTTTTGTAGAATATGACGAGGGTACTTTTGTGTCCATTATGTTTATCAACATGCTCTCGGTTGTAAGATATGAAGTTTTTGCCGCGTTAAGTCCGAAGATGGCTGTCTTCTGGGTTGTTGCGCCGTGTAGTCTGAAACGTCGGTAAACTTGTTCCAACCCGGAGGACAGCCATACGGAGTACATCATTGCTATTTGGTTAACTAATTAGCTACGTAATGACTATTTAATCGTATCGTATATTAATGAGGGCCGTTGTATTTAATTTTCGTAAAAATCGAAGAGAAACGTGAAACGATACATAAAAGATTTATTGAAAATTTTCCTTTTCAGTAGCGCGATCGACTTTTATCGTTGCTTTACATTTTATCGATCCTTATCGCATTTGAAATGCGGAGTTTTCAGCGCGATCTATACGGTGGCTGTAAACTTCACCAGTGTCATCTTTGGAGTATTGTGTTCACACTTCTGATTATGTGCTCCGAGTATTAATTTAAAGTTCATTTCGTTTGTTTATCCAAAACTTTGCTGTTCGTAACGCAGTAAAACGTAATCAATTTAAATTTCTCGTGCAGGTTTTAACGTATTTTATTGTATAAAGGATATTTCAGTAAACTGATCCGGGAAGTTTAAAATTACATTATAAATTGTTTATTTCTTATTTATTAGCTCGGTTTACTACAATTATTAGTTTATGAACTTCCTTTGTCTTGTATTTCTACATGACAGAGAGATGAGAGCTACTTAAATTTAGCCCAGTGGTAACTATATGTACCACCTGCTTTGACAGTCATTAACTCTTCATTTTGTATTTATGTGTTTCGTATGATTCTCAATGCAAACAGCGATTATTTCCTTAAACAGCGTTAACCAGTTGATCTTCGTAATGGTGAAGAGTTGTGTTTACTTCGCGGTACGGACCGAATTCTTAAATATCATTTGGAAGTCATTCTTCTGTAACAGTTTAATAATTACAGGTTTAAGAAAATAACCCACGGTCTTCTCTTGCCCTAAGAATTCTTGTCACAAGTAGATTATTTGAAGTGCAAAAATGTAATTAGACTTTTAATTTAATGTTCCAATCTCCTTTGTATTTCAGGATTCCCTTCGTAATAGGAATGTCTGTCAGTTCTCGTTTCTCATGAAATAATTTGTTTCACGTCATCGATTTCTGCTGTCTTGTCGTTTGCCCTCGTCAGCCTGGAAGTCCTGGGTTCGAGTTTTGTCCCGGTGACCGACTATCCTAACGTGGACGTTCTTCAGTTTTCCCCAGTTACTCCATCCAGATGCAGGGTTAATACACTAAATTAGGCCACGACCACTTCCTTCCAGGTCGTTACCAGTTTATTATTTGTTAGTCTCCCTGTCATACGACGATATATATTCTGAACTGCCGACAGAGTCTTTTAATAATTTATAAATAAATCAGTACGATACGCCACATTTTTATCATTAGTAAATTGAAGTTCTCGTGTTGCTAATATGGTTTTGTGTGTAGCGAAGTCCATATTGCTGAGATTTTTTTCTGAAAAGGTCAAAAGTTTTAAAAAAAGTGTAGTTGCTTTTGACTGTGGTGGTACTCGGACACAACTCGCCGAAAACGTGTTCCGAGCAAACCATTTATTTTCGCGTCAGGCGTTGTACCTGAATGTTCATCACTTATTTCTTCATGCAACAGTAAAGCAGATTGGGTTTTATTCCGTCTGACCTCGTCTTACGTTACTTTATTCAGTATAATTCCAGATAATTGTCTGTATCATCACTACAGCCGAAGTTATCCTCATTACAATAATTATGACAATAACAGTGCTTTGTATATGGCATTAGCAAAAAGTGTAACAATTTCCCTTGCGTGTCTGTGTGAGTGACTTAGCAGCATGCATGTGTTTTTCTCTTTAGCTGAGGTCACAGACCACCTTTTTATTCCAGTTTACTCACAATTTCCTTTGTGTCGATTTCACCTGTCGATTTTTTAAAATTCTTATAGTATCATACCACAGTCCAGAAAAACACCCTCAGAATGACACCTACCATCATTAAGCAATTGTACTAGATCGGATGTCATTTTTCAATCATGAAATATATATATATATATATATATATCCTGGCATGTGTTTCAGGATCCAACTCTCGAAATTTATAAATTATAATCTGCATCTTCTTCTGTTCTGTCGCTGTGGTCTTTACACACATTATACATTAAAAAAATGAGACTACAGTATGCAGAAGACAGTCATTTTAAAATCAATCGAAGTTCAAAAAATCACCAATGTTTGTGTAAAACTGCAGTGGACCATAATTAATGCTTCGCCGGCTAGTGATAAGTTACGTAACATCTCAAGGTCATCATCCAGATGCTCATATTTAGACTTCGTAGACAGCGTTAAACAAACGTTCTTGGTATTTACTCAGGCACAAACTCGTCCAAAGGATAGACTGTGCATTTTTATTTTGTTTTGCATCCATACCCACAATTTTACATTTGCAATTCCTGTCTAAAACTAAGCTACAGCTGTCGGTGGTCACACTACCATGTCTCGGTCTGCATAATCTCATTTGTTATAACGAGGTTCACAACGTGAAGACAGCAGGAACATTAAGTCTTTCTTCCTGTTTCAGTCAGAAGGCTTTTGGGTATGCAAGGGAACTTGTTCCTTATATGTGGTCCGATTAATCTTCAGTTGCATGGAATGCCTTCGTAGTGGAATATTCACTATCCCAGTTTCTGAAACGGTTTGTAGGTGGCAGCTAAGTCAGGTCGTGCGGGAGTGTATTATTACTGCCCCTCCAGAAATCACACCACAATGCTAAGACTGTTATTATTATATCCCATCTATTCACCACTTTATGGGGTATTTACTTCCATGTACCCGAGACAGACCTTGTCCCTAAGGTACATAGTTCAGCAGCTGTTTCCGGGATACATATTGTTTTTAGGAAGTGTCACATATATTATATAATTTTATTTTATGAAAGCGTCTTTCGGATCATGTATCAAGTTCCCAAAATGGCGGTCTTCTACAGTTCCCTGATGTCGTGTTCGCCAGGGATGTTGGCCAAATATTTTCTGAGGGACCTGGAGACAGTTTCAGTTGCTCCTATAACTATTAGGATTTTATTATTATTATTATTTTTATTATTATTGTTCCTGCTGTTATGCCGCTTTTGCGTAATTTAATAGAACGTTTCTTGTATGTGCTTTTTTCTCTCCAGTTTTAGTGGTCTGATGGCGGATCGTTCACAGTCACAGTTTTCACAGAGTAAAAGCGATGTATGTCCAAAGTACTGTAATGCCTGCTTTGTGCATTGACATCACACGTAAAAGTTTCCATTTCTGATTTCCCCATCTACTGTGCAATTCCCGTTGGTGTTTCATTTATTTAATAAGCGTCTCATTTGCGTTGATCTTAGTTCTAATATTTCCCTCTAGGTTTCCCACAAATTTCGTGTCGTTCCGTTTCTTTCGAGGTTCTTCGCTTCGCTGGAGATGTTCGGTGTCTCAATCACTGATTATCACGGCCGTGATTTGATGTGAGAACGTGGGTCACCGTGAACTGAAGCCGTCAGAGAACCTTATTTAATGCCTTTACAACACAGAAATGCGGGCCCTGTTCCAATTTCCTCATTCTTCCAAGTTCCTGCGACCAATAACATTACTCCCCTCGGACAGTTAACGTTGTCTTCTGTCACAGAATATTTTTCTTCGCCAAGTATATTACCGTTGATAATAAATAATACAGTCAGTGATAAATTACACGAGGATTGCTTGAAATAAAATAACTATTTCTGCTATAATGGTGTGACTTCATCGTCATTATTTAGCAGTGAGGAATGGAGATCACTTGTTTGCCAGTTTCGAACTCATTTTCTCCTATTGAGGCCTGCCAGTAATGGTAAATTCGTCATGACAAGTTACTTTCCTGTCGATGACCATTGTGGTCTTTGAACTTCAAGACAGGTTTTGCCATGACTCGGTCGCCAGAAACTCGTATACGAGAACAGGACGTATTACTTGTAGGTGAGGTTGACACTTTGATAGGAGATTCTACAAAGGAGCATCCTAACCCTTGTATCCATAGTATGACCGTCGTATATTATACATTTTACACATGAAAAGCTGAATCCTCTTTCGTACGTCCAAATGTTGATTGTGTACGTACTCGTTCAAACCATTTATTCTTCAACCGATCACCTACGATTATCTGACACTGGCAGCTCCACCCATCTTTAACTTCTCAAGGTGTTTATTTATTTTATCAGATCGGAGATTTTGATAGAACGGTGAGTTCTGTCTGCAGGGTTACACGGACCACAGGTTACAAGTTCATTACTTGATACACATTTCTCAGATTCCCTTGTTTTTTTGTTATCCGTCCAAAATTAATTAACCCCGTGAAGTCAAAGCTCGTCTAAATATTACGTATTTAAGAATTCAGTCCGTACCGCGTAGAAAACACAACTCTTCACCATTAGAAATATCAACTGTTTAACCTTTTGAAGTCAAAGCTCTTCTAAATATTACGTATTTAAGAATTCAGTCCGTACCGCGAAGAAAACACAACTCTTCACCATTAAAAAGATCAACTGGTTAACCTTTTGAAGTCAAAGCTCGTCTAAATATTACGTATTTAAGAATCCAGTCCGTACCGCGAAGAAAACACAGCTCTTCACCATTAAAAAGATCAACTGGTTAACCTTTTGAAGTCAAACTCGTCTAAATATTACGTATTTAAGAATTCAGTCCGTACCGCAAAGTAAACACAACTCTTCACCATTACAAAGATCGACTGGTTAACCTTTTGAAGTCAAAGCTCTTCTAAATATTACGTATTTAAGAATTCAGTCCGTACCGCAAAGTAAACACAACTCTTCACCATTACAAAGATCAACTGTTTAACATTTTGAAGTCAAAGCTCTTCTAAATATTACGTATTTAAGAATTCAGTCCGTACCGCAAAGTAAACACAACTCTTCACCATTACAAAGATCAACTGTTTAACATTTTGAAGTCAAAGCTCTTCTAAATATTACGTATTTAAGAATTCAGTCCGTACCGCGAAGAAAACACAACTCTTCACCATTAAAAAGATCAACTGGTTAACCTTTTGAAGTCAAAGCTCTTCTAAATATTACGTATTTAAGAATTCAGTCCATACCGCGAAGTGAACACAACTCTGCAACTTATTACGATGGAATTAATATTTAACGCAACTCATAATATGTCAACACGGATTTGTATTTATTCGTATTTCGTGAGAACCTGATAGTATATCGCAGGTACTAAATAAATTTCACGATTTTCACGAATAAAATCTGACGAGGAATGTAAAATCTACGCATTAGGAAAACATGTTTTGTCCGTCTGGATTAGTTCGTCTTCTGTGGTCCCGTCGCCGAACTAGAATCCTGGAGGACCACCCCCTTGTCTCCTGCCCTCGACTGTGTATTCAGCACATTCACAGGTTGCCTCTGTATATGGAGGTCGTCTTATCCATCCACCGCCCATGAACGCGCCATGTTGTGATGACAAGGGACAAACTTGAGATGGAATTATGCGAGGACTACTAATATTTGTTTAACACTTAGTTCAAATTACTAACTCAGCTTCACCAGTTTATAGATATTACACACACGTGTGAGGAGGTCTCTCTGTTATTCTTTATATTAGCAACGTACTTATATTTGACGTCCTTGAAGACGTTGCGGCAGACAGAATACGTCAGTAAATCCAGAGAAATGTTAGGTGTGGATCTCTGGAATTCGTATTTCATTTCTTTTAACTATTTCCAGTTTGTGTCCTCAAATATTGATTCCTACGTTTCAACGATGGGTGTATTTTTGTCGTGTTTAGTGGGAATTTTCTGAGTGAGATGTAATTTGCCTTTCATCGCGTATAAAAATTTGTGAAACTTAAAGTGGACAAGAAATGTGCTACAGCCACGTAGGCGCTTGGGGGGGGAGAGGCGTTATAGCTCCTACTCAATTCTTGACCTCGGCACTAGATGGGGGTGAGTGGTCAGTATCACGCCCCGGCCGGCTTTACCCCCGGGAAAGGACCCCGATAGCCATGAGATAAATTAATAAACTGTAACAGAGACTTTGCTAGTTTGTACTTTCTTCTTAGTGTTACGTCGCGAGTCGGTCATATATTATACCCTTTCAAACTCTTACTAAGGTATTAGGACCCTTAGTGAGATTTTAGGTTCTCATGGCGATGAGTATGTACATAGTTGTCTTTGGGATGTTGCTTCGTTTAATCTGGTGGATAATGATCGACGTTTCGGTGTAGCTTAGTCTCCATTATCAGGGCCATGAAGAGACAGTAAGGTCCTCCGAAACGTCGATCATTACCTACCATACTACACAGCGTAACAACCCAGAAAACAGCCTTCTTCAATAGGAGTCTTGTATTGGGAGTTAAGTGTTTCGTAAAGTTACTTGCTTCAAAGAGCAAAACGTGTCTGGACCTCAGATGGATATCGCGTTCATTCTCTCGTAGTATTCCGGGCGTACATCTCTACAGAACTGTCCATATTCACCCCAGAGGAGCCATTAGCATTTGGTTCCTTGGTTAGTGACTTATGTTAAGTCATTGGATCAGCCTGGTACAAGATGCGATGCGGTGATTGTCAATGATGGACAGAAATTGGTCTCTTCAGAAACAGCCGTGGCCTAATTTAACGTACTTGGCTGACGTTGGTATGGGGATATGTATGAGATCTGAATTACTGTTGTGATAATCGAACCAAGAGCGTCAGTATAGTTTCTTGTCAAGTACAAAATAAGACTTAGTAAAAATGAAATTGTAATTGGTCGTCTCTGAAACGACCTTGATGATGTTCCTTCTTTCCACGGTTGAAGCGAGTAGTCGGGACCGTGGTTTTCATTCGCGTGGAGAAAATTTCTGTACCTTACACAAGACAACCGAGCCGTTGCATTATGACCGTTGTATGTCGTATAAAAGAAGTGCCATTTTCAAAAATGTAGGTTAAGTTCGTTTCTGTCTCTGGTTCTCGCTCTGTAGCTTCCACGCTCCTTAGCCATGCCAAACTTTTTCTTCTAATTGAAGTACCCTGAGTTTCACGGCCTTCTTGAAATGGTCCTTTCGTCTTCTGTTTGCCATAACTTTAGTCCTCCTCTCAATCTGCATCCAATTGTAAATCACGTTTATCCGTCCACTTCTCGCCATCCTCAATACTCCAGCATCCCAATTCTTCGTCATTCCTCACTGATCTTCTACATCTGTCCATTTCTGACAAGTGAAGGGTGACTTTGTTTCATCTCTCACTTTTAGTCAACAATAGAATTAAGCTCTCCTTTTCACGGCTTAATTTCATTACTAATAACCTCATAAGAGTTTGAAAATGGTAGTACTATGTCCATAAACTTTCTACATACCTTGTTCATCTTCTCGCCTTAAGCCATATCTGATTATCACTCATTTGTTCTCAAATTTAATTCAACTTTCTCATTATGTAATTACTTTATATTCTATTTGATGCATTAACAGAAAGTTCAGTGCATATCAGAATACGTCTTATACCACGTGACCAAGACCTCACAAAGAAAGTAGTGAAGTTGGCGTGGAAATATTCACCAACTGAACTCAGTCTCATTAAGACCACAGTTCTCGGCAAACTTATTAATATCACAGTCTTTATTTTCATACTTAAGCACTAGCTATAAGTTACACAGCGCTGAATCAGATGAGATGATTATTTTAAAATGTGAGTAACGATATGTAATGAGATAGCCCTGACGTATTTCAAGTCACTGTCCGGCGTTCAGCTGATGACAGAGGATGAAATCGCTAAAATCTATCAGGATAGAAGAAAACCAGTCAGAAATTTTAACATCGTATCTCCGGGATACAATTCAGGGGTCTCCTCGCTGCAGCGTCCGAGGTGTACTCTGCTACGCCTTTCCTGAGGATTCGTAATTTGGTGTACAATAAAACATCTGGGTATGCGGTAAGTGTATGGAATTCGGCCACAGCGGAGCCCGTCTGTGTTAGGCGGATTCTAATCGGCGTTATCTCTCGAGCGGTTTGTTACACCAATGTTTTCAACAAGTTTAATTGTCCAAGAAATATGTGAAAGGGTCCTAAAATGTTAAGAAACGCGTGGTATCTTCCTACGACGTATGTACGCAGTACCATAAAATCCTAATGGCTAGATATTCTCTTCAAAGTTTACGGTTGTTATATGCTTTAAAACCAATGCAAGGGATTCCAGCAATGTCCTTAATCTGCGTATGTTAAAAGAAGCAGGCAATGTCCGTAGTAGTGTCAAGGATAATGAGATGGGCTGGGCATGTAGCGCGCAAGGATGGGACAAGAGGTGTGCACCGGGAAGCCTGAGGGAAGGAGACCGCTGGGGAGACCTAGACGTAGATGGGACGATAATCTCCGGCGGGATCTATGGGAGATAGGAGCTGAAGGAGACTGGATTTTGTTGGCCCAGGACAGGGTCCGGTGGAGGGCTTTGATTAATTCGGTAATGAACCTTCGGGTTCCGTAAGCCATCTAGTTAGTTGGGTCCACTATTTGGGAAGCCTGCGGGGAAGAGACCTCTGGGGAGACCTAGACGTAGATGGGAGGATAATCTCAGGCGGGATCTATGGGAGATAGGAGTTGAAGGAGACTGGATTGTTTTGGCCCAGGACAGGGTCCGGTGGAGGGCTTTGGTTAATTCGGTGATGAACCTTCGGGTTCGGTAAGCCATCTAGTTAGTTAGTGCCAGATGATGTCATTAAACATCATTGATGTTGTTTGCTGCAGCAAGTGCCTCTGAAACGTCGATAAACTTCTCCCTGATGATTGAGGTAGGAAGTATCTCTGGAACGTCGGTAAACTACCTGATGATGGAGGCTGCAAGTGCCTCTGAAACGTCGATAAACTTCTCCCTGATGATGGAGGCTGCAAGCACCTCTGAAACGTCAGTAAACTTCTCCCTGATGATGGAGGCTGCAAGTACCTCTGAAACGTCGGTAAACTTCTCCCTGATGATGGAGGCTGCAAGTACCTCTGAAACGTCGGTAAACTTCTACTAGACTACACTGATGAGCATCCCAGCAGGCAGCCATCTTAAAAATAGAAATAACTTTTTACGTGAATTAAAAAACCGAGCGTTGTGCTGGTTTATGGCGCCGTCAGATTGGAGTCGTACCGGAAGTGTTGTTTATAATATCGCTAAGCTAGTACCGAACCATTCAGTGGCTCCTTAGTAAATGCGTGTCGACAGTTACAAACAACAGCACGTTACTACGTTGATTGACTGAGTGCAAGGTCACGAGAGAGTGTCAGGTTAGAGCGAGGCCAGGTGATTCATTTGTTTATCGGAAACTGATTGCTGGGAGAATACCAAACAGATGACGTCGAGTTTTCTTCTGATTAAAATATGTAAGAAATACGCTTAGATTTCTCTTAACTAGTCAGTTTTAAAGGAAAAGTAACGTAAGTAAAGGAAAACGTCCTTAATTTCCAACTTAAAAATTATATTATCCGAATGTCTGGATTAAGTGATGAAAATCTATAACTCTGCAGTGTAATTCAGAGTATAATATTAAAAAAGTGTTCAGATTATCATGTGACCGAATCTTGTTCTTTTGGAAATTTTCTTTTGTTTTTACATTGTGCAAAGAATTTCCTTCAAAAATTATATATTTCTCGAAGATCTATTAACAAAACATCGTATAATAATTCTAAATTAATTAGAGCTAGTGTCGCTTTAACCTCACAAGCACCTGAGTTTTTAAAATATAATAGTTTGAAGTTTTTCTCCAGTCGTATAACGCCCTTGCCAAATTTCGTCAAAGTCCATCCAGTGGTTCTCTGGGTTGAAGCATTCAGACATACAGGCACAATCAACCCTTCACGTGTTTATTTCTTGTATCTCGTCCGAGGTTTGATATTTCTACCAAGGACGGAGTATACGTGTTGACCTGTTAGCCATTTTATTTCGTCTAACATTTTAAATAACGAAAAATAAAATGTCTTCTCTCTTACACTAGTGTTTAAGTGGTAGTCAGTACTGTGTAACACAGTAGTAGCGACAGGACGAAACGCGTTGTTAGCCAGCTAATTGAGGCTTACACTCGCCACGAGATGGACATCACACCTCACACTGTCGATATGAACTGTTTTAATCGCATCCGACATATGCCTTGACAGTTGTTATGACTTGCATTGCATTTTGTGTCCTGTCTTTGAACCTTATCACGTGAGGAGCTAACAAATGGCTTTCTACCAAGGCCAACTAGCCTTCAACCTTTCAACAGGTGTAGACATATGCAGCGATTACTTGTTATAATTGTCGTCTTTATACAACGAACAACAGCGCTACCACAAGTGTGGTTTGATGTCTTTGAAACAAACATTAGCTACTGGTGTTGTTTTAAAGCTGCGAAGAATCAGCCGTCGTGTTGACAATTCACCCGTGAATAAAGTTTCAGAGACTCGGAAGGTTAGGTTAGGTTAACAGCGCGTGACATCGTAAATTTGTTTCAGTTACTCATAATCGAATAATAGTATGATTAGTGAAGAGGGAATACACGGAGGATGTGGAAGGAAGTGCCTGTGGTCCGCTTATAATTTGGAGGAACTGACGAAAATGCGAGAAATCTCGGTCAGTAAACGCAGTCTCTGGACCACGATTTGAACCCAGACCTCCCAAATAAAGAGGTCAGAGTGATAGTGTCTTTTTTCATGTAGATTTCGGCTGTATTTCCGACGTTTCGGATATTCTTACTCTCTCTCTCTCTCTCCATTTTCAAGGCTAAGAGAGTTGAATGACAGGGATTTTAAAGGGCACGTAAGAGTGCCTGAACATCGATAATACACGGTATTAACACCCGAAAAGCCTCTAAGTCTGCTGATAGTCGTTGTTCTTAACAAATTTTAAAGACGATCGTGATTATGAAGGATGGTTCATATTCGATGTCGTTAATGTACTAAAATGACGGATTAAATTCTATTTGTCGAAAAATAAATGATATTAAAATAGAAGTTAAAAACAATGGAAATGTTCACCGCGTACACTTCTCCTCATGTTTGATCCAATCCAATGAAGAGTTACCAGTCATCGCTGGGCCAAAACCCAGGACGTTGTCTTCATCATCATGGTAGATTCGCTGTTTTAGGTTATCAATGTTTGTTGGTAAGGATTTTTCTAACTACACCTCGCAGTAATTGGTTACTGCCTCGGAGTACGCAAACTATCTTGGGTGATTGAAACGAATATATCCGGGGTTAGACAAGCAGGTTAGCTGTCAGGCGCCTGTTAAGGCAAGCGATGGTCACATGAACTGCCTATTATGTGAAAGAAACTAAAATAATAAAAAATAAAACTTGTTTCGCTCGTTTAAACGTTGTCCAACTTTGTTAAAGTTAACATGTAACTAGTTTTATTAATTGTCATGGAGAAATTCTTGTAGAATAATTTATAAAAGTGTCCTCGACTTCGTCATTAGGAGATTCCAGTAGACCTACTCGGCATTCCAAGGACGCGGATATGTAAATGGCGTACCCAACGCGGTAAGAGGCTGCTTGCTGGCTTCTGTGCGTCGTGATGAAATGTGGCCAAACCTCAGCCTCGTCAGTTGTACGTAATCAAGAGGGTCACGGTTCGACTACCGCTAGAGATAGTTATTTAACCACACTGTACCAACTGGGGAGGATATTTCGAGGATGACCTTGCTCGTCACAGACGGATTTTTATGAAATGTTTTTGTATATCATGCCTCTCTCTCTCTCTCTCTACTGTCGGTCTCCGATAACGAAACCAATTAGCAAGAATGAAATGAAACGATTAAAACGCGTTTTAATGAATATCTGCGATAATAATGAAAAGTACATTAATTGATACGCAGTTCCTTCCAGTTTCTTATGTACACATGAAAATATGCAGGTAAAAGTGTATTAATAAATCTTATCTTGGGTTACAAATACATCCTGATCCTTTAAACGATCGTAGTTTCAGAACTTTTCCTGTGATTACGTCATGTGTGTTGATACTAACACTTGAGCAGTTTGCTGTATGTAATGCTCTGTAGTTTTCTATTTCGGCTAGGAGCAGTCTTACTGCAAAGACTCAGGCCAATATGGAAATTGCGTGTACTCCTGTACGGAGTACAGTTGCTATTATTCTTGTTTTCCAACTCCCTCTTATAGGTGTGTTAAATGTCCAGATGAACTTCGTCTGAGTGGCACACGTCTCTGTTTTGCATTAACTGTTGGAGAGTAGGAGAACACTTTTTAACATTTTGAAGTCCAATGGTAACTATATGTACCACCTTCTTTATCAATCAATAACTCTTCATTTTGTATTTATGTGTTTCGTATGATTCTCACTGTAAACAGCAATTACTTCCTTAAACAGCGTTAACCAGTTGATCTTTGCAATGGTGAAGAGTTGTGTTTACTTCGCGGTACGGACTGAATTCTTATATTATTATTTAGACGAACTATGATCCTCGATGTAAACATCGATCATTTCGTTAAACAGCGTTAAACAGTTGATCTTTCTAATGGTGAAGAGTTGTGTTTACTTCGCGGTACGGACTGAATCTTTAAATGTATTTTAGACTTGTTTGGAATTCAGAGGGTCAATGCAGGATACGAGCGTAAGGAGGTTAATATTCAGACCACAGACTGCCTCTTGCCAAGAGGCCGCTGGTAACTCTGACGTCTCTTACTGTGGGCTGCAAGACTTGATTACGAAATCGGGACATGGAGGGACTCGTGTTATAAGAACTGAGGTGGCTTAAAGCGTAAGCCATGTCAGAAATTTAAGAGGTAACTATTATTTACGGGGCTAAATTTCGTGTTTTTGCTGCTAACGTCACAAGCCACGAGATATTTTGCAAAGAAAACGCCAGTATCTCGACACTTTTTTTTTTAAATTCACGCACAAGAAATTCACTTGCTTTCAGGTTCAAAACTTTTCGCAATTTGTTCTAATGTGAAGGAAGTTCTTCCATCATTCTTTGTTTCATTACGTATTTTACGACTGTGTATTTCTTGAGATTTTATCTTGAATTGGATATTATTACACTAATATAAAATAAATAGGATAAATGAGGAACGTGATACATTCTGTAATGAGAATAAAACAGGGGACTGGTAAGGAGACTGTGAATTTATAAACTGAAAGGGAGCAGAGGATGGAAGATTGTTAGATTGTTTTAGGCTGTAATGATATTTTAAGGTGAAGAGATGATTTAAAATACAAGAAATCTGCTTTAAACCACAAAAAATAATGGTTAACCTTGAAGTTGATACTATCTGTTTCTTTAAACTTAAAATGAAAATCATAGTTTTATGTACATGAATGAATAACATCTTTAACAAGAACGAGTGATGTGGTTTATGGTATTGAGGAAAAGAAAATGCTTTGAATATCTTCTAAACTTCCATCCCACTGGAACTATGGGTTAAATGAAAGACTTTTAAAATATACATATTTTACAACTCGGCAAACCAAAATCCGATGATAATATGTTCACAGATTTTAAGGTAACGCGCGTTAAAAACGAACTTTAAAAGTTGTGGAAAATATTACAATTTTTACTAAAATCGGACATTATTTATACATGCATTTCATAAGAACTGATGTGCGTATCATGATTTTATCACGGCCGGTGTATAATAATGGTTTTATTAGTAAAAGTATGGGGCGTGTCTCGAGAAAATAATCATCCTTTGATTCCGTCGACGTGATTGGAACTGGAATTTAATGATAGTTCCATACAGAGTAAATTTCTTATGACAGGGAGCGTGTTATGTCTTACGTTACATTAGACTCAACGCCTCGGTCTTAAGCTGCCAAAAAATTTTGAATGAAACCTGCGTCCATTCATAATACATTCGAATTTTAATTTTCAAAATAAATGTAATTTATTATCCGAGGATTGTTCTCTGGCTGTAGTTCATTTTTGCACGTTCGATACTACAGTCAGCTAATTATCTAGTTCACTTGTAGGCCCCTGTAGGCAGTATCTGTCAAGTCCTTGTTAAAGTAGATTAAAAAGGAAGAACGAGGGTGAATTTTTCCTGTATCTTGCTTTTATCAGTGAAGCATCCTGCAGTGGACACAAGACAGAGGAGGTCATGTGTTGTTAGCAAGTGATCCAGTTATGAGACGAAACATCAAGGAAATCCACATCAGTGCCATTGCATTACATATACAGGGAATAACAATAAATTATAACAAAATAAATCAGAGGGAACCACTTGCAGTGTTACTTTTAACAACGCCATCTGTTAGACTCGAGCGTCAAGTGACAGGACGATTAACGAAAAAAAAATCCAAGTGCTTTGGAAGGAATTGGCCACCGCACGTTTCAGATACATCCCAAAAAATTGTCCTGGATGAAATTTTGCGGATACTAAGAAGCTTATAAGATCTGAGAGAAACAATGAAAGTTTTTTTTTAAAAAAAAACGTGAATGGGATATTTGACCGTCAAGGAAAGTGGAAAAGACGCGTTTACAGAAGTAAAACAGTACATCCTATTAAGACAGACGCTTCGACGAGAAATAATTAGATCGATCAACAGTCTGACTTGTTCTGAAGAATCCCGAATTGAAACTCGCCAGCTTTTTAAAGTATCTCATTATGAAATATTGAATATTATTAATTGGATGTCTCATTCGGATCGATGCATATTTAAAATATTTTCGGCCACAGTATGTATTTAAAGAAATATACTCGTAATTATTTAATTTATCTACGATGTAATATCTCTGTCCTTTATCCTTCTTAATAATTAAGCATATTTGTATACGAAGAGTTCCATTACTCGTATTAATTAGCTTAACATCATTGGATTAGTATCTGTAACTAATTAACATCAACACGTGTAAACACTGGATTAAAATCGTTTCTGAGACGTCTGATTCTACCTGTACTTCAGTACACTTTTTCGCTGTTGTGTTATCATTATTGTATCTGAATATTTTACATGTGTGTCCCAAAGCTTCACGCACGCACGTGATGTGCGTGATTGCTAGATAAGGCGTGCGCTGACATCGATGTGTGTTTTGGCCATAACATCCCAAACCCGGATTGCTGGTCTCTGTAGCCACAAGTACGACACTTACTGCACGAACGGAGAAAAATATATTATGGTCCACTTATTTATTTATTTATTTACTATCACAGTGTCCTTCGTGTTACTGTGTCAAAATGCCGACAAATCGTTACGATTCTTATCAATCTTTTTTATCTGAAAAGGTTATCACAGGCAGGATCATTCGATGTTTAGTCCGGGATATCGCGTAAAAATTGTGATTCTTAAACCCAACACCCTTACCGAAATTCGAACCGAGGACAGTTCTTGGGTTTGTGAAACAAACGATTTCGTCCCCTTGTCCTTCTCCCAGCTACAGGAACCGCTGTCAACGGGACTCGAAGTCAGGACACGTTTTTGGAGTTTTTACCTTTCTGAAACACCCTCGTGATTTCAAGAAATAAACATGCGACGTTTGGTGCAAATCCGTTTATCCGTTCACGAGCTACAAGGAAACATACAAACACATACGTACCCACAATTTCAAGATTTTGTGATCTAATTTAATATCATCGCAGTATTTTCGTGGAGGAACTTAAAAAAAACCAGTCAGTACTTTTAGTTTTTAAACAGAAATTTCAACTCTTGACCTCCAGAATACGAAGCAGGGGTTCTAAACATTCGATGGCGACATCTGATACGTGAACCGCGTATTCTGTTCGTCTTTATTGCTGTTAATTGTTTCATACGTGCAGAAATGAAGTGATGGCTTTCTCTACATTAGCAAGTGTGCAAAATAACATTGAAAAGCATTTACGGTGACAAGTGATTGACCGTCCACTCAGCATCCATTAAAAGGACAGGTACAGTTGACATCAAGTCGTGAAAGCGTCTAGAACTAGACTCATTAGTTGTCAGCTGTTTTCTGTTTTGTATGAATACTTAAAAGAAGCCTCATTTGCTCATGGGCTGACTTGACTGGTTTATAGGTTGATCGGAAACATTATTTTAATTGACCTTTGAAACCAAAGCTCGTCTAAAATATTAAAACAATTCAGTCCGTACCTCAAAGAAAACACCAGTCTTCACCATTTGAAAGTTTAGTTATTTAATTTTGTCTCAGGAAATAGTCGCTGTTTACAGTGAAAAGTAGATGGTATTTATAGATCCCTCAGGATTATAGATCATAGGCCTATATAACTTGAAATGAAGTGTAAACACTGTTATGAATGTGATTAGGTAAGGATTTGTAAGGAGTTTTTCGTAATCTACTTCACAGCTGAGCAGGATAGTGTAACAGTAAAACTCTTAACGTGTAATACAGAGACACGCAGTTCGAATATCGACCTTGATTTATCCGTGTTTATCCTGGTAATTAAGTTGTGCTGTACCTAGCCGGAGTTCGAACCGTGTACCTCTTGAACGCAAGTTTATGCATGGTATTTGGGGTCTTGGGCATGCTTTCCCGGTCGTAAGCATCAGAAGATGTGACAAAGGTTCCAGACTCCTCGTCGACGTATTTTTTTGACCTTTTTTTATATTTTTCTCCATGTTTATTCAGGGAAACCAGAATGTGCCTTGCGCCACGCTTGAACGTGCAGAAATATATCTTAGTGAATGTAAAAATTAAGCAGATTTTTTTTTCTAACTATTCTGGGGCCAAGTTACAGGAAGTTTTCGGGTCTCGACGGGCGTCACTACCCAAAGACCAACATCGTTGGCTTCACTGCCGTCAGAACGTGAAATCTCATACATAATGTTTCCAGTCAGAGATGCTGAACTTCTGAAGATATCAAATAACATTTTCTTGGCTTTGCCATTAACCTAAGTAGCTCCAGAACAAGTGAAAGCCATTTCGTATCACGGGGTAGTGTTAGTTTCTTTTAATTACGCCTTCAACACTTGTCATAAAATAAAATAATATAATCCTTTGACGTCAGAAGTAGTTATTAGTATATTCGCTGTTCCAACAGGGTTCTCAAGGATAGCATTTTACTGATTACATGAAGTAGAGTATCTTTTGAGACGCTAATAGTCGCTCAGACACTCAAAGCATTCCCCCTTTTGGAAACCAGAACTTTTCTACTTGACATTATTCTCATATTCTATTTTTGTTTTATATTAATCCGAAGGTTCATCACCGAATTACCCAAAGCCCTCCACCGGGCCAACAAAATCCAGTCTCCTTCAACTCCTATCTCCCATAGATCCCGCCTGAGATTATCCTCCCATCTACGTCTAGGTCTCTCCAGAGGTCTCTTCCCCTCAGGCTTCCCAAATAGTGGACCCAACCAACCAGATGGCTTACGGAACCCGAAGGTTCATCACCGAATTAACCAAAGCCCTCCACCGGACCCTGTCCTGGGCCAACAAAATCCAGTCTCCTTCAACTCCTATCTCCCATAGATCCCGCCTGAGATTATCCTCCCATCTACGTCTAGGTCTCTCCAGAGGTCTCTTCCCCTCAGGCTTCCCAAATAGTGGACCCAACCAACCAGATGGCTTACGGAACCCGAAGGTTCATCACCGAATTAACCAAAGCCCTCCACCGGACCCTGTCCTGGGCCAACAAAATCCAGTCTCCTTCAACTCCTATCTCCCATAGATCCGGCCTGATATTATCCTCCCATCTACGTCTAGGTCTCCCCAGAGGTCTCTTCCCCTCAGGCTTCCCAAATAGTGGACCCAACCAACCAGATGGCTTACGGAACCCGAAGGTTCATCACCGAATTAACCAAAGCCCTCCACCGGACCCTGTCCTGGGCCAACAAAATCCAGTCTCCTTCAACTCCTATCTCCCATAGATCCCGCCTGAGATTATCCTCCCATCTACGTCTAGGTCTCTCCAGAGGTCTCTTCCCCTCAGGCTTCCCAAATAGTGGACCCAACCAACCAGATGGCTTACGGAACCCGAAGGTTCATCACCGAATTAACCAAAGCCCTCCACCGGACCCTGTCCTGGGCCAACAAAATCCAGTCTCCTTCAACTCCTATCTCCCATAGATCCCGCCTGAGATTATCCTCCCATCTACGTCTAGGTCTCTCCAGAGGTCTCTTCCCCTCAGGCTTCCCAAATAGTGGACCCAACCAACCAGATGGCTTACGGAACCCGAAGGTTCATCACCGAATTAACCAAAGCCCTCCACCGGACCCTGTCCTGGGCCAACAAAATCCAGTCTCCTTCAACTCCTATCTCCCATAGATCCCGCCTGACATTATCCTCCCATCTACGTCTAGGTCTCCCCAGAGGTCTCTTCCCCTCAGGCTACCCAAATAGTGGACCCAACCAACCAGATGGCTTACGGAACCCGAAGGTTCATCACCGAACTAACCAAAGCCCTCCACCGGACCCTGTCCTGGGCCAACAAAACCCAGTCGCCTTCAACTCCTATCTCCCATAGATCCCGCCTGAGATTATCCTCCCATCTACGTCTAGGTCTCCCCAGAGGTCTCTTCCCCTCAGGCTTCCCAACCAATACCCGGTGCACACCTCTTGTCCCATCCATGCGCGCTACATGCCCAGCCCATCTCATTCTTCTCGACTTAATCACCCTGACAATATTATCCTCCCATCTACGTCTTGGTCTACCAAGTGTCTGTTTGGTCTTCCTGTTACATTTTTCAGAAATGTTTGTGATTCCGTGTTTTCTTTGGTCACGTTTTCGAAGAATTTCAAAAATGTTCAGAATTTACGTACATTCGAGAAACAGGCAGTCGCCAGAAGTGCATGCGTCGAGAGTCGAAGTCATTGTCTTCTAATTGAATGTTTTATGACGCTCTGCGAGCTGGATGTTGTTGCCTCGTTGCAGCTTACGAAACAGCGGAGTACGCCCTCAAAGGTCAGTGTCGTCACATACTCACTGCCGATGAGGCTTGCACGGAGCGAGGCCACACAAAGAGATGTCAGATCTGGGATTTGCGCTTCGCGGAGTGGAATAGAGCCTTAACGAGTGTCAGGTTCGATGTCACAGTGGACCGCAATGTCTGACGCTCTCGCCATGTTCGAACGACAAGGGCATAAGTTACTCACCGAAGAACGTATTTGCCACTGCGCGTCGGACGGACTTAATGCTCTGTGGGGGTTGAGGTAGGAACGGGGATGTCAGAGTAAATAAAAAAATCAAGAATAAATTGCGTAATGTAGCGGAGAATCATCGGGAATCTAAACTAATGCTGAAAATATCAAAGGGAATTTACGCTTTAAAATAAAATGACAAGGGAATATTACTTCAACAACAACGTGAAACATATTTAAAATATTTATTTTCTCATCTAGTGTCGTAAACTTACAACTCTTCTCTGCTTCGTCATGACTTTTACATTTACGTTTTGATTCCATAACGCTGTCCAAGAACAGTACCACAAACAGCAAAATACAGACACAAGTTACCATGGTAACAGAGTAAGCAAAACTGAGACCTCGGGCTAAATGCGGTTTGTGTGACGTAGAGGGGGTGAAACACGAGAGGGGATGAAATCGAGGGATGACATTTAAGCTGAATACTTACACTCTTACATACGATGAGAAAAACAAACCAAGACTTTAGCTTTAGAAATAGCATTGATATTTTTCGTATGCTGCTACAACGTGCTTGCCAGACCGCGTATAATCGAAATTTTCCCCGATCAGAATGTAATTTATATTCATTTTCACACATAATCGAGTCTGCTTTGTGTAAACCGCGTTGTAGGTGGGTTTATGTATGTATTGAACTGTAGCTAAGCAACGAAATAGTTTTGAAGAGAGAAAATTAAGGACTGTAATAATAATAATAAGAATTCATCATCGCTTACTAACAAGACCACAATTAGAGAAACTCACTAACTAGATGGCTTACGGAACCCGAAGGTTCATCACCGAACTAACCAAAGCCCTCCACCGGACCCTGTCCTGGGCCAACAAACTCCAGTCTCCTTCAACTCCTATCTCCCATAGATCCCGCCTGACATTATCCTCCCATCTACGTCTAGGTCTCCCCAGAGGTCTCTTCCCCTCAGGCTTCCCAAATAGTGGACCCAACCAACCAGATGGCTTAGGGAACCCGAAGGTTCATCACCGAATTAACCAAAGCCCTCCACCGGACCCTGTCCTGGGCCAACAAAATCCAGTCTCCTTCAACTCCTATCTCCCATAGATCCCGCCTGACATTATCCTCCCATCTACGTCTAAATATTATTTAGACGAGCTGAAATTGTTAATCCCCGGAACAATTCTGATTTAACTCCTTTGAACCAGTAACGATTCAGAATTTATATTGTTAGAGACAAGGTTTTTTTGTTTTGTTTTGTCTGGAAAAATGAGACGGGCATTCTTTAGGTACGCGGCGACGCCCTGCGAGAGGACATTACGAAATATGACCAGGCAGAGAGAAGCTACTTTTATTGCAAGAATTTATAGTTGTCCTGCAGTAATGGAAATTAATGGTTGACCACAGTTTGCGCTTGGTTAAGTGCTGTATCATCGTCTTTGTACATTTTACTATCGTTTTAAGGAGTCACAAGTCCTCATGATGAATGGCAAAGTACTTAGGAGTCTGGACTGTTGGCCTGTGAATGTAATATGGGGTTAGTACATCGAGAAAGAACTGCATTTTACATATGAGATATATTTATGACAGTCAGAAATAATGGATTCATGCGAAATACTGGTTAATAGTTAATTTTAAAAAGATAAAATTACTTTAAGAAGAAAATTACTTTAACCGAATGGGTGTTTGCAAAAAGGACACATGTTCCTTGCAATTACTTTTTTTAAAATGTGGACAAACCCACTTTAAAAAATCTTAACAATTCATATAGTGTCTTTGAAGACATTACATCAGTACATTTGACATTTGACCGGGTTCGAGACTGGCTTGGTCAGGTGGTCCAGCAAATAAGGGTTTTATCCTCCTATTTCCTGAAAATGGAAGTACCATCAACTTTCGAAACGTTATCGGGTTACCGTTTGTCTCTTTTAGACTGACATCGTTCGTTAAACGTGTTCTGTGATCATTCAACCAGTGTATTTTGCCACGATAATACTCGTCTGTCCGTACTCGGTGATATGAAATGGGCGTACGTATGCGACCCGAAAGTTATTATTTTCTGAGGATGGCGGTAGTAACAGCGTCCGAAACATCGACGCCCATCAAGGCAGAAAATCTGCTTCATTGCACTAATTATTCAACTAAAAATTGCTGTCTTCTGGATTATAGCGCCGTGTAGTCTGGTAGATATTTACTGACGTTTCAGAGGTCCTTGCTGCTGCCTTCATCAGGGAGATTCATAACCCAGAAGACAGCCATCATCTCCTGTCCACTGCCTTGCCACTGAATGATGTTTGCCAGCTGTTACCATGAGTAGCCTGACACCCGACCTGAACAAACATTTTGCAGCTGCGACGCTTAAAATCGACCGCTGTGTGTTAAATAGGGGTTTAAAATCCTTGTAGGTTGTAGAGTTTCCGGTGATACAGGCAGACTGCCTTCCAGGAAAGTAATTAAGAGGCCGTGATATCAGATTCTTCATATTTGAAATGCTGGGACTTAACTAGAATAATAATATTTACATCCTTAAGTGCCTTCAAGTACGTTCATGACTTACGAGACGATGGGCATTGTATTTGATTTGATTATGTCAGTACCCATGTACAGAGCAAGAGCGGAACATGTCTTCCAAATGTGTTCCTTACTATAATACGTGATTTTATAGTGACGCAGGTAGTATCTGTTACGAATCCAATGGATTTTGGACACATATGCTGCGCATATGTTATATGCATCCAGAACGTGTTAGCTTTAATCATGTGTCCACATTAACACTCGGAACCATGAAACACAAGGGGGCGGGTGAGACAGGAAAAAGAAGTTGCCAAGAGAAAATTATTTGAAGACGTGAGAGATACTTATTTTTTTGAGGGGGGGATCACTTTGTTAGGTTAGGTTAGGTTTCCGTGCTTTGTACCAGTGGTATTCAACCTGGGGTACGCGTACCCCCGGGGGTACGCGAAGACGTCTTAGGGGGTACGTGTAATTTAAAAAAATATATATATTATTTTATGATAAACATTAAATAATCGGTAATGTAATTTATTTAATTTATTTTAGATGTAGATTATATACTATGTATAACTTGAATTATACACCAACAACTTTCGTGGTACAAAGCTGAAGAGAAATTATATCTGGGGAGTACGCGAAGACATCTTAGGGGGTATGTGAAATTTAAAAAAAATATTATTTGATGATAAACACTGAATAATCGGTAATGTAATTTATCTAACTTATTTTAGATGTAGATTATACACCAACAACTTTGGGGGTACAAAGTTGAAGAGAAATTATATCTGGGGGCACGCGAAGACATCTTAGGGGGTACGTGAAATTTTAAAAAAAATTATTTTATGATAAACACTAAATAATCGGTAATGTAATTTATTTAATTTATTTTAGATGTATATTATATACTATGTATAACTTGAATTATACACCAACAACTTTGGGGGTACAAAGTTGGAGAGAAATTATATCTGGGGGTAAGCGAAGACATCTTAGGGGGTACGTGAAATTTAAAAAAAAATTATTTTATGATAAACACTAAATAATCGGTAATGTAATTTATTTAATTTATTTTAGATGTATATTATATACTATGTATAACTTGAATTATACACCAACAACTTTGGGGGTACAAAGTTGGAGAGAAATTATATGTGGGGGTACGCGAAGACATCTTAGGGGGTACGTGAAATTTAAAAAAAAATTATTTTATGATAAACACTAAATAATCGGTAATATAATTTATTTAATTTATTTTAGATGTAGATTATATACTATGTATAACTTGAATTATACACCAACAACTTTTGGGGTACAAAGTTGAAGAGAAATTATATCTGGGGAGTACGCGAAGACATCTTAGGGGGTACGTGAAATTTAAAAAAAAAATTATTTTATGATAAACACTGAATAATCGGTAATGTAATTTATTTAATTCATTTTAGATGTAGATTATATACTATGAATAGCTTGAATTATACACCAACAACTTTGGGGGTACAAAGTTGAAGAGAAATTATATCTGGGGGTACGCGAACAAAAAAGGTTGAATACCACTGCTTTGGACCACATGTCTTGGTAATAACAGTCGAATGAAAGTGAAGTAGTAGATTGATATTCAGACAGCAGATATTTTTATTGTTAATTTGTGTTAAGACATAATGTACAGTAGGTAGATACAAACCACTTCCCGACAACCGAACTCAGCCCTGAAGATGGAGAAAGCATGTTTCTCCGAAACGTTAGCTTCTATCTGTCAAAGCCCGGGGAAAAACTTCGGGATATTATAATTATGTTCGGGCAGCGTTCAGATGTGGTGTGGCCTTTATTTAATGACGCATAGTTGTGACTCTAGACTAGGTGTTTGCTAGGTTTCATTTTAGAGAAAACACTAGAATCTAGGGTGCAGAAAATATAAATAAATGCGAAATTTAAAAACGTTTGCCACCTAATAATGTAATTTACGTACTGTTGATGTATCGGCTTTAAATTATGTAATTAAATGCAAGGGGAAAGGTAATACGTGCATATACTTCTCTGTGTTACAAAATTTACCAATATTTTCTACCACAGTCCATCACAAGGCAATTACAAGGAAAGAAGCAATACATTTTGCATCTGCAATCATTGATAATGAGGATCGTATGTGTGTATCGGTCTGTAACTGACGTCTCCGGATTCAGAATAATAACATTTGTGATTTATACTTTCAAATACAAGTCAGACATATCACTATTGTCTCAATCCGCTAGTTGATAGGATGTTGTAAAATGAGCGACCGTTCAATAAAGTACCCCAATATCGTAAATTAACACATACGATTTAAAACTGTCAATGAAACAATATGAGGTAATATAATAATAATTTTTATTTGTTTGTAGCTAAGTCGCCATTGATTTATTAGTAAGAAATAAACAGTACTTACTTGATACTTAAATAAATATATAATATAAACAAATAAATATATTTTACGTCACTGTCCTTTGTCTGTGTGTAAGAACTTAACGAGCAATAATTTACTTTCTGTTGGGAACGAAGTTGAAAGTGTAAATAATCTTTTGGTATTTCTGGACTCCCTCAGAAAGCACATATAAGCTACGAGCCTGCTCCTTTATGATCCATATCTTGCACTGCGGATAGGTCTACCTAAGGTCATCTCACATAACTTTTACTATTTTAGCATGTAGCAGGTATTATAAACTAATATACTGCTTAGTCCATGCTTGAAGATCGATCCTGAACAATATTTCAGTCGTAAAAGAAACGTTATTTGAGTAATGTGTCGTATATATTTTGCGCTGCGTATAACATTATACTTTAAACTGCATCTTTAAAGTATAAGTTCTGATGTAACACATATATCACTCACGCTGTTTGAATAGAATTATACTTTCATTTTGTCAAATAAACTAGTTTTATAGATGTCAGTACAGAAATATGTAAAAATAATCTGTAACCGAAGATGTCGTGTCAGGTTTTAACGTTCAAATCCATTATTATTTGTCTGAGGCGTGTGGAGACATTTATACAATATTAAAATGAATCTTTAACTAAATAGGACGTGAAAATGCTGAATGGATTCAACTGGATTGTGGAATTTTGTGTTATGTAAACGTGGTAAGATGAACGTTGGAACGTATTTCACTTAACAGAAACCCTTGCATCAAAACGAAGATCACGTCTAATAAATTCCGAAATTTTTATGGCCGATACAAATCTTTGAAACAGACCAAGACACTGCCCCCATCCCAGATGGCAATTAACGTGTGTCCCTGATAGAGTATAATTAAATAATCAAAGGATTAACTTTCGTAATTCTAGTCTGGTAGAAATCTATCATCGTTTTAGGGTCCATCATCAGAGAAACGTCTTCCTGTTGCCCATAGGGGTAGAAAGCGCCTCTGAAACGTCGGTGAAATTCTACCAGACTACTTTTCAGCATTAAAGAGATTAGCTGGTTAATCTTAGTTTAAGGAAATAATCGCTGTTTGCATTGATAATCATACTAAAGACTTAAATACAAAATGAAGTTATTGATTGTAGGAGCAGGAGGAACGTGTAGATACCATAAAACTTTAAACTTCAACATTAACCCTTTAAAGTCTAAAGGTTTGATGTGTTCATTATCTGGACGTGGTAATTATTTATTTACGTTACTGTTAAGTATCAATAATGAAAATGGACAGAGAAGTCTTTATTTTTACGCTCCTCGGATGAAAGACAAATTTTTCATTCGACTTTTTTTTTGTGGACGATGAACGTGTTTGTGTTGTTTGTCCCTGTGAGCTTCTAAGGTAAGGCAGAAAGTTTGCCGGACTCGGACATGAAGATTATTCATGCTTTCCACTTGGGCCCTACGATAACTAAACGACTATCATTGTCTGCCGAGAATTTGGACTGCCTCGGTAGGACGAGATACGAACACAAGGATCTCGTATTTGTTTTCATGTTGTGTAACAACAGATGGGGTCAACGTTCCTCTGTTTCTTCATTATCGTTTTCGTCGTCCCAGTTGCCACGCGAAGCCAACCAAGGTCCCTACTAACAGAAGCTGAGGAGAGGCCGCTGTGGGCAATGGCCTCAAGGGCCTCCTCCCCTCCCCCCCTCTGCCCTCAAGCCGACTTTGAGTCTGTCGCCACACGCTCTCCTAAGAGTTTCTGTCCAATTACAAATGTCTTTGTTTTAGTACCAAGGCTTGCCCTGCGGGCTGCATACGTAGCAGCTGAGATCAAAATCTTCGGCTTTGAGCCTTCTTCTGTTTTGAATATGCAACAAAGCTTGCTGCCAATGTTGAAGAAATTTCTGTTTCTTTTTCGCAATTATATTAAAGGTTCGTCTGAGACAATACTTGGAATCCATTGGATCAAATGCAAGGATAATATTAAAGTGGAAATGAGGGAAATAGGATGTGAGCTTGTGGACTGGACTTTTCTTCCAAAGAAAATGTGATGATTGCATGAATTTAACTAGAATCAAATGAAAGGATAATATTAAAGTGGAAATTAGGAAAATAGGATGTGAGTTTGTGGACTGGATTTTTCTTCCAAAGAAAATGTGATGATTGCATGAATTTAACTAGAATCAAATGAAAGGATAATATTAAAGTGGAAATTAGGAAAATAGGATGTGAGTTTGTGGACTGGATTTTTCTTCCAAAGAAAATGTGATGATTGCATGAATTTAACTAGAATCAAATGAAAGGATAATATTAAAGTGGAAATTAGGAAAATAGGATGTGAGCTTGTGGACTGGATTTTTCTTCGAAAGAAAATGTGATGATTGCATGAATTTAACTAGAATCAAATGAAAGGATAATATTAAAGTGGAAATTAGGAAAATAGGATGTGAGTTTGTGGACTGGATTTTTCTTCCAAAGAAAATGTGATGATTGCATGAATTTAACTAGAATCAAATGAAAGGATAATATTAAAGTGGAAATTAGGAAAATAGGATGTGAGCTTGTGGACTGGATTTTTCTTCGAAAGAAAATGTGATGATTGCATGAATTTAGCTAGAATCAAATGAAAGGATAATATTAAAGTGGAAATTAGGAAAATAGGATGTGAGTTTGTGGACTGGATTTTTCTTCCAAAGAAAATGTGATGATTGCATGAATTTAACTAGAATCAAATGAAAGGATAATATTAAAGTGGAAATTAGGAAAATAGGATGTGAGCTTGTGGACTGGATTTTTCTTCGAAAGAAAATGTGATGATTGCATGAATTTAACTAGAATCAAATGAAAGGATAATATTAAAGTGGAAATTAGGAAAATAGGATGTGAGCTTGTGGACTGGATTTTTCTTTCGCAGAAAATGTGATGATTGCATGAATTTAACTAGAATCAAATGAAAGGATAATATTAAAGTGGAAATTAGGAAAATAGGATGTGAGCTTGTGGACTGGATTTTTCTTTCGCAGAAAATGTGATGATTGCATGAATTTAACTAGAATCAAATGAAAGGATAATATTAAAGTGGAAATTAGGAAAATAGGATGTGAGCTTGTGGACTGGATTTTTCTTCGAAAGAAAATGTGATGATTGCATGAATTTAGCTAGAATCAAATGAAAGGATAATATTAAAGTGGAAATTAGGAAAATAGGATGTGAGTTTGTGGACTGGATTTTTCTTCCAAAGAAAATGTGATGATTGCATGAATTTAACTAGAATCAAATGAAAGGATAATATTAAAGTGGAAATTAGGAAAATAGGATGTGAGTTTGTGGACTGGATTTTTCTTCCAAAGAAAATGTGATGATTGCATGAATTTAACTAGAATCAAATGAAAGGATAATATTAAAGTGGAAATTAGGAAAATAGGATGTGAGCTTGTGGACTGGATTTTTCTTCGAAAGAAAATGTGATGATTGCATGAATTTAACTAGAATCAAATGCAAGGATAATATTAAAGTGGAAATTAGGAAAATAGGATGTGAGCTTGTGGACTGGATTTTTCTTTCGCAGAAAATGTGATGATTGCATGAATTTAACTAGAATCAAATGAAAGGATAATATTAAAGTGGAAATTAGGAAAATAGGATGTGAGCTTGTGGACTGGATTTTTCTTTCGCAGAAAATGTGATGATTGCATGAATTTAACTAGAATCAAATGAAAGGATAATATTAAAGTGGAAATTAGGAAAATAGGATGTGAGTTTGTGGACTGGATTTTTCTTCCAAAGAAAATGTGATGATTGCATGAATTTAACTAGAATCAAATGAAAGGATAATATTAAAGTGGAAATTAGGAAAATAGGATGTGAGCTTGTGGACTGGATTTTTCTTCGAAAGAAAATGTGATGATTGCATGAATTTAACTAGAATCAAATGCAAGGATAATATTAAAGTGGAAATTAGGAAAATAGGATGTGAGCTTGTGGACTGGATTTTTCTTTCGCAGAAAATGTGATGATTGCATGAATTTAACTAGAATCAAATGAAAGGATAATATTAAAGTGGAAATTAGGAAAATAGGATGTGAGCTTGTGGACTGGATTTTTCTTTCGCAGAAAATGTGATGATTGCATGAATTTAACTAGAATCAAATGAAAGGATAATATTAAAGTGGAAATTAGGAAAATAGGATGTGAGCTTGTGGACTGGATTTTTCTTCGAAAGAAAATGTGCTGATTGCATGAATTTAGCTAGAATCAAATGAAAGGATAATATTAAAGTGGAAATTAGGAAAATAGGATGTGAGTTTGTGGACTGGATTTTTCTTCCAAAGAAAATGTGATGATTGCATGAATTTAACTAGAATCAAATGAAAGGATAATATTAAAGTGGAAATTAGGAAAATAGGATGTGAGCTTGTGGACTGGATTTTTCTTCGAAAGAAAATGTGATGATTGCATGAATTTAACTAGAATCAAATGAAAGGATAATATTAAAGTGGAAATTAGGAAAATAGGATGAGAGCTTGTGGACTGGATTTTTCTTTCGCAGAAAATGTGATGATTGCATGAATTTAACTAGAATCAAATGAAAGGATGATATTAAAGTGGAAATTAGGAAAATAGGATGTGAGCTTGTGGACTGGATTTTTCTTCGAAAGAAAATGTGATGATTGCATGAATTTAGCTAGAATCTAACGCAGTTTACGAATTTTTCACCTTATTTCCCGTAATTTCCACGCCGAAACAAACAATTTTGTTTCTTTGCTCCATTCTCCTGTCGTACTTAGTTTCTGAGCTGCTGAAACTATCTTAATCGGGACTCGAACCCAGGACGGTTTATGACCTAGTTCCTCTAATCTCCTCGCCGAAATGAACTTGATATTTGAAACCAACGTAAAGGTATTTCTGTCTGCACAGTAATGGCGACATTTTGAAATTACAGTTTGTACATCCCTGCACGTCTTACGTTCTGTTAGTATCCGATGTGCCTGGAAAAAGGCTGGTCTTGCTATGTTATTTCTAAGCCTATATGAATCGTAAAAAGTGTTCACTGTCTTATGGAATGACATTGTTCATCTTCTGGGTTATGACGCTGTGTTGACTGGTAGGTAGATATCAACGTTTCGGAAGAAAATTCTGTCTCCATCTTCAGGGCGTATCATCGACCTGATGATGGATACAGCATCTCTGAGACGTCGGTAAACATTTGCCAGACTTCAGGATGCAACATCCCAGAAGTTAAAATGCGTAGGGACAAAGTAAGTGGCTATTGGTCGAATGCAGGTATATCTTGTTAAGAATAGGCTCGTTACCATGGCGTTGGCTCACAAAAGGAAGATTCTTGTCGTACAAAGTAAGAGGTTGGAGCAGGGCAGATCGTTACAGAAATCTCTGCATCTGTTTGAAGCGGACAGACAGGAACTTGCCAAAGCCCTGTGATTTAACCCACACGCCTACAAATTATCTCCAGGAGACGAATATCACTTCATTACTGGAGCTTGGAAGGCTACAGAAACATTATTCTCCGAGCCACTCAACAAGAAGCATTCGCTTAGGTCAGCGGTGCTCAAATTGGGGTGCCGATTGTCCACTTAACAACACTGCCCATTCATTGGTTGATGGTGAGGACCAGATGGCCTTGGTCATTCTACTACCATTTCAGTGTAGTTTGATTTGTACAGCACACAAGCTATATACCAACATTTTGTCGTATTTGTTTTGCTCCGTACAGTACCGAAGACAGATGATCAAACCCCGAAACGCCATCTCTGTGTACACTACACATAAACTCTAAACGCACAATTTAACAGATAAATATTTTGTTGAAATCATTAAGGTTTATTAAAAATAATTTTTTGATGCTAAATCACCTTTAAGTCAGTTTTACAGATTTTGGGGTCATGAGATAGGGATTAGCTCTATCTAGTGGGCCCAACTGAGTAGGAACCTGAAGACGGAGATAGAGCCTCATCTCCGAAACGTCGTTTTACGTTTTTTTACGTTTTATTACTAGACGATGGATAATATCCAAGTAAATTTTTATTCAATTGACTCTTCACCATCGTCAAGAAGTTTTAGATTTGATATTTTTATTTACATTAGTGAAATCCTAAATTAAAAATATCTTAAAAGGATTTGTCTAACTGATATATTTATTTTAAAACTGAAAATTAACCGAGAGTAAAGTACTTTACTTGTTTATAACTTCGTTAAACAGTGGTCTAAGAACAAATAAAAACTTACCATCAGTCGTTTAATTATTGTACGCGCACAAAATAGTTATCGATACATTTTCGGAGCTGCTCCTAAAATTTATCAACACACCCCAGTTCATTTTTAAGATTATAAAACAATAACAGATCCCCTTCATGCTAACATGCATTCGTTTTCTGCGCGCGGATTTGGCTGCCGTGGTTAGGTTAGGTTACCATGGTTATTGGGGTTTACCTGGGGACTCCCCAGTCACCCAGACACAAGACCTCCAACTGCAGGCTGCACTATGACGATTTCTGTATATACATATTTGTGAGAAACCAATCTCTTTATTTAGCCATGTCTTAAGGTTTTACAAGGAAATATTTATTAATGTGGCTACTCTTTAGAAAATAATAATTTGAAATAAATATGCAAATAATTAAATCAGCAACAGATAAGTCTTTAATTACATTTCTTGCAGTTCGACATTTTCTGTTAAGTAGTTTTACAACTCATGATAATCTGGGTTTTGGCGACATGTAGACTCGCCGGTGGATGCTCTGAGGATGGAGACAGAATGTTCCTCCGGAACGTTGGTGTCTACCGAGTAGTCTACACGACGCCAAAACCCAGAGGAACGGTATGATCTTCCTCACCGCCTTGAAAACCTCAATTCACAGATCTTATTTTATTCTTACAATTTTATAAAATGTGTTTAGTGTTAGTCACTGAAGATTTTCAGCTCATAAGACGAATTACGTTCAGTCCATAAATCTGTCATGATCGCTCCATAATAACAAATGTGACACTGATTGTCTGACGTGCGATATAAAATCCATTTCACTACAGTTATTTCCAAAAAACTGCCGAAATATTTGTGCAGTTTTATTTTAATTCTTAGCCCTGCACGTATCTTACACGTGCCTTATAGTATTAAAAATATATTAAAATTGGCCGTCAATCACAATATAAGATAATTAAAGGATTAAAATATCATTTTTAGTTCCGTATCGAGTACTCGATTTACATATGGAACATTTACGACATGTTTCGGCTATCATAGAGCCGTCATCAGGTGTTATGTTATAAACTTTTTAACTGAATTACTGATTTTTAATGCTTTTTAGTTTTCATTTTTCTTATCATTTTCTCGTCCTTCATATTGTATCTTCATCCGTTGTTGTGTCACATGTCACTAATTTTAATATATTTTTAATACTATTTAATAAATCACAATATGACGCACCTACAATATTTTATAAATGACGTGCCTTATGCTTTCAGCTTTCCAGAACAGACGCTTTGTCAGGTATTTTGAGCGTTTTAATAAATAGTCGATAAACTCGTTAAATACATTTGTCATTTTAGATTACTGTACGATGTTTCTCTAAGAAAGGCGATTAGGCCAGACGGTTACCAGTCTTTTACAAGCAAAGCCAAATGTGTGTTTATTTCATATGTAAAAAAAATTTCATTTATTTTAACAGTATTAATATAACTAAATTAAGCTTATTTTTTTTACAGGTAAGTGTCTCAGCCCTTGTTATGGTCATTTGCTGTGAATCTGTACCATCGTCCAGTAAGTAAATACTTTTTACAAATTTATGTTATGTGACGTAATTACAATTATTTGTGTGTAAATGTTGCTTCTATATGTAAGAAATTATTCCTTCCTATTTCTGATTTTACCGGTTGTTGCGGTCGAGTGGTTAGCATTCCCGGGTTAACATGTCGGCCCGGAGATCGGCTGTCCGGACTAACTCCAGGTCAATTCGAGTAAAAAATGCTTTTCTCCAATTAAGATACGACCACTTAATTTCGCAGTTCTCTTAAATTCTTCCAATTAAATATCAGCTTCATTAACTTCGACAAAAGTAGATCTTCAGCCTTGGTAATTTCTTAATCCTTTGAAGCCGAAGTTCGTCCAAATAATATTTAAAGGTTCAGTCCGAACCGCGAAGTAAACACAACTCTTCACCATTACAAAGATCAACTGGTTAACGCTGTTTAAGGAAAAAATCTCTGTTTGCAATGAGAATCTTACAAAACTCGCAAATACAAAATAAAACGTCACACTTGTTCTCATTTTATGAAAAATTTACCGGTAAATTTTATAACACTGGAAGTTATAAAACAATCAGTAACAAGAAAACAAACAAACAAATAATGTTACTACGAACAACGAAGTAGTGGAAAATAAGAAAGACATATGAAAGAAATATCTTTGTACTAAAGACGTCTCTTGCCTACCGGGCCTCATGCGGACAGTTGTCTTAAGCTACTGAGTACGTCGTTAAATAAACAATGAATGTTTTGTCAATTTCTTTCTCCCTAAACTGGCAACACGATTATCTCTTTGTGAATCTTTCATTTATCTCGGTGTTCCAAGCTGCAGAAATTAATGCAGATCGTTAAATTACCGAATTGATTTTGCTTATCAGGGTCCTTCAGAAACTAATAGTTGCTTGAGATAGTCAAGAAATTCCTCGTCTTTGATGGTTACCAGTGTTCACAAGAGAACACCAACAGGAGCATCGACTTTAATATTACCCTCCCATCTACGTCTAGGTCTCCCCAGAGGTCTCTTCCCCTCAGGCTTCCCAAATAGTGGACCCAACCAACTAGATGGCTTACCGAACCCGAAAGTTCATCACCGAATTAACCAAAGCCCTGTCCTGGGCCAACAAAATCCAGTCTCCTTCAACTCCTATCTCCCATAGATCCCGCCTGAGATTATCCTCCCATCTACGTCTAGGTCTCCTCAGAGGTCTCTTCCCCTCAGGCTTCCCAAATAGTGGACCCAACCAACCAGATGGCTTATGGAACACGAAGGTTCATCACCGAATTAACCAAAGCCCTCCACCGGACCCTGTCCTGGGCCAACAAAATCCAGTCTCCTTCAACTCCTATCTCCCATAGATCCCGCCTGAGATTATCCTCCCATCTACGTCTAGGTCTCCCCAGCGGTCTCTTCCCCTCAGGCTTCCCAAATAGTGGACCCAACCAACCAGATGGCTTATGGAACACGAAGGTTCATCACCGAACTAACCAAAGCCCTCCACCGGACCCTGTCCTGGGCCAACAAAATCCAGTCTCCTTCAACTCCTATCTCCCATAGATCCAGCCTGAGATTATCCTCTCATCTACGTCTAGGTCTCCCCAGCGGTCTCTTCCCCTCAGGCTTCCAGGTGCACACCTCTTGTCCCATCCATCTCATTCGACAACCTCATATCTCTCAATAAACTTCGTCCGGACAGTGTATAGACGTTCTGGATGCGGATCGGGTAGGAATTGGAAATAAATGAACCGTAGTCTTGCCAGAATCCGGTTCCCGGCGTCGGAAATGTTAGCGGACGCGCGAGAGAGCTTAACGCTGGGCAAAACGAGGCTGTCGGGAAGATACTCGTGGCTCAGAGAAATGTTGCAAGTCGGGTTGAAGTTGGAGATCCCGGAAACAGGAACCACAAAACAAGAGCTCGGGGCCGAATGCCCCAGTTCACAGTTATTTTGATATCACTGACTTTTCCGTGGTGAAAGCTCTTTCAAGCTCGTCGTTAATTATCTACGTAAAAGTTAACCTGCAGTGACTGATACAGGATAACTTTTTGCTGTTTACAGTCTACGAGATACAGAAAAAAAGACTATCTCTTAACTGTAGAGAATATTTCAACAGTGGGGTAGCACAGCGGTAATGCATGTTTCCCATTCGTAAGGTACCAGGGGTTGAATCTCAACCAGAGACGGGTTATCAATGAGGTTCATTAAGTTCTGGCCAAGCTTGCATTGTCTGTGGTCTTGTATTTTTAAAGGATAAATAAAACTAGTCGAAATAGGATTTTTGCCTCGGCGAAAATAATTGATAAAATATTGAAATTTGTTATATTTGAAAATTATTAATGACGTTGTAGTGTAGCTCCTGTCTGCCGGTATATATCAGAGAAGACTCCACAATAATTAAATAGACAGCCATCTTACATTTTTTTTAATTCATTGAATGATATGGACCTATAATACTACATTCCAAACAGTTCTTAAAAATAATACAAGAGTCCACTCCATTACCTGTTTCTAATATCAAAATTATAAGCAATAAAATACGAGTCTGTCTTTGTATAATGGCAGTAGATCATCTCGATGTTTGAATAGTCAACTATTTCAAATATCGTGTACGTTAAACATACTTCACTGAACAGAAAACTTGCAACAAAATTCTAATGTCCTAATATATAACTTATGTTCACAAATCTGCGGTTAAAGAACGTATTGGTCTTTTTGTAATCATCTTCAAATCTGAATCTGAATGAGCCAACTTATTCCAGTCACTGAAACACCTCTACGCTGTTAGAACTGTAACTAACCCCGAGGAAGACCTGTAAGTTTTTCTTTGAAAAATGTATAGTTCCTCAGTTGGTACAAGATTTGCGTTTGTGAAACCACAAGTTTTATTCCACATACACAAAAGACCGCATTGGACCCTATCCTGAGGTAATTAAGTCAATTCTACGTATTTACACTATCCATTAAGGTCCAGTTTAGTATTATTCTTAGCTCTGGAAGGTTATATTCTATATGACCTTTCACACTTTAGGTTTTCCCTATAAAATTTTGTACTGATTTATTTTTTCATGCGTCCCTCATACCTTGCCCAACGTATAATCATTGATTGAATCACCCTTTTGCCTATCTAAGTTGAAACTTTGAAGCTCGTCGTTATGCAGATTAGTACGTTTTTGCTATGACCTTGTGTATTTTGACGAGATGTGATGAAGAGACGCTTTAAATTAGAGTTTCTGTCGTCATTTCACGACTCTGCGCGAGTGTTTCGACATCACAGCTTCCCTAAGGAGCCATGTTCAAATTATCGATGTAGAAGAATTGCGAATTGGCAAGTTGTGATGGCAGCTAAATTTTTAATATTTTCATCTATTACCAGAAAAGGTATTAAGTCAATTTCTGTAATATAAATATGTGTAAGTGTATTTTGTATTTGACTGCCAGGTTTGGAGATCACTGCGAATATCGTAGAAAACATTTTTATTTCTTTGTAATCGTAACAAAAATTTCATTACATTCATTCCGTTTTCTCCGGGGATATTCCTTCCTACCGACGTGTTTCTGTGCCAGACGTAAATGACACGGGGCATGGAAAAGCTTATCGATTGCCAGACTACACTTGCTTTTGTCATTAAAGAGCAATGCATTTGCAAAACACACTTGAATTCTCATCAAAAATTACACTGTACCAATGAATCGGTATTATTTGTAGTTCAATATGTTTGAATTAAAGCTCAACCCTAACTGAAACATTGTGTGTAAGCTTTTCTTGGCTTCGTAAGGTTCAGTTGTTATTTGTTGAGAACAAATTACAGAGCAGTGTTACAACAAATGTCAACCATCTTCAGGCGGGAGAAATGAATTTATGATTTTTAATGAGATTCGTGTTTCTTGGTCAAAGTTGGTTACAGTCTGTTCATTTTTGTCTTTCAAATTATCCAAGCTTTGTGGGCTGTTTGAATAAACTCCGTCTTTAAGAAATTCCAAAAGAAAGATTTGTGGCGGGATAAGGTTCGGAGATCGCGGCGGCCAAGGTGTGTGCCCAACGATGTCAGGATAAGCGTTGAAAAATTATTCACGAACATCAGCAAACGATTTTGAGGATACAAGATACATATGAATGTAGCATACATTATTAAACTGACGTGTTTACATTTTTACCATAAATATAATCTTGTAATATATCGAATTAGTGGGACAGTAGTCTACGTGACGTGGCATTAGAATGTTTGTATACTCAGGAGAGTACTGTACAAAATTTCAGGTTTTTTAGACAGCCGGTTAATGGTATTACATGTGATGTGAAGATAAGCACAAATAGTATTTTGATTTCTGTTTATAATCTAATTTATATGTGAAAATTATGTGTTACAATACTAACAAACACTGACATACAAGTAGATTTGATATCAAGTAGGGATATAAGCCTACAGAGGCGTAATTAGTCCTTTAAACCGTAGTGGTAACTATATGTACCACCTGCTTCGACAATCAATAACTCTTCATTTTGTATTTATATGTTAAGTATGATTCTCGCTGTAAACAGCGATTATTTCCTTAAACAGCGTTAACCAGTTGATCTTTGTAATGGTCACGTGTTATGTTTTCTTCGCAGTACGGTCTAATTTACTAATTATTTGAGCTGGTTTCAGCTTCAAAGGATTAAGCATGTGTATGTGTGTGTGGAATGTTTTCAACCAAACAATTTTTCAAAGTTATGGGCTGGTTCAACACTCCATAAAAGTTAAAGTTTGACTTCATGTCTTCCCAAAACTTCAAGGAGTCAGAAATGGGAGACACTTGTCAGATTTTAAAGCCTGAAGTAGTGGATTCTCCAAGTGTAGTTGCAACATCCCCGGTTAAATTTTGTGTCTATGTCTAATAATATAATCATCGGACTGTTAAAAATCACTGCCCTGCGATTGTGCAGTCTATTCGTCCTTACGTAGTAAAATCACATAATAACCCCAGACGTAAAGATGTCCGGTTATTTTAGTAGCTAATTAGCATTTCCTTCATATACTCGGTTTAACAACTTTATATGCTAAGTAGAAAGTGTGCGTCAGAGCCGAGAAAACTCGCTGGATTAAAATGAAACTTAACTGACCGATTTCTAGGACACGCATAAAAAATCACTGACCCCGAAGTCATCCGCTCTTTAACTACGTTCTTTGCACAACAAGCGTGACATGAGTGCATAAGAGAATGATCATGTCTGTTCGTCAGCGTATATAATCTCGAAAAGCTCTTATCGAATCTCGATTATATGGAAACCACTGTTAGTATGTAGTAGACAAGGCGTTCTGAGAATCTCCTTTAACGCTTACAACTGTATAGTTACTGAACTGGCCACGGACTGGACGGCTGGGGTTCGATCCCCGACGATAGCAGAGGATTTCTCCCGCTCTAGTCTGGTACAAATTTACTTACGTTTCAGAGATTCTTGCTGCCTTCTTCATGAGGGAAACTCGATGATTTAGGCTTAAAGTACGAGACAAAGGTTGACAGGTAATTATTCTTAAATATTATTACGTTCAAGTTTGAAGCGTGAAATTATACGACACCGCACATCATTTGTAAGTTATATACTATTTTAGGCACTGTCACATCTCAGGGGTTACAATTTATAAACATCCAAATAATTATACATTGCTTTGTACATCAAACCGTGTCTGGTTGCCATGACAACGGTCTCCTAGCAACGAGCGGGGAGACGGAACGGAGCTTGTGAGTCAGATGTACAAGTGAACATATGTAAATATTGATCCCCAATATTAACGACAAGATATGAAAAGAAATATAACTTTCTGTGTGTCACGTCGACGACGTAACCTTGAATGATAGAACATAAGAAACTATAATTAGATAAATAATTTAATTCATATAGATGCAATTATTATACCTCCACGACGAACCCGTTTCATGAATTAATAGTAGCATTTCCTTCAGAGTTAAACCTGATGGTTTATATACCGCCATGGCTCGGTCGTCAAACTCTCTTTTATGATAACAGGTATTACCACGTGAATTTGAGGCTTTATCTTTCGCTGTACTCTCTGCACTTTAAGTGTGTGCTTAGAAAGCTGAAATAGAGTTCTGAGAGGTCCCAAATACACAAACGGAGAAACCAAATTATAATGTAATTTTTTGGTCCGGTTACCACACAGAATCTCCGTGGCTTGGCTGACCCTTGCTTAACCGAATCTCTTGCCACGTGCCGATAATATTTTTGAGGTCGCAGACGAATCTCTGTATCGCATTGATTGCTTTCGCCGTTTATCACGTCGGCCTTGTATTTATTCTGTATGAATAGAGACGTTTTATAGCCTATGTAACGCGAAAAAACTCACTAACTACAATGAAGCAGATATTTATACGTTGATGCGTAAAGCTGGTTGAAATTCGACGGGAAATTACTTATTTATTGTACTGTACTCATGTATTTTGCCATACATTTAACATCTCATTCAGCCTTGCTCCAATATCCCTGATGAGATGGCCCTGCTCTGTAATATAAATCTAACTCGTAAACTTAGATGGAGGTCTTCTGGGTTGATGCTTAGGGTTGAGGGAGGTACTTTCCTTCGGAATGTTGATAGGCAGTCGAAGCACTTCCTGACGCCAGAACCGAGAAGACTTCCATCACTACTTACATCCCTGTGAAAATCTCAAATGCAGCAAAGCTGGAATCAATTAATCTGAAATAAATAATATTTGCTCAAACCTTTGCCGTGGTTCATCAAAATTTTCCTCGAGGTCCGCGTCTGGAGTAGCAAATAAACACCAAAAAACTGTTTTTTATAATATAATACAGACAGTTTTTGGTTCTGAAAACTGTGGTGGACGCCACAGTTTTTACAGATGGCTTAAACGTGAGCTGTAAAGATTTATCACTGTGTTCACAAGATATCGCCACTTGTCCCTGTTCACATCATCGCATCCCATTTGTTTCAGAAACATTTTAATATTATCATTCTATCAATATCTTCAGTTATCCAAGTCGGTTCCTCCCTTCCAAGTTTTCCGCGCGATCTCTGTATGCATTTTTAATGTTTAACCACTCCTGCTACACGCCGTGCCAATCCTGTCCTATCCTCCTTAATTAAAATTTTCCTGCTGATCTGAATGTGATCAGTGATCGATCTCAATGCCCGTAAAAGATGGCAGAACATTGCGGGTAAACTGCATGAAGAATGAGCCCAGCGATCGTAGCAGAGGGGTGGATCCGAGTGGTTCAAGCCAGGGATGGAGCGAGCTAGAGAGAGAGAGAGAGAGAGAGAGAGAGAACCCGCCCTTTTGTAGTGGTAATCCGTTGCTCGACTGCTGTCCGGGGTATTGATTTTGTCTAGCTACAGTGGTGATAGGCTTTGGAGGGTAACTACCACTATACCATCCCCCAACCCCACATTCATTACAAGTTAAATGAATGTCCTGTGCGTTTATGTGCTACCAGGCTCGGTATTAGAACGTGTGATATGGAAAACAGCATGTCAGGGTTAAGGAGTGGATTACTTTGTTCCTGTACGGACAGCATGTAGGATGATAATATTAAAATGGACTTTATAAGGTAGTTTGTACGATGTGAACTAGATTAAAGAGGCTTAGGATAGTCCGGTGACGAGATTTCATGTTACCTGTGGTCGGACAGTGTTCAAGACGAGAATTATTTCGAAGTCTTAGGCAAGGATGGAAATGTAATACAATTATTTTTATAGAAATCTGGTGAGGAGATGAATGAATTGGATTAAATTGGTTTAGAACAGGGTCCATTGGCGGAATTTTGTAGTCATAATTATCGTCTGGGTTCCATTACAAGGAATTTCTGTACGGGATGAATTTTGCTGTCAGTCAACGAAGGATGACTTTTCAATATCTAAAAAGCTAATATGGCCACATCGCACGAACTTAATGACGTTGATAACGTAGACATAAATTACGAACACCATCTAACGATATACCTTCAATAGTAAGTTTACATAAATATTGACAGATACGTGTTTATAAACATTCGTATTGTGTTTGAACGAACGACAAGAAATGTGCGCCTACAAAACCAAGAAAGTATTCCGAATCGAAAAATTCACTGCTCAATAAAAATGGCTTTCCATTTTTTAATATATCACCGTGCTGAAGTTTGCATGTAGGTGGTCATGCCCCCGACATTTAAATATAAATTAAATTTCGCCACTGTCCTTCAGACAGTGTTAGAATTCAGTACACACTCGTAATGTTTCAATGCAGATCATGGACAATGTTGTTCTTTCTCTTAACAGGGATTAATATCCCAGCTTCCGCGTCTTTTCTATGCAAATTACGCACCTGCTTTTGGCGTATATATTTGCCTTTAATATCAGAAGCATTACCCCTTTGAAACCGAAGCTCGTCTAAATATTACGTATTTAGGAATTCAGTCCGTACCGCGAAGAAAACACAACTCTTCACCATTACGAAGATCAACTAGTTAACGCTGTTTAAGAAAATAATCGCTCTTTATACTGAAAATCATACGAAACACATAAATAGAAAATGAAGAGTTACTGATTCTCGAAGCAGGTGGTACATATAGTTACCCTTTATGGTTAATCCGTTTTTAACTATGCTATTCGTAAACACGTCAGTTTCTGATAAACAAATTAAACAATAAAACAAAAAGATGGCTGTCTTCTGGGCTACTGCACCTTGTAGTCTTGTCGGAATTTACTGACGTTTCAAATGTGTTTGCTGCCTCCATCATCAGGGCGATTCATGATGATGGAGGGAGCTGGTAAACTTCTTCTAGACTACACGGTTAAATAACCCAGCAGACAGCCCTATTCGTACTTACCGCTGTGATAACCTGAGATCTGAGTTTAAAACGTATGCGTTCGTGTTTTGGTTAGTGTTTTAGTAACAACGAAAATTGAATATAAAAGTGTTTCGTGTTATATTTTGTCTCTGTTTTCGTGTGAATAAGACAGACTTTGTCAAATTTGCCCGGAACATGTTGGAGAATTCAAATTAGCAATCTGTGTGGAATTGTGTGTACTCCGGCACGGAGTACACCTCTCTAATCGTTAAGAAACTTTTCAATCGCTTCGTCTCCATGCCATTTCTGTGCATCACAGACTGAATATTTAAGTGGCTCTGCCTTCCTGAACATACTGAGATAATGAAGATGTTACTAGAATGTTGGAATGTGATTTCATTTCGAGTCCAGATACTAGGAAGTAATGTTGATGTTAAGTATCCATTGAAGATATGATGACATTTTATGTACTTGGTATGGATTTTGTATGAAGTTTCTTTACACCAAATCTTACTTCTCAACTCTTATAAGTTTAGGATGGAAAAATTAACGACGTAAACAGACAACGTTAACTTTTAAAACACATTTCAAATGACGACAACGAATGGTATATTATCATGTAATTCGTGAGCACGTAATTGCATTGTATTGTTTTCCGTACAATTGTCCTGGAATCGATTCCAGTGGCTTAGGACAGAGACATTAATGGAATTTACATTCCACTTATTTGATTCGTGGCGCCACGACGGTAAATACAGTACTATAACATTTGTCGTTGATATTGTCATAATAGCTAAACAGGCAGAGCGTTGATGATATTATTAACTTTGTCATAGGTTGATTAACACTAAATTTATCGTTTGTATCAATGGAACGTGCAACTTGTGTTTAAGGAGATGGCATTTGAGGGGTTAAATCTACAAGAAATTAAGGTTACATAAATACTATCTGTTAGAGAATGTTAAAATTATGATGACATCTTAAGGAATTGCTTTCACAAAGGGATGTTGTGGTGGGTTTTGAAATATTTATACTCGCTGGTAAAAGTTGGAAAAAGGTAATGAATGCTAGCAGCCAGTTGGATGGTAATTTATTACTTTGCTGAAAGTATGTCCCCTTGGATGTCGTGGGTTTAAGCAATTTATAAAATGCAGATGAGGTCTACCTGTGCATTTTAAAATTAATAGTAAAGTAATTAATGTTAGAAGTGACTAAGTTATTCATAAAAATTAATCCAAAGAATGTCGCAATTTTCAGGTAAGAACTGGACATTTCACGAAGAACAGTTATGATATTGTAGTAGTGAAATCAGCTTTTTCTGCCTAGAAATCTAGATTAATTCATTTTTGAGTACCTGAGAGGAACCTAGGTTGTCAAATTCCTCACCTCTCTTAGGTTAGGCTAATGGAACCCGAAATTTTATATCGTGCTTACAATAACACGAGATCGGTTTCAGGCTCGTGCCAATTGATCCCAGTCCTTTTGACTTCACATCCATTTTAATATTATTCTTCCATATAAGTTTGGGTCTTGTGATTCAAGGTATTCTGACTAAAATTATGCCTGTCTCGCCTCTCCAAATGCAAGATAAAACTGACTTGTTATTTCTGTTGGGAAGAATCTTGTTGAAGATCTCTCGACCAAGATTTCTGTATTCTGCCAACCTTACCGGGCAAAGCCCTCCTAACAAGGGCACACGTAAATAAGCCAGTACCTCCCCCCTGCTCTGCCCGCTGTGCTCAGCCGATCCCAGTACTTACTCTGTTTATTTATAGTACAATTCAGCGTCTCTTTGACTCGTGTTTCATCCAGATTTCTTTTGTTGCTCTCAGCTCGTGCGTGATGTGTTTTCATAGGCGCAATGCAGTGTAATATTTTAGTGGTCCATCGTGTGCCGAGTCTGTCCTCAGCAAAGAGGAAACGATCGATAAAGGCTCGTTTCACGATCTATTTCTAACAAGGGTCTGGAAGGACTGAGGAAAATCGCGTTCGGTTTGATTCTCGGGCTCACGTAATTTCCTATCCGATAGGCTCTTTATATGGAATTAAATCGACCTGCAAGTTGATTACCAGTCTTTCCAAAAATATTTTCGTTAACCCCTTGAGACCTGAATAATATTTAAGGACTCAGTTCTTATCTCAAAGAAAACACAATGCATCCTTATTACAAAGATCAGCTGGTTGACGCAATTTAGGGAAATTATCACACGAAAAACACACACATGTATATATATATATATATATATATATATATATATATATATATATACTATGTTAGCAAATTTAAGAATTATATTGTTAATAAAAGTATTTCGTTAGCATTGAGTGCTATGGGGTTAATCTTAACCACTCCTGTATATAAAGTCTAGTCACTTTTTTTACGAACAATCTCTCAGAATTCGTCACGTCTCGGGTCTGAAAGTTTTGACCGCAAAAAATGCCTCGTTTCTACGTAGGCACCTAACATACGTCTGCTTCTACCGGTGATTTTTCAGAGGCGAAATCCCTAGACTAATGTCTGTCGTGTGTATAAAAATATCAGTACGTTTTATTGGCATGTAAGGAAAGCATAAGTTTTGAAACCAGCTTTCTCTGGAAGTGATAAAATCTTGCGCCAGAAATGTTTTTGTTTTATAAAATAGCATTAAAAGCACACACACTTAGCTAATATTATGGTGAAAATTATTTTTAAGTTTATATGAAATGTTTTTAATCCGTGCGTACGGAAAGAAAGATACTCAGTCTTGAATTTCACTTATCGTAATGTTTTTTTTTTAAATTAAACATATATAATCGCGTCAGAGAACACTTGTCGCGCTGTGTTTTTCGGTATAAGTTGACCGACGTTTCGGAGGTGCTTACTGCCTTAATCATCAGGGCTATCGAAAATTTGTCTTTCTTGTTATATCTCCTTCTGTGTTTCGACTCTTCAGTTATAAAACTCCAAAGCGTTGAAAGACATTAGTGAATGTACGACGTGTTCATTTTGTGGTAACAAGAGATATGGTCTCGTGTTCCGGGGTATTCTCAGCAGGACATATCGACGTTGTTAATAACCACCACGTAAATAGATGCAGTTTCTCCTGAATTCAATGAAAGAGTGGATTGACGTCATTGGGTTCAGTCAGAGTGAGTCCAGCCGACTGCTGTCCCATCATTCGACTTCTCTTTGTCGTAAGGACATCCCGCAGTCCCCCCTCACAGATGGCAGGTTCCTTCTACTTCTGATCCCAGAAGAATGCATCCTCAGTTCAACTGCACTACCAGGTGGGAGACTTTAACTTGTTCCAAAGAACAGTAACTGCATCTGACGTTGGTTTCCTGCATATGTTTCTAGCTTTTACACACGTAACGCTGTAATTTTCATAGTAAAGGATCACTGCATTTCGTGTATATTTTAAACAGAGGGGACAACGTTTTGGTGGAAAATGAATAGACATCTTTTAAGAGATCAACAAATTGTAGCCTATTATTACTGTAGAATTAAGAAATATAGGAAAAATATCTGTACATAATTACATAAAAATGAAAACCAGTAATGTAGTTCTCTGGGTATGGGGGTAGAATAAAAGTTATAAGAATGAATATTTTAATTTAAGGGACATATACGTAATTATGAGCCACGGTGGTCTAGCGGTTAGAACGCTGGCCTTGTAATCCTGGGGGTCTCGGGTTCGATTCCCGACGGTGCCCGAATTTATAACTTGTGTTGGGCAAGGCCGTGGTCTAGGCAACACGGAGTTTTCCTCCGTGGCATCCCAACAATTACTCCATTCACACACAGAAGAAGGCAATGGCAAACCACTTCTGGATCATCTGCCAAGAACGTATATGAACAGGTCCCAGTCCGAGAAAAGGATGGATGGATCCTGTTCATATGGACCTGTCGTCAGACAGAACACTAAATAATAATAAGATGAGGTGGTCTAGCGGTTAGAACGCTGGCCTTGTAATCCTGGGGTCTCGGGTTCGATTCCCGGCGGTGCCCGAATTTATAACTTGTGTTGGGCAAGGCCGTGGTCTAGGCAACACGGAGTTTTCCTCCGGGGGCTTCCCCGGTTTCTCCGTGGCATCCCAACAATTAATCCATTCACACACAGAAGAAGGCAATGGCAAACCACTTCTGGATCATCTGCCAAGAACGTATATGAACAGGTCCCAGTCCGAGAAAAGGATGGAAGGATCCTGTTCATATGGACCTGTCGTCAGACAGAACACAAAATAAATAAATACGTAATTATGGTAAACTTGTGAGCCATAAAAACCCGGTGTTAATCAGACAAATTCTTCTTTATTATACAGAGCACAATTTAATAAATAAATAATTGGTTAACCATTAACATAACACGACATGTAACTTTAAGCCTCTTCGTATGTTGCCAGAAAATGATTACAATTATTGAACTGCGCAGCGGAGAGGTGAGCCACTACCGTCATCACCTTACACGTGTCCTAACAACACGTCTCACTCGGACGAGAAACCTAGCGGATTTGTTGAGCTCTTATAAGAAATGCCAACGTGTTGACGTCAAGAGTTATGAGGTACAGGCGATTTTAAGGTGGTCCTAAAATGCGCGCTAAATGATTTTTATTTTAAAAAATATTAAGTTTGTTTTGCTACAAAATGACACCTCAACCGATTCTGAAAGCTTTCTGATTAAATTTCTACACACTTTCAAACTTGTAAAGTCCTTTTAGAATCACCCTGTATTATCGTAGTAGAAGGATTTGAGGTACTATTCGTGTCTTTCTTAGTCCTTTCCAGTGAGAGTGATTGAAGTCCACGTCAGCGAAAGGATTTATTGACGTCATATGGCATGATGAACATGGCGGCCGTGCGAAGATTTTGGTTTACATTTGGCAAATTTTGTGTACTGATAATCTGTACTGGTGGACGTTATGAACAGAAATACATCACTACATTGTTTAATTATGAATCTACGATAAATGTTAACTTGTGTGTAGATTAAAATATATAATAAAATACAGGTCAATACACAAAACTTTATTAGGATGTTAAAAATTTAAAATTTAAATGTTAAAATTTTAAATTTGCGCTATTGATGAATAGCGCAAATTTAAAATTTTAACATTTAAATTTTAAATTTATTATATATTTATTATATATTTTAACATTTAAATTTTAAATTTATTATATATTTTAATCAAAAACACAATCATGACGCATGTAAACCTTGAACTTAATTGTGTGTAGATGTAAATATGTAAACAGTGCATGTCAAATTTAAATTTTTGTTCGTCTTTGATTTTCAATTCCGGATAACATTCACGTCATTCATGCTAAAGAGTTTAAGTAGATTAAATATTTGGGAAATTTCTATCAGATATACGACCCATTAGTGCGAAAGACGTTTTCTCGAATGTAATTGTTGGAGTTAAAATATTATACCTCGATTGTTTAGATTCTCAGCTGAGTTAAAGTTAACTTTATCAAATACAGTACTGGTTTGTATCTTATATGCGTCATGTTTGTGTTTGATTAAATATATTTATTTTGTACAGTCTATACACAAACGTTTGAAGTTTATTGGTGTTGTAAAAATTATATAATATTAAAACATTTTGTTGTGTAAAATATTATCATACTCATTCCAAGAAAATAATTAAACATTAATTCCACAGATAAATATAACGTCTGACTACAATAAGCAACTTACCATGAAAATGGAAAGCCACAAACAGAACTACGGATCATTATAATACATTGCGTCAAATATCTAATAGTTTTTAAAATATTTTAAATTTATAAAAACCTGAAGACGACGGTATTACCCGTCGAAACATGTCGTTTTAATAAAAGCGATAAAATCGTATTTACGATTAAGAGCGCTAATATAATATTTTACACAACAAAATGTTTTAATATTATATAATTTTTACAACACCAATAAACTTCAAACGTTTGTGTATAGACTGTACAAAATAAATATATACAGTACTGGTTGTTCATCTGAACAGAATTTAATTATTCATAATTGTTATTCGACGATCTTTGCCTATGGTCCGAGTTACTGAAATCGTCATTAAATATACCACAAGTAAGGACAGGAAATGACCCTGAAGGTGCATAATTTTAACCAAATTTCCCTTTGTTTTCAGAAAAGGTCAAAAATTCAGCAGCGGCTCGTACATTGGGCCCGAACTGAAACATGACGAAATAGATCAGTAAGTACGGATCTCCATTAAACACTGAGCTGTAATCGCATGTTTGTCTGTCTGTCTGTCGTATTCTGAAGAAGCTTGTGATGGAAAGGAAAGTGGGAAGGATGCTGGAAAGTCACGCTGGCAATAGTTTAAACAATATCGAGTCGGATAATTATACGATTTATGAATAGTGAAGAAGGATAATGGAAGGAAGTGGTCGTGGCTTAATTTAGTTTAATCCTATGTTGCAGGGACTGAGAAAAACCACGAAAACCTTTGTCATCAGGTTTATAGTTGATTCCCGGGCTACGAAGCACGCAAATAGTCGGTTAAATTGAGGAAAGTTGTATCCGGTCAATTAATCGTCTTGAGGATTGCGTACCACATTGGCCTTAATGGTCTATTAATGCAAATGAAATGTACTCATGGTTATAAAAACTCGTTGCAAAACCAATCACATTAATTATTGACGTCTTGAAGCCTTTTGTATGTCTCAGCGTTCTAAGGATGTCGAAAGAAAGTGTATCAGATAGGAGTCTGCGATATTGTGACGATATAATTTGTTATGTGCTCATTTGCGGTATGAGGACACGTTATCTTTTAAGGAATATGAGTAAACTTTATAATGATCTATGCACAATCAAGGGTCATGTACTAATAAGAGTAAAAATTAAAGTCGGCCACCGAATTACATTACTAAGATTTGTCACAATGTTCAGCAGTTTCTGAGACGAAATATTACTAGCGACAGAGACAGCCTTCCAGCTGTGTGCTTAATTTTTCCCATTTCTTATAAACGTTGGGTAATAAAAGAAATACCTTGACTTGATTATTGATAAGGAGAAAATTAATCAATAAAAATGATCAGTTAACTGTTTTAGATATCTGCCAAACGATTAACTGGACTGTGTATTAAGTCTAACATAATTACATGATGCTTGAAACATTTACGTCGACTGAATGCCAGACTGTAACTGTTGTCAATGCTGAATAGAAACGAGCGTTTCGAAGACTATCTGTGTCTCCATCATCAGGATCAGTGTGACAAATGACGAAAATTCGCAAATATATTCCTGACATTGACCCTGATGATGGATACAGAGTTAGTCTCCGAAACCTTGGTTTTTACTCAACACTTTTAAGGCTGATAGCATGAACACATTTTACTCTAAAAATAACGTATAATAAAGTTTGGTGGTCCATGTAAATAGTTCTTGAAAGTGGTAGAGTTCGATAGAAAATTGTGGGGTTAATAAATTATAGAATGTAGGGAATAAATTATTGGTTCTCGTGAAAATCTAACGCTGGGGTGTTGAGCAGAGATGCGATCTACAAACCCCCATACTTTTCAAATACGGTTTGGATCATGTCCTACACATTTCAGTCAATTCTGCGTGCAAACTCTTAATTTTTTTACGTGCGTTGAGTAAGGAAACTTTGTAACGTAATTACTGTAAATTTTATTTCGGAATATAAGTATAAATTAGGTGAAAATAGGGCAGTTAAGGTGGGGGAATGATTATTAGACTTATTTGCTGTTATGCTTACACTTTCCAGACACCCATAGGGTATATTATGCAATTTTTAACTGTTGTGTCAACCTTTTAATGACAGGTTGCAAACGTCGCTTACGTGAAAGGACAAACTTGAATTCTTGGCAGTGAGTTACAGCTTGTAGCAAGCCAATAAGGAACTGTACTTTCCCGATGTTATCTGACCAGACTGATAGTTACATACGTAAATGCGTGCTGTTATAAAAGAATTGCCTTGTTTATAAATGAGACCGATTAATCAATTGACTTCAAAGTCGACAAGTCATAGAGGACAGTCGGTTTGTTAAACACCAACGTAAACAGCAGTTGTCAGTAAGTGTTAAACATGATTCACCTGCAACTTGAAATTTTGCAATTTGTTCCCGTCTAATTTTTTACGATTATATCGATGTGGCCTGGTGACATTTCCGCCGCTAAAAATTAAATTATTATGGCTTAGCAGAATAATACGGTACATTGAAATTAATGGTATCTGTCTTAATGTTAATGGTATTATCATACCATCATGACTCCATTAATTTTAAATTTTACAGCTGACATAATGCGTTGCAACCTGTGAGGATTGGCTGTAGTATGTAGTATCGATTAATCGAAACGATGTAATGTAGAGAAAATGCATTTTATGTCAGCGTATGGATGCATCGCGTAATTTATCGATACTTCTGAAGAGCCAGACTATTGTCCACTGTAGGAACCCCGGAAGGGGGGAAAATGAATTTGATTGATTAGCTATAATATATATTTGTGTCACGCAAAAAAAAAATACGCTGATTCAAAAGGCACTTCTTATATGCATGTATGAACACACCCCGTGTATAGAGTTTAAAATATTTGATAATTTGACAAGATTAGCTCATCGCCCTGATGATGGAGGCAGCGAGCGCCTCTGAAAAATAGTTGAACTGCCAGATTACATGCTTTTTAAACTATATATATATATATATATATATATATATATCTGTTTTACATTTAGGGAATTATAAAATACGTAAAAAATTTGGTTGCCTATCCCGAGTGGGAAAAGTCACTTGGGGAATCGAGGCCTAAATGGAAGATAATATTAAAAATACCAGAGAATGTTACCTTAACTGTTGCGCTAGATTTATCAGCATTGGGATAGTTTTCGGTGGCGTGATTTTGTGACCACGGCACTGAACACCCGAATTAAAGAAAGTGATTTACAAATCATTTCTGAAGGCAGACTTGAACTGCAAGATTTTATTAACGTTTTAATTTTGTTTTTAAATACTGTTACCGAAGTTTGTATGACAAGCCGCCATGTTTATTATAGAACAGAAAAAAAAACAATTTTTTTCTCCTGGGTTGTAGGGAGGTGTTGTCTGGTAGAAGTTCTCCGACGTTTCAGACGTACTTGCTGCCTGTGAATTTAAGACGACGGGTACTATGAAACGTCGCTGAACTCCTACCAAACCCAGAAGACAACTGTGAGAACCTCAAATCCTACATGTATAAGTAGCAATGTTAAGAAGGTAATATAAACCCTGGTTCCCGCCTTCGGAGAGTGGAATTTGAGAATTGTTTGGTCCATGTACGTAACTTGAAACGATTGCCGAGAAGCAGCAGACAGACCTACTAACGCTGTGGAACTACTTTGCAGAGTGTGGGTATGTAGGCCAGTGGACCGTAGCAGGTGCTGGCAGCTACACCTGGAGGCGAGCTTGTCCCATCTGCAAGCCAGGGGTGGGCAAAACGCGATGATTTTAAGATATTAGGCTAATCATGAAGATCATCTTTCCGTGTCACAAGAGAACGCGAGAATTTGTCGAAAATTTAGTGTGGGTCCCAGGCAGTGTTTGGTACTTACCTACGCTGAATTAAAGTTGCGTTGATGAAAACTAATTTGGGCTAATACGGATTCTGTGCTGTCATTGTCATTAACACTTTTGAGATAAGATTTTTTAACGACTACCAACCTAACGGCGTGAAACCGAGTCCTTCTTTTAGCTGATATTTGCTCATCTGACCCGCCACGGTGGTCTAGCGGTTAGAACGCTGGCCTTGTAATCCTGGGGTCTCGGGTTCGATTCCCGGCGGTGCCCGAATTTATAACTTGTGTTGGGCAAGGCCGTGGTCTAGGAAACACGGAGTTTTCCTCCGTGGCATCCCAACAATTACTCCACTCACACACAGAAGAAGGCAATGGCAAACCACTTCTGGATCATCTGCCAAGAACGTATATGAACAGGTCCCAGTCCGAGAAAAGGATGGAAGGATCCTGTTCATATGGACCTGTCGTCAGACAGAACACTAAAAAAAAAAGAAAATTGCTCATCTACACAAGATACTTTCTGCCTTCTGAGGTGTCCGTAAGGTTAATTACCGTTTTAACAACTTGTCTCTGATCGAATGTGGCGATTCTAGTCCATTTCGTATCTTACTTATTTGAGATCCATTTTAATATTATACTCCTATAAACTGGTCTTTAAAGTTGTCTTTTTCTCTCCATTTTCCAACCAACATTTTAAATTCAATTCTCATTTGTATCCCCCCAATTTCATTCCACTTAATTTAATAATCTTAATAATATTTGACGAAACTTTAAAAATTTGAATCTCGTTCTAACGCTTTCTAAAGCCTCCTCAGGTCCAAACATTGTCTTGAGAAGTGTTAGAATGTCATATTTAAGTTGGTGATTTATACCGTTTTGTATAATATATCTGCCTGTAAGTTATATACAGGTAAGGTGGCTTTGTACGATGACAGGTGTTAATTGATCGTATTTAATGAAACAATTTTTTAATTTACAATCTGTGTACCCCTCTCGAATAGCCGCATTCGGCCCGCTAGTAAAAATAATTGTCCGCCCCTAGTATTGATATAACACGCACAGACTGGTTCAGTGTGTGTGTGGTATGAGTAAAATTTCATCACACTCGGCATTGTCTCGAATCCTTTCCATTTAGCTTGAATGAAAATGTTTTGCTGTTACTGAGAGAGAGAGAGAGAGAGGGGGGGGGGGGGAGAGGTGAAAATTCAGTCATGCGGTTTAATTTTCAATACTTCGCTGACGCAAAGCTCGGCCGGTATTCAGAGCGCGAAATGACTTGGTGACAACGCTTAGAAATCTGCACCTAAAGAACTACTTCACTGCACGACAGCGGAGTGCTTGAGGCATATAACTTTCAAATTTCTGTGCATTGGTGATATGTAACTACAAGTAATTAACTCAAACGCAAGCCTACTGCCCGCGGTGTCGCTGCGCGGAAGTCTGGCAAATCTCCATTTCTCTCTCTAAACCTTATCACACATCTGATCCACTCTGCACGTAGGAATAAAAAGTTGTCCCAAAACACATCTGGATTTTAATCCAGGACACGTCGTCTTCATTACTGTAATATCGCCGAAACGAAGAATTCTGGTCTTTGCGCCGTTCTTCTGTGCAGAAACATCTTCACGGAGGCTCGAACCCAGTACAGTTTTCTTGGTCGTGGCCTTTGTTGCTTTAATCGAATGAAAATGGCAGCCTTCTGGGCTTTGGCGCCTCTAAAACGTCGTTTAAATTCGATCAGATTACATGGCACTACAGGACAGAAGACAGCCATCTTCTGTCTAGGGATTCATTATCGAGATATAATTTATATTCTTCACAACTGGTCTAGTCAACAGTATAACTTATGAATACGATGCATTGATTATGCTTCATCAAAAATACATTTGTGTCTGAAATAAATCGACGTAAGTACATAAGTGGAATGCAGAATCTCAAAGAGCTTATTTTTGAATTGGAAACCAACTTTCGTAGTACCCTATACTTAAGTGTGTAATGTGATTTGCATCTTGGTTACTTACATAATCTACCTCTGGTACGGGTCGGGCTCCTCTGTTTGAAATGATAATGTTTTTATGGCTTATCGCTGTATAATTTTGCCAATCGCACGACATATGTTAACGCGTGATTAAGGCTTTGACCGGGATGTTCTTTTGTTAAATCTTATGTGGTACCGCCTGATTCGACTACTAATGGTTAAGTGAAGTGTTTTCTTCGCGGTACGGTCTGGATTCGTAAATATTATGAAGACGAGCTTCGGCTTCAAAGGGTTAACCAGCTGATTTTCGTAATGGTGAGGTGTAGTGTTTTCTTCGCGGTACGGTCTGGATTCGTAAATAATATTCAGACGATCTTCGGCTTCAAAGGGTTAAGTATCATGTGGGCTACGATTTAAATCATATTAAATTTAATTATCTTGTTCATAAAAAAATTCATTGTAACAGCCGTTCAGTATTAAAACGTGTAACTTTATTATTCTTAAAAGACATAAAAACAGATTTCATGTCAGTAGCGTGTTCCGAATCTGCAGAATACATAATTTAATCTAAATCCAATCCCAATTCTAAACGTAGAATAAATAAATAAAATGCATTTTTTAAACCAAAGAAAGTATGACAGGCATGTAAGACTTGAGGTTCTCACAGCGGTGAATATGAAGATTTCTGTCTTCTGGGTTATTGCGCTGTGTAGTCTGGTCGATGTTAACCAACGTTTCAGAGGTCATACTGCCTCCGTCATCAGGGCGATGAATATGCCAATAGGGTGTGAGGAGTTGGATTTTATAGGCAGGGACGTGAAAGGTGTAGCCTGCCCCGAGCCAATGGGAGCAGGTATGGGAGTGGACCAATGGTAGCACGTGGGCGAGGGTGGGAGAGGGAGAGAAAGTAGAGAGAGAAAGGTGAGTGTAGTTGTATGGATAAAGGCCCTGAAAGGGGCCGAGTTACTGGTCTGGTTGGTTCTGGCGGCGCACTCTTGCTCGTTCTCGGAGTCCTCGGAGTGTGTGGATCAGAGGCTTCCAGGACCGGCTCAGGTGAAGTCCATCTTCCCTGTTAAAGTTATCAGGATGAAGTTCGATCTCGATGGCTTCCCTGATTAACCGGTCCATGTAGCCGGTTTTTGAGGAGAGGATAGAAGTGTCCTCTAGCTGTATCTTGTGCTCCAAGTTGAAGCGGTGTTCAGCAACCGCAGATTTCTCGGGCTGCCCGAGCCGGATGTGGCGTTCGTGCTCCTTGATCCTGGCCTCAACGGAACGGCCTGTCTGGCCGATGTAGACTTTATCTACATCGGCCAGACAGGCCGTTCCGTTGAGGCCAGGATCAAGGAGCACGAACGCCACATCCGGCTCGGGCAGCCCGAGAAATCTGCGGTTGCTGAACACCGCTTCAACTTGGAGCACAAGATACAGCTAGAGGACACTTCTATCCTCTCCTCAAAAACCGGCTACATGGACCGGTTAATCAGGGAAGCCATCGAGATCGAACTTCATCCTGATAACTTTAACAGGGAAGATGGACTTCACCTGAGCCGGTCCTGGAAGCCTCTGATCCACACACTCCGAGGACTCCGAGAACGAGCAAGAGTGCGCCGCCAGAACCAACCAGACCAGTAACTCGGCCCCTTTCAGGGCCTTTATCCATACAACTACACTCACCTTTCTCTCTCTACTTTCTCTCCCTCTCCCACCCTCGCCCACGTGCTACCATTGGTCCACTCCCATACCTGCTCCCATTGGCTCGGGGCAGGCTACACCTTTCACGTCCCTGCCTATAAAATCCAACTCCTCACACCCTATTGGCATATTCATCGCCCTGATGACGGAGGCAGTATGACCTCTGAAACGTTGGTTAACATCGACCAGACTACACAGCGCAATAACCCAGAAGACAGAAATCTATGACAGGCATGTGTAATTTAATATGGCCGACGGTTATGTTTTATGGTATTTTAAAGAAAAGTACATTTAGGTCTCATCTCAAACTTCGAGTGTAGCTGGGATAGAATTTGTAAAATAATGTAATATTGTAACAGTGTTACCATAGTTACCGCGATGTATGCTGAATGTGTTCGTGTTTTCAGTTCGTTCACCACTGGGTGATACCAAAGGGAAAAGATACTGTGACATTTACTTAAGCTTTCGGTTACTGCCAAAAAAATACGTTCCATCCTTCTAATTATGCAATCTGTAGAGTTAATTTGTCATTGGGACATCCGAGACTTGGCTGTTATAGCACAGTGAATATCCCAGCAGAATTTATAGCCAATAACAGCTCGAATACGAAGCAAAGGTCCTAATTAATATTGCGACGAAATGCGAAAAATATAGCATCAAATGATAAAAACGTATAAAAGTGTGCATGTACGTGTAATGTATTATATGTTCCTTTCTCATTATCTTCTGTGTTTCTTTGTACCATATTCGTTCCTTTTAAGTTAATTCTTTCCAGCTTTCTTCTATCCTGCATTTTCTGTTTTATATCTCTGTTTTCGCTCCCTACCTTATTATCCTTCTTCATACACACACACACACACACACACACGAGTATATTCGGGTCCGAAAACCAATTTAGTTTGCAGAAGCCCTCAATCAACCCAGCCGGCAGGAGGTGGCGTGTTCTGCACAGATCTCAGAGTAATGTTGTTCTAACTTAGAGAAGCCATAAATCAGTTCATAAAACCAATTCTATCGTCTGGCATTTGCGAGCGTATCGATGCAAACGTCCTGAGGTTTAAAAGTTCTCTCTCTCTCTCTCTCTCTCTCTCTCTCTCTCTCTTCAGTCTGTCTACTTTGTGGTCTGCTTCGAGTGCACATGTTGTCGACATGGTCCAGTAACCAACCACACGTACTTCTCTTTCCATGCTCAAATCTGAGAGGTCAAGGTCATAGGTGAATGTCATTTGAGACAACGCAAGTCTCGTTGTTTGCAAAGAGAGCTTCTGTCTACTGAACCTAACCTTCGCTGTGTGCGTCTCCTTACTCAAGTAATGCAACCTGCATTTCACTGTCTTTTAACTTGAGGGTCTCCTGTTCGAAGACCCTACTACAGTGTAACATTCACAAAAATCTCCTGTAGCAGAAGTCAATACGAAAGCCATTGGACCCCGATCTTGAGCTGGTACTGTTCACCTCTCAGTCTTATCTCCTTAAGATTCCACCTAAAATTCTATTACCATCTCCTAGATCTTCAAAGAAACTTCCAGAAGGTTTCCTTATCAAAATTTGGAGTCTCAAACCAACCTACACGCCCAACTCAGTGTCCTATCGATACAAGGTCACTCTACGTTTTACGTAAAAATATTTTCTACGTATTTTTGTTTCCGACTTACAATTTATGTTCTTCGATCAAAGCAGCAGATTGCGTTTCTCATCCGTACAAAAGAACTACCAAAAACATTTTATAGATGTTAATCCCAACTACGTTAAACTGTAATAAGCTAAACCTCTCAGGGCCTGATTTGGAGAGAGTTCACGAGTTCAACGCACTGGACCTCCTCGGACAACAACACAGACATTAATTTCCCACGAAATAAAAATATAATTATGGAACGAGGGAATTAGTTACATCGGCGCCAAAGTTTGTGTAATTTATTGGGGAATAAATAATATATTTTTTACTCGGTTTTTCAAAACAGTGTCTATAATAAACTCCAGACACACTGTTGATAAAACAGTAATTATATTTTGTATTGTATTTCACTGAAACGTGGTTTCCTGTTCTCAGGACGAACATAAATTTGTTCGCAAACAGAATAGTATGAAATAATCTGGAATTATCTTTCGAAAGCAAGTGGCCATTTTGATTTTCGCCTTACTTAACTGTACAGGCTGTTACGTCTAGGAATTATAATTTTGAACAAAAACTTGGGAAGGGCGTGTGATTAAGCGATCTTAACATTTTTAAACCTTGAAATCCGATTGGTAACTATATGTACCACCTGCTTTAACAGTCAGTAACTCTTCATTTTGTATTTACGTGTTTCATATGATTCTCAGTGTAAACAGCGATTATTTTCTTAAACAGCGTTAACCAGTCGATCTTTCTAATGGTGTAGTGTCGTGTTTACTTCGCGGTACGGACTGAGTTCTTAAATACGTAATATTTAGACGAGCTTTGACTTCAAAGGGTTAACCAGTTGATCTCTTTAATGGTGAAGAGTTGTGTTTACTTCGCGGTACGGACTAAATTCTTAAGTACGTAATATTTAGACGAGGTTTGACTTCAAAGGGTTAACCAGCTGATGTTTTTAATGGTGAAGAGTTGTGTTTACTTTGCGGTACGGACTGAATTCTTAAATACGTAATATTTAGACGAGTTTGACTTCAAAAGGTTAACCAGTTGATCTTTCTAATGGTGAAGAGTTGTGTTTTCTACGCGGTACGGACTGAATTCTTAAATACGTAATATTTAGACGAGCTTTGACTTCAAAGGGTTAACCAGTTGATCTCTTTAATGGTGAAGAGTTGTGTTTACTTCGCGGTACGGACTAAATTCTTAAGTACGTAATATTTAGACGAGCTTTGACTTCAAAGGGTTAACCAGTTGATCTCTTTAATGGTGAAGAGTTGTGTTTACTTCGCGGTACGGACTAAATTCTTAAGTACGTAATATTTAGACGAGGTTTGACTTCAAAGGGTTAACCAGCTGATGTTTTTAATGGTGAAGAGTTGTGTTTACTTCGCGGTACGGACTAAATTCTTAAGTACGTAATATTTAGACGAGCTTTGACTTCAAAAGGTTAAACAGTTGATCTTTTTAATGGTGAAGTCTTGTGTTTACTTCGCGGTACGGACTGAATTCTTAAATGTTATTCAGACGAACTTCGGCTTTGAAGGTTTAATTACCGTCCGATCCTTTTGTCAGGGATTGAGGCAAATCGCAAATGCCTGTGACAGTAGCAGATTTCGGACCGCCCTGTGGTGACACCCGTCAAAAAACCACGGAGATCAGACGACATTACATCGCGAAAAACGAGGAACTTACGTAATGGTGGAGTCTTATTACCTAGACAGCGAACCTTAGGGTTCCTAAAACGGTGGGAAATTTTAATGAATTTCTAGTCACAGGCCTGCTCTAAAATCACGCCGTCTTAGACTCCGTCACTCCGTTCAGACTTAATGTACTGATTATTTCGCGGGAACTTGGTCTTGAGCGCATTGTCTGTGAAAATCGCGGTGTATTCTCGGAGCGTGAGAAGGGTTTTAGAGTGTCTGAGTTTTGTTCTTAAACTCACTCAGTGCTGCACGCATGTCTTGCGGGTTACTTATTTATGTTTTATGTAACAAGATTTTTCGATAGGGTAAGAAAACATATCCATAAATGTTCTTTGCAACTTTATTCCGTCTTTTAAAAATAATTCCATATACCTTTCTAGTATTTAACGATGTATTTTTAGCTGCCTATCTTGTATACACTACAATGATCGCGTATTTATGAATGTTGAATTAAAAATTTGAAGTTGAGATGTTAACACACTAAGGTACTGATGGAACCAGCAAGGACCTCAGAAACGTCGGTCAACCCAGAAGGCAGCCATCTTAAAAAAATGAAAGCAGTATGCATGTTGACGTCCTTTTCTGTAGATTCGTGTGTGGAGATGACCTTTGAACTTAAGGATTCCGGGTCTTTTATCCGATTGCAACTTTCACGTACAAATGAGTTCACTGTTTAATTCGAAGGAAATACAAGTCGGTACAGGAATGCAACAAAGTTCTTTTTAAGTCGAGATGCCATTCCGCTGACCACAGACTGCGTCAGACACGGATTCCTTGCCATTTACCGCAACTTACAGTATTATTCCGCCTGACGATTCTGTAATTGATCAATGAAGCGAAACGTCGATTTCTCTTAAAGAGGATATGCCGTTCGATGATCTACAAGTTTTCGAAAACTGTGGTCAGCGACTCGTAACGGGGTCATTATTGAATGTTTAACAAATATGCGTCAGACTTGGCGGTTAGGTTGGCTAGACTGGCGTGAATCCTGTTTTTGGAGGTCTTAATGTTCGTTCATGAATGAAGCCTCAAACTGATGTATAACTTTATAAAAAAATCGACAAATTTGTGACGTAGAAAACATTGTGTCGTTAAAACACGTAGGCTGAGCCGATGATGAAATATTGAAACGAAGCCAAGTTGAATGGGTCAGAAAGTCATTCGGGGTTGTGATACAACCGGGTTACGTGCCGTATGTTGAAATAAACATAGCATTTTATAATCTGTCTTATGTTTTAATGTGAGGCCGTGAGATGAGACATGTAGCTTGAATGATAAATGACAGAATTCCTCGATCATCAAGACCACGACTTAATTTAGTCATGTGACCTTCGTAATCGGCGCCGTGAGAACCCGATATTTAACCAAGATACTGCTAGATTTCTTTACGAGATCTTTGTATTCATATTTGTATCTGTGTCATGTGCCAATGTTTGACAGGATTCGTATTTGATGATACGAACGAAAATCTAACTTCTGTATAAAACGTTTTTAGCCACGTTGGTCTAGCGGTTAGAACGCTGGCCTTGTAATCCTGGGGTCTCGGGTTCGATTCCCGGCGGTACCCGAATTTATAACTTGTGTTGGGCAAGGCCGTGGTCTAGGCAACACGGAGTTTTCCTGCGTGGCATCCCAACAATTACTCCATTCACACACAGAAGAAGGCAATGGCAAACCACTTCTGGATCATCTGCCAAGAACGTATATGAACAGGTCCCAGTCCGAGAAAAGGATGGAAGGATCCTGTTCATATGGACCTGTCGTCAGACAAACACTAAATAAATAAAAATAAATAAAACGTTTACTAGGTCCAAAGTGTCCTTACCAGATTACGTGATCGGTGGTTCAAAACGTCTTTGTACAAACTCCTGACTGCGCGCTGAAAACAAACAACGCTTTGATTGTAACAGAATCCTAACCACAAATCTTCGTGTAGTGACAAATGACAATCGAATGTGTGGTACAGCAGCTCATGATGTGTCTTGTGTTTGTTGCTACAAGAAACTGATCCTACACGCGGAATCCCGATTCGACGTTTTGACATGAAAGTCACGACTTTATTCTGTGTTCGTAAGGTATTTCAATTCATTGATTTGTTTCATTCTTAGCTAGTTTTGACGACTGTGTTTCAGTCACAGCGGCTGTGTATTGTAGAGGTGGGAATCTCTAGGTAGTGTATGAATGATTTTTGGGTTTTTGCTTACCCGTGCAGTTGGGACATTAAAATGGACGATTTCTTCGAGAAATCATTGAAATTTCATAATAGCCTGTTCATCACAGTTGATACTTTTCATAATTGTTCTATATCTGCATTTTTAGCCATAAATTTGCATGTAAACTGTTTTGACGTAAATACGTCTATATTTTAGGGTCAGTGTCATTCCGCAAAAAAGTGTAACGAAAAAGTTTTGGAAAAATGTGTAAGATGGTTACCTAGGAAATATCAACAATGTGATAATATGGATCGACAACAATGGTCAGCTTTCGTGCATTGTTATGTTACCTAGGAAACGTCATCTGTTTACTCGTCATTGTTGTTACCTAGGAAAACGTGTAAGATCCATATCAACAATGTGTTAATATGGATCGACAACAATGGTCAGCTTTCGTGCATTGTTATGTTACCTAGGAAACGTCATCTGTTTACTCGTCATTGTTGTTACCTAGGAAAACGTGTAAGATCCATATCAACAATGTGTAAATATGGACCGACAACAATGGTCAGCTTGCGTGCATTGTTATGTTACTTAAGAAACGTCATCTGTTTACTCGGCATTGTTGTGTTACATTACTGCCGTCAACAATCGGATTTCGTTATTGCGGAAAGAGCTGAGCTGTGATTCGCTTGTACAAGAAGTGCGTCGTGGAGTAGATAATTTTGTGCTGGTAAAAACGTTTTACAATATCACAAGTACTTATCTTATATAAGATTTATTAAGAAATCTATTGTTGCGTCATACTATGTACAAGATGGATGACATTGATGCTAGAAGACTCCATAACGCAGAATATATGAGACAGTACAGAAAACGTTGAAAAATAGAATTATGAAATAATGAACTCCAGAGCGTATGTTCAATGGTGAAAAAGTTTTAATTGTAACCACAAACCTATTGATTATTGTAAGAGACTTATTTTGAATCATTTAAGACACAGGAAATCCTAATACAATGCCGATAATATTGACAGGAGATTTTAACATGGATTTAAAGAAGGAGGAAAATCAAAGCTTTGTCACATTTATGGAGAAAACGTTTGGCTTAATGTTGATGTCAAATCCTAGATCAAAATCTTGTATAGATATGGTGTTTGCACGAAATGTTGATACTCTAAAATGTACAAATTTTGTAACATATTTCAGCTACCACAGAGCCATCTTAAGCGTAAGTAATTCAGGTTAAATAAGCAATGTCTTAATCAAACTTTACTCAATTGTAAAGTATGTATAAAGGAAATATTTAGAATAAAGCCAATATATAAACTTCCTTTCCGTATAGACGTATTTACGTCAAATTCTCCGGAACCGTGGTTCCACTGACAATTTTAGATTTATATTAGAGATTAAAATGCTAACCTAACCTAACCTAACCTAACCTACTCGAATTGTCAGGAATTTAGTGACGTGATGTGTTTGAACTAAAGAGACGGATATGGTAGGAAGGAAGGGAGTTAAGAGAGAATAAAAATGAATACAAGAGGAATGGGAGAAAAAAAGCTTAAAAGTAGAAAAGGGGCCAAGGTTTAAGATACAAAAGAAATCGTCCCCCGTTAAATTTAAACGGGCTTTTATATTAAAAGTGTAGAAAGTGCTGAAGAGCATAATGGCCGATGATCAACATGTAATGGGGTGACTTCAGTCGGGTTGCTGCTGCATTCTGTAGTTTTGCGTTTTCTGCATTGTAACGATACGAATTGAAAATTCACCCCAACCTCCAGTTCAATCTGAACCGTTGTTGAATGGAACATTCATCTCCACTTTCCCCTTTTTACCTACCTGCGCGATCCCTGTGTGGGCTTTTTTTTTTTACGAAGGGCGGTTGTGACGAGTTGAGTCATGAGCAGGGAGACTCTCTATTATCATCTGTCACATCAATCTTTGCCAGGATGTGTGTCTTCAAAACAGCATTATCCCCTGCTCATTTTTCGTTTCACTGTACATTTATAGAGGGCGGAGGATACGAACAAATGTGTAGTGGTGTTTACGGAGTTGGCCTAGATTTGCTGTCTCTTCTGAATATTTAAGAGTTCTGCCCACTTTCGTAATTCGTATTAAATATCAACAGTCACAGTTATATTTGCCGCGAAAGTTTATCGATCTATCGCCGTGTTATGTAAAATCAGGGCCGCGTCATCACCACGCACGGTGTGGGCGGGCCACGTAAAAATGATTTGGGGGCCGGAAGTTGCTGACCTCTGACATGGAAGATTTTTTCCTCTGTGAGTGCTTAAAAATGTCGTGTCGTCGCCTGTTTTCCTGCCATCTTCCGAGTCGGCAGTTCGACAAATGGGAAGGAACCAATAACTCTGTCGCCTTTGTGATAAGGTTTAAATATTTGCGTGGTAATTAAACTGTCCTGGGACAGCTGAGTCCAATCGCCATAAATTTACGTGTTGTCTTGTGTTTAAATAGGGCATGTTTCTGCGTTAGGGAGCAGACATTTTGTGTCTTACTTTTAACGCATTATCAAATCAAACTGTAGGCATTCGAACGAAGATACTCATATTTATTTGTTTTATATACAGGGTGTCCTAAAAACTTGTATTCACACATTCAGTGAATGAAATAAATAAACTTTAATAAACTAAACCCTTAAATATCGCACGAATGTTTCTTTAATTTATGTCAAGTTGTGAGAGAGGACTTTCGTAGTTTAGGGTGTGGAGAGGCTGAGGAAAATGACGATGACTGAGGCTTAAAAAGATTGTCCTCCGAGTACAATTTTAGATCGATCGGGCTTCACCAGGCTTGTTGGTCTTGTTCGTTGTGGTTTTAAGAACTGGAGCATTTTAAAGTCTGAGGTCCCGGTTCACTGCATTCGCAACCATCGAAAATTCTTCCTCGCTCCGTTTACGGACTTAAAACTCAGGGTCCCAGATTGTTTGTTTTACTTTCCGAATGTCGGGTCTGTGAGCTCTGGGGCGTATAATGAATCGTGTTACGAAGTAGTGACTGTCAATTATCGCTTTGCTCTGATAATTATTATAAGTACAGGTTAGTTTTTTTTAAATTAATCGTGGTTTTCTTTCGTTATTTCCGCTTTGTTTACTTGGTAAGTTGGCGAATCGAGACTGAGCCGACACTGATGTGACCCTCTTGTGGTCAGTGCACGTATTTCCCTTCTGTTTAACGCGGGAGTTTACAAACTGTGGCCCAAACATTGCATATGACACGAAGATTTGCTTTCGTATGTTTTATCCACTCAGTGTTTTTTATCATATCAGCGACCTACGTCTGTCCGTACGTCTCTGTGCCTGCCAATTTAATAGCAGAGATCAGTATTTTCAATCTGCCTTCTTCGGATTAAACTCACGTATCTTCTTATTTTATTTATTGAGTGTTCTGTCTGACGACAGGTCCATATGAACAGGATCCTTCGATCCTTTTCTCGGACTGGGGCCTGTTCATATACGTTCTTGGCAGATGATCCAGAAGTGGTTTGCCATTGCCTTCTTCTGTGTGTGAATGGAGTAATTGTTGGGATGCCACGGAGGAAAACTCCGTGTTGCCTAGACCACGGCCTTGCCCAACACAAGTTATAAATTCGGGCACCGCCGGGAATCGAACCCGAGACCCCAGGATTACAAGGCCAGCATTCTAACCGCTAGACCACCTCATCTTATTATTATTTAGTGTTCTGTCTGACGACAGGTCCATATGAACAGGATCCTTCCATCCTTCTCTCGGACTGGGACCTGTTCATATACGTTCTTGGCAGATGATCCAGAAGTGGTTTGCCATTGCCTTCTTCTGTGTGTGAATGGAGTAATTGTTGGGATGCCACGGAGGAAAACTCCGTGTTGCCTAGACCACGGCCTTGCCCAACACAAGTTATAAATTCGCACACCGCCTGGAATCGAACCCGAGACCCCCCGAGGATTACAAGGCCAGCGTTCGAGCCGCTGGACCACCGTGGCGGTATCTTCTTATTTAGCAGTAATTATTATGCGTTCTTTGCGTCTGTCTCTACATCCGTTCCCCTTGTTAGACTGCACATGTGCTGATGAAAAACTAACTCCAGTGATCTGTACGAAATCTGTACACTTAACTCAGATGCGCTGTTCCGAACCGTTTCCTTGTTTGCTCTGCGTCTCATGTGGGTCAGGGCTTACGAAGGGACAGAATCGTGACTCTTGTAGGAAATGCGATGGAATGAGTTTGCGTGAGATTTTGCTAAATTGGACACTCGAAAAATTATGTTGCGTTACGCACGTCTGAACCCGGATTAATTGGGTAAACGGGAGGAAAAATTCTATTGAAACCAGAACGTAAAAAGTGATCTATAGATCGGGGACGGAAGTCGAAGATGAAGTTAGAAGAAAATTTATCGAAAGAAAAATTAGGAAAAAAAACAGAAGAAGAAATGAGGGAGAGACGAATGGAGAGAAGGGGGGAGAGAAGTGAGATCAGGCAGGTCGGTCTGACGACACTTGCACCTGGAGGACGGGCTTCCAGGTTGACTCATTTCGCCGCCCGCTGACAGTTCCGACAACTGAACGGGCCACGATGCCGTGTTACGTCACTGACGCAGCTTACTTAAAGTCCATTCATCCACTCGTCCGATCTGTGCAGCTGCAGAGTGGATTATTATTTTGACGTATTTATCTCTTCCAGTTGGCTCAGATTAAAAATATTTACCGCCGAATAATAGAAAAGTTTTGAATCTGAAGGCTGTATAAGGAAAACGGTGGCCTCGTATTAAGGGTGTCCGGATTTGTCTGAAGATACTGAGGAAATCGACAGAAACCCGTATGCAGAGTGTCGCTTGATGCGCGATAAGACGCCATTTTGTTCTTTTATAAGGTTAATTGTTCGTCCAATTCAATACCGTCTCTTCTTATAGCGCAAGATATAGGTTAGCTGTTCGAACTCTCGTTAAAATATAGAACCCTCTGTCTTTAGAGTTTCATATAGAAACACAAGTTTCTTCCCAGTTTCTGAAACTTCGATCGCGAACCACTAACTCTGTGTTGTTGCCCCGTGTAGTCTGGTAGATGTTTACCGATGTTTTGGAGGTCCCTGCCGCGTCCTTCATCAGGGCGATGAGTTATTGATGATGGAGGCAGGAAGGACCTCTGAAACGTCGGTAAACATCTACCAGAGTACACGGCGCAACATCACAGAAGACAGCCATCTTCGGACTCACGCCGTGAAAACCTCAAATCCTAAGTAACTAACAAACTCGTTTTGCGAAGAGATTGTTTAACATCGCATCGGACAGAAAACTGGAGACTGGTTGCAGGAAGTAAGCTAGTACTTTCATAGTGACTTACGAAATAGTTTCGTGATACGTAACATTTTCGATGCTAAGGATGAAACAGGGACATGTCACTTTGAAGATTTTTCATATGTTTCATCTGTGTTTTTTGGTGTATCATTGTTTCTGAAACCTGCCATCTTCTGACACTAAACAAAACATCTCTAGCGCTGCACAAGTTTATTTTATAAGATTATGTACTGATAAAGAGAATATGTTTGCTCTAAAATTTACGACGTGAAAAAAGCTTAATAGCACTCTAATGAAATATTTTTAAGTACTTGAGAATATTATGTCATTTAATATTATTATAAAGCTGATTACCACTTAATGTTCGGTAGGGTCTGTTTGAAATACATGATTTCTGTCAGTGATGGATTATGTATATTGAGACAATTTCATAACATATTCTTATGAAGAAACAAATATATAATTGTCAAAACAGTTCCCAGTTTAGAAATTTGAAAAATATGGATTTGTTAGAAATGTCACTGTTATCTACTAAAGTAATACGCGTTTCATTTTGACTTTTGTTTTGTGCTGATTTGAACCTCGGACCTTCTTATTAAGAAAAGAACGTACATTAGAATGGCCTCCATTAACATGATGTTTATGTAATGTTTCGTGAATATAGGCCAACTTGTTCAAACGTTGAAACGAGACGATACGTATAGACACATCATGGCGGTCTCGTAGGCCTGCTTAATTATACAGTATGCTAAAATCAGAAAATACACGTAAAACATTTTTTTTTTTCAAATTTATTACTCGCAGAATGAAACATTGGTGTATGTTGAGTGTACTGAAGTTGAGACTTTAACAAATTTCTTGGATATTTGGGATCCGTGTATTTTGTTCGCTTGAAGTAGAGTTGTTTTGTTCAATGCAAAGTCTAACAACGTTCATTTGAAACTTGTTGGTAGGGTGGATGGTTCGGTTTGGTTAAAGAAAATCCAGTTACAATTACTGAGAACGTTTAGTGTCGAAGAACTATGAATCACAAGGAATTATCGGAAATATTATCCTGTCATCAAAGGATCAAGACAGCATCGTTGGCCAAGATAACCAGTTCTCTGCTTTGGGTTCGAAGCTTGGACCCTTGAATATACATTTTTCTTGTTTTGGTTCATACTTTCGAAACTGTAGGTGATTCAGCGTCATCGAACTGAATCTACACGTGTTATCGGGAAGGAAGTGTGACGTCATGCACTCATTTAGTTGGTTAAACCCTAAAGATTGAAGCGGCACGTTCCTTCGAAACGCCATCAAAGTTGTCCGAACTTCACCGCGAGATCATAAAATCTCAGACCCCCTTGTATCATCGGCATAATTCAATACAAGGTCGACTTCAAGAACAGTTATTAGCGATACGTCTTAAGGACGCCAGCACTCGCCTTGATTGAGAAAGGATTTTAATTAAAATAACCAGCCTCGGGGCCGATAATGCTGCTCCTGGTGTGCGACAGGTGGACTAGATATTTTTCGGGTCTGGGCCTCGTTCAGATGACAGCAATAAAACTTTATTTTACTTAGGACTTTCTCGGGTCATTTTTTATTTTCTCGCAAATAAGTACGAATTGGCGCTGTCTTACGCTCGTGACATAGCAGGTCCCCGGAAACAAATCCCTCTCACTTTATTTTCTCGGTGATTTTCGTACCTGCCCCCTTCTAGAAATGTTCGAAGTAATATTTTGTATCCGATGTCTTTGTATCATTGCTCAGACGTCAAAATGACCTCATACTTAGAGATTCGTTAAATAAAAGATCTTTCATCCAAGGATTAGTGGAATTTATGCATTAGAAGAAAAATATATTAATGATACGATAATCAGGTCTGGCTTTATTCGGGCTGAAATCGAGGTAAATCGGAAGATAAACTTCGTGATCGATCTGGGTCGAGCCAAATGCTCCTCGGGGTCGGACCGGGGCTGGAGAAATTCTAAAATTTCTGCCCGTGCAGACCTCTGACACATAAAAGGAGTGTCGCTGAGTCGCTCGCGGTCAGTAGCACTAACCTGTGTCAAGGAATGTGGTACCACTTTTCAAGAAGTGTCGACATACTCCACGCGTTTTCTAGTTGGAGTTAAGCAATATTGAAAGCACATGAGCACACTTTTCTGTGTCTTGATTCTTTCAAGGTCACGTTTTATCCTTTGTTCTGCAGTGTTGCTCCTATTAACTAATATGACTCGAGGGTGTGTAAAGAAATGCTTCGATTACTTTCCCATGTGAGGTTGGACATCCCTGGGCTCATTGATTAAACATTTTATAAATACAACTGATGGAAATTTATTATATTTTAGAAAATATTGCAGGAACAGTAGCACGCAGTACGGATGTCGTCAGAGGCGAGGTAAATTGTCCGTGTAATCACATTCGAATTTCCTTCTACTCTTGAATGAAGTCTGTCCTATGCTCCTTGAAGTAAAATCAGAAATCTTCTATATCAACTGCATATATTATTTTATGACTCCACAGTTACATCTACGCCTAGTAGTGTCAATGGAATATTAACTGTAAATTTCTGAGAAGCTGATATTTCCTCATCTGCTCAAGAGATTAACTCCCTTATGGAACCCAAAGTTTATTACCGTGTTTATAAGCCTGAGGGGAAGAGACCTCTGGGGAGACCTAGACGTAGATGGGAGGATAATCTCAGGCGGGATCTATGAGAGATATAATTTGAACGCGATAGGATTTTGTTGGTCCAGGACAAGGACTGGTAGAGGGGTTTTAATTCGGTGACGAACTTTCGGGTTCGGTAAGCCATCTAGTTAGGTAGTTAGTTAGTTTATAAGACGCCGCCACTGCACCTAACCAAAGCCAGATTAATCTAATCCACACGCTCCAACTTTGTTTCTCCAATGTGAATTTTAATAGTATCTTCCCATCTGTGATTCCCATACACGTGGTCTCTTTAGGTTTCCTGGCCAAAAATCTGTATGCATTTTTATCTCTCCCATGCTCCCAGAATATGACCATTACATACGACCCGATTTTCAAACAAAGCTGTGTCCTGCCTCTTAGGTCAGAAATTTTCAACATTCGTGAAGATGCAATTTTGCGAAGCTTTCAGTTTATATAGCCGACAAATTTGTCGTTTCCGGAAAATAAAAAAGCCAATCATGTATTGCATTCAAATAAGTTAAAATCTGAAATTATATTGACATCCTGGAATTTGTTGGACTAGAAATATCTGCATTAGTCTCTGTGAGTTCTGTCCAGAATTACTTGTTTTGTTATTTTAAAATCTGGTATTGGCAGTGTTAAATTTATTTGTAAAGGCTAGTTCTGAACTTTATTTAAGTGCTTGCAACTCGCTCTGTCAAGAGAAACAAAATATCAGTTAACTTACTTTGTGTGCCTTTCTACCGACTAATTACTCGTACATTCTTCCTTTGATCTAGCTAAAATAACCTCGTCTCATTTCCAAAAGCATCAGTTCATGAGATGGAGGGAACTGGATGTTTTATGTCTAAAGAAAATTAAATTATTCCTGAAACGTACATGTTAAATGAGCTTCATTAATCGCCTTTGTCTGGTCTATTTAATTAGTAGAAGGACAATGGTATTAATGTCAGGATACAAGATTTTACTCAGGGGAAAATGAACACACTTTTATTGATGTTAAGCGAAGGAACGAGTGTTTTAAGTTGGAATGGAGTGCCCTGGGGCTTCTGACGCAACCAATCATACTCTATGGTTGTCTTTATTTGCATTGAGTCACCGTTATGTCTCCGGATCCTATAAATTAATTTAACTTGTCAACATACACACGGATGAAACCATAAATAACAGCAACATCGGGTGTTAAAATACTTAAACTTGTCTGAAATTAACCTAATTTTATGTTTCGTTACACTTTACACCCAAACTTACGCAGAGCCTTTCAGAAATTGGGGAAATAAACAAATTTTGTTTCAGAATAAATTAAATGGATGTGGTAATAGACTGACATTATCCGCCGTCCGTAATTATTAAAAGGACGTTTCGGAGACTGCCTCCGAAACGTCGTATAATAAATTTAGGACCTCGGAAAATGTTAAGGAATTTTAAGATTTTAAATGATTTGTCTGGCTTCGGACAGGTACTAGTGGCGGACTGTTGTGAACAAGGAAATTAATATTTGGTTTTGATACCAGCTGAGAATAATTTGAATATTTATTAAAGCCCTGTTACCTTACAGTATTTCAGGATTCTATACTCAGTTTTTGCTATTGTCACTACCACCTTAAAAGTTCGTGTGTCCGCCATGTTGTTATTATTTATTGTAATAAATTGGAAACTGTATAGTTGGGGTAGAGTCTAATAGGATAATATTCATACCAAGTTTGGTGAAAATCGTTTAATTCAGAACTTGAAATGGGTGATATATAGACACATACTTTGAAATGGTAATTACAAGAAAATCTCTTATCTTTTCCTAAGAAATGCACCTGGAAAGTAAACACGTAGGAGTATAAAGGAACGTGAGGTAGACTACATATAGATCGGTGGCAATGGTATGAATAATTACCGAGGTAATATAATGTGCCTCTTAACTAACTGTTTGCCCTTTCACGTGTCTTGAGAGACGCCATTCGTCATGGCAACAAGCAGTTTTTTTATGTACACTGCTGTGGCGGTAACGACTGGAGATCACTGTATCGTCTGTAGGGAACAATGAAGACCTTTAATGAGTTGTATGCACAAAATAAATAAAATGAACGCATTGTGGAAACTTGTATGTCTGCCCGTCCGTGAGTTTTACCTGCGAAATTGCTTAACGGGTTTCTATAACATCTGATGCTGGGGATTTATTTAAAAGACTGTCCTCCGATCCGGGTATTTTCAATATAATTTAAAGTTTAATTCTTAACCTGGTCAGTAGATGGGGTTAGTGGCCAACATTTTGCCCCGACCCCAGGGATAGGGGCTTTGGTGGGCCCCAGAGCCGGTCTGGACGCAGAGGTTGGAGGAAAAATCCTTTGACCCTGCCGGGGATTGAACCTACGTCGAGCAGTCAAACGGAGTATTGACTGAACTGCCCTTCTCTCCGCTGATGGCTGTATGCACATTGTGCATTGGTCATGTTGCCGGACTGTTTTAACCTAACCTAACCTAACCTAATCTAACCTAATCTAACCTAACCTAACCTAACCTAACCTAACCTAACCTAACCTAACCTAACCTAACCTAACCTAACCTAACCTAACCTAGCAACGAAGGAACACTAATGAAGCAGATGAAAATAATTTTGTTGTTGTATGTGGGCTGATCATAACAAGAATTTAATACAGTCGATATCCGGAGAAAAATAGTTTAATTTTGGAACGCAGTGGGACGGTAAGGTAGAGAGAAATGTAAAATGAAATTTATTTCCACCAAATATTATCCGTACAAACTGGATGGAATAAGTAAAACAAGAAATAGAGGGAAGAGTGATGATTCTAGAGGTTTCGATTTTAATTTACACTCTTACCTTGGTATTTATCCAGAGTGACTGACGAAAACTTTGAAAAGCCTAATCATTTCACGTGTCATTACAGGTATTCGTATCTCTAGCAGAGGCGGCAGAGAGAGAGAAAGAGGAAATTGGTGGAGGAGAAGTGAGAGACACTTCGATATCTGGGGGGGGGGGGGGGGATAAAGAACATCTTATAGCTAGAAGGTCCCCAGGCAATGCCCGCTCGTCCTTCTGTTAAGGATAAAGTAAGAGTGAAGGCGTTAGTGTGATGATTGGCATAAAAGACGGAATTTTGAAATTTTGTATTAGAGAAAGCTGAGGCTATTAATTTGGAAGTTTAATACATAATTTAGAAGTTCCTACTGAGGGGGAGGGGGTAAATTTTGACGGCGTTAAGGGGTGGTAAATTTTGATTAATTTAAATCGGGAGGGCTGCATGAGAAGCTTGCAGTGGCAACTTGGAACTTGGGAACCATCTCAGCATTTGCTTGAAGACAGAGGAAAACCAAGGAAAACCTGTGTCGAGATGGCCGGTCGCAGGACCTTCCGGGTGCGCGCTGACTACTAGCCAGCGGTCCTGCAGACAAAAGAGGCATTTGTAGTCAAAGCTCGTCTAAATATTACGTATTTAAGAATCCAGTCCGTACCGCGAAGAAAACACAACTCTTCACCATTACGAAGATCGACTGGTTAACGTTGTTTAAGGAAATAATCGCTGTTTACACTTGAGAATCATACGAAACTCATAAGAACAAAGACTTGTTGGCTGATGAAGTAGGTCGGAACATTGGGCTTTAAAGGGTCAAGCAGCACTTAAAATAATTGCACTTACTAATCTTATGTAGTGCAATTTATGCAAGTGTTGAAGGCACGAGGCATTCCAATGCGTCGACTGCATTTGCTTGGGCGTGCCTTTGACGTGACCAGACAGGGCGTCATTGCAATTAGGTTTGAACAGTTTAATGAAGCAGTACACCCGGAAGGTACATGATTCGAATCTCAGTGCGGTAATCTTATAGACCCCTGTCTGGTTTATTTGGGGGGGGGGGGTTAGGATTTGTGATTGACAGAGGTTGATTTCACCTCAGAATACAAGGACGGACAGTTTGGACCTACGCTTAAAGAAACTGAAATAAAAATATATGGATTTATTTTATTTTAGTGTTAACAGGTGATAACAGTAGATTATAGCCTTATATTAAATTACTCTATTCTGTTTTACTATATTACGTTTTCTTTGACGTCATGTCAAAGTTAAATTGCAGATAATTTTCTGTGATGAAAAAAAAACATACAGTATTTACATACTTACGCACGAGTCAATTTTATCTTTAAAGCCTAGTGACAACAAAAAAAGATTATGTCTGCATATTTTATTACGTGTTTCATATAATTTGAAGTGTAAACGGGAATTATTTCCTTAAAAGCGTTAACCAGTTGATCTTTGTAATGGTGAAGAGTTGTGTTTACTTCGCGGTACGGACTGAATTCTTAAATACGTAATATTTAGACGAGTTTTGACTTCAAAAGGTTAAACAGTTGATCTTTTTAATGGTGAAGAGTTGTGTTTACTTCGCGGTACGGACTGAATTCTTAAATACGTAATATTTAGACGAGACTCGGCTTCAAAGGGTTAACCAGTTGATCTTCGTAATGGTGAAGAGGTGTGTTTTCTTCGCGGTACGGACTGAATTTTATAATATCATTTAGAGCTTCGGATAAAAAGGATTAATACAAATAATAATTTATATGGTCTAAGCATTTTCACAAAAAGAGTCTCTTTTTGGGGGGGGGGGGATCTGGATAAAGATTTATTTCATTATCGCTTAAAGTAGAGTATATATTGAACCGAATACAAATCAGAATTTAAATCGAGCGGCAAATCACGCTTCGTCATTGCCAAATTTTATCAAAATAAATAATATCGAAGTTTGAAACGAATTTCTTCTTGTCAAATTATGCAGGTGTTTGATGATATTTAAATATTTGTACTATTGGTGATGAAGCTTTTAGATATACGACCGGACAATATCGCAGCCGCTTTGTGGCTTCATTTTATGCACTTTGTACAAATAACACCTGAAAGGCATTTTCTCAGTTTACGTCTGCGTGCTAATGTACTGGTTTGGTTCGTGACCATAGTTCTGTTGAGGTGGACAGCTTTTTGCAGTAAAATATCATGACGATGTTAATTTATGATGATGGGCTAGAGCTAAGGGTACCCGCAGAAACGATCACTCAAACAGAAAGCGTCAGACAACAGGAACAAAGGAAAGGTAGCATTGAAGTTCACTGGGAAACCTTCATAAATTTGCTATCGTACGTGTTAACAGAAGAAATACGTTTGTCGGCTTACCCTTGTTCCTGTCTGGAAACTAGTTGATGTATCTGTACGTCATTATAACGAAAATGCTATTTTTTTTATCTCTGTCTTGACGTGCTGAAGGCCTTTAGTTTGTAGGATGTGTTTTAAGTAGTAATCGGATAGAACACGAACTGCAGTGAAAATCGAGTTATAAATCTCGGAAAGATAATTCCTTCCTCACTCATCTGACCGTCTCTCGATGTAGTGCAAAGATTAAGAATGGATGGAGTTATATGTCCACTTCGCCATGCGTATTTGTAGCGTGATGCTATTATAAAGAACAGGGAGACTTACGGAAGACGTGGCTGTGGTAATGGCAGTTGTCTGTTGCCCCCGAGGTAAATTCAACTTAAGTGTCTACGTGGTTTAATAAATAACACACATTAAGCAACTGAAATTAACCAAAAAGCCCGCAACTCGTCTAAATTTTATTTTTAAGAATTCAGTCCGTACCGCGAACAAAACACGACACTTCACTATTACGAAGATCAACTGGTTAACCTTTTGAAGTCAAAGCTCGTCTAAATATTACGTATTTAAGAATTCAGTCCGTACCGCGAAGAAAACACAACTCTTCACCATTAGAAAGATCGACTGGTTAACGCTGTTTAAGGAAATAATCGCTGTTTGCACCGAGAATCATACGAAACCAGTGGATCGTAACGTCTTGAACGAGAATGATGGATGACATAAGTTATAAGTCACTTAATTTCATTTGAAGTAAACTTAACAGCTGTACGAATAACAAACTTCTGCTTAGGACTGTACAAATCGATCGACTGTGTCCTGCTACCCGTTAAGGTAATATTGAATCCGAACATTCTTTTTACGAATTAAAATTATGCCTTTAATTATATTTAAAATTATGCCTCATCTTTATGAATTTTTAGAAGTAGATTTCTTTGCGTTATTCTCGGCAAAGTACACAGACGCATAATTTGGGGGGGCGGGGGAAGGGGGGGCTCGTTGCCCGCCTGTAAAACTCAGCTTATTTAATCTCCGAAACCTTTCGGATTAATATTAAATTTGGTCCACGGTTAAGGCATATGTTTGTGTACCGAATCCAACATGATGATTGTTACTGTCTCCGACTTTATCAGAAAAAACCTATCTTTCGAAACGTCGTGATTTTTAAGGTTTAAAGATTTTGTTAAAATTAAGAAATTCAACCTATAGATATGTTCAAAAGAAAGAAATTAACAGAACAAGACAACGCCAAAGACATTCAGAGATCAACTGTGCCCAATAATGTTCTGTAAAAGTGTATTTGGTAATCGAAAATGAATTTTTATTGAACCGGTCCTGTTATCTGGTGGTAATCAGATTATTCTACTGTCCAGCCCAGTATCGGAACGTTCATTTTTAAATTCCAACCATTACCTCTGACACTAAAATAAGGAGATCGCCCTGAAGATGGAGTCAGCAAACACCTCCGAAACGTGTTTCTACTTCCACCGAACTAAATGGCATAATAACACAGAAACAGTTGTCTTCCATATACAGAAGTGTTTGAGCGTTAAGGCAGGTGGTACACATACTTTCCACTCGGTTTTAAAGGGTTGAATCAAGTTGAATTTGTTGGAGAGTCTCTCTGTGGGAGACAGTGGGTAGGTCAGGGGTCAGATGTGACCAGTTTCCTATCTGTCACGATCATCTGGAACGTATCTCTCGGTGACAAGGAAACGTGGACCTTCCATGGCAGACTGACAACGTCAGCTTAACTAGCAGCAGAGGGCTTGTGGCAGACACTGACATCGCCGGACATACGCAAACTGATGGTTTTTTTATCACATCCAAATAATCAGTTCTCGGAAAATGCTCGTATACAAATGTGAAGTTGCGAACATACACTGTTACATCCATTTTTATTCCAATTTTAAGTTCGCCATTATCTCGACCAAGGCTCCAGCGATACAGAGACGTCTAATTCCTCTTTAAGTATAGTCTTAACCCTTTGAAGCCGAGTCTCGTCTAAATATTACGTATTTAAGAATCCAGTCCGTACCGCGAAGAAAACACAACTTTTCACCATTACAAAGATCGACTTGTTAACGCAGTTTAAGGAAATAATCGCTGTTAACATCGAGGATCATAGAGAGAGAGAGAGAGAAAGAGGAAATTTGTGGGGGAGAAGTGAGAGACACTTCGATATCTGGGGGGGAGAAAGAGCATCTTATAGCTAGAAGGTCCCCAGGCAATGCCCGCTCGTCCTTCTGTTAAGGATAAAGTAAGAGTGAAGGCGTTAGTGTGATGATTGGCATAAAAGACGGAATTTTGAAATTTTGTATTAGCGAAAGCTGAGGCTATTAATTTGGAAGTTTAATACATAATTTAGAAGTTCCTACTGTGGGGAGGGGGGTAAATTTTGACGGCGTTAAGGGGTGGTAAATTTTGATTAATTTAAATCGGGAGGGCTGCATGAGAAGCTTGCAGTGGCAACTTGGAACTTGGGAACCATCTCAGCATTTGCTTGAAGACAGAGGAAAACCAAGGAAAACCTGTGTCGAGATGGCCGGTCGCAGGACCTTCCGGGTGCGCGCTGACTACTAGCCAGCGACCGAGGATCATAGTTCGTCTGATTAAGATTTAAGAATTCAGTCCGTACCGCGAAGAAAACACCGCACTTCACCATTAGAAAGATCAACTGGTTAACGCTGTTTAAGGAAATAATCGATGTTTACAGTGAGAATCATACGAAACGTAAATAATAAATGCAGGCCACTGCCACTTTGACATACAGTGTAGTTACTTATTCGTTAATCATCATTAAACGAACGAAAAGTAATTAAATGACAGACAGACGTAGGAATGTGTGTAAGTAGGTGATGCTTTAGAACACCCCTACTCATTTTTACGTTCAGTTCCGTTAAGCGCCGAGGAAATGCAATAGGATTTGATATTACGTAAGAAGAACTCTAATTTTAAACACCAGTGGAATCAGTTGCTTGTTTCATGTTGACAGTCGGTAGCAGAAAGCGGTTTCCGTGATAACAGGTGGACGCAATCCTGCGGAGGCACGTAGCTAATTCATCGTGTGTTTTTCTTGTTTTCAAGGCCGGATATGTTCCTTGTTCAACGACCCGGCCTCGAACCTCGCGTTATCAGCGCTGCCACACACAATTCGACCACCTTCCTCACCCCGCTCCAGACCGGAGGATAATAACGTTTTGCTCTCGCAATTGCAGGTCGCTGAAGGCAGTGGAGTTCCGACGCCCATGCGAATTGTCACGCGTCCGCCATGCGTTTGTTTAGGAGCAGACGTCACTCGGAGCCGCCCTCGGCGCCCGTGGCCGACAGTAGACAAGGCGCCGAGTACCAGACAGTGAAGGCGATGCCAGCAGTCGTCCTGGAGGAGGCGAGTCCGAAGGAGATGAAGAAAAGTAAGTGTCGGTCGAAGTGATTTCTTCGAACGCGTTCTTTTTACGTCAGATTTGACGTCAGGGTTTCGACTAGGAAGATGACCGTCTTTAACTAACATCACCTGTATGTTCATCACCCCTTTAACAAAAGCCCGCCACAGGTCTCTATACTGAATCACACTCTGTTCATTTTCTAAATAAAAATGTTTAAAATGTTTGCACATTTTCTCGAACACCCTGTATTTTTATTCTACCAGTTGATCATTGCCAAAGTTTTAAGGATTTATTAGCTGGGTCCCGGGATAGGACATGAACATTTTCCACTCGCTGTATGGTACTTTATTTAATTAATAACATATGTCAAGTATCGGTGCTCGGCGGGAAGTGTTTTAGCGCTGTGCAGGGGCAGAGCTGTTAGCGAAGTTCACTCTTAACGTAGGAACAGGGGAGTCCAAAGTTTTGTTGCTGAAGACATCGTGGGACCGTATCGAAGGCAACTGACTCACCCCGATGCACGTCTTCAGAATATATTCGTGGATTGAACGACAGAATGGACAATTTTGTCACTGAATTTTACCATTGGATCTCGCATTAATATGTACGCATTTATACAACGCCCGATCAATCACTTACACTTCTTTCATATGCTTCTCGTAACTTATTCGTTGTACTAAATCCAGTATAAATTTGAGTCTCGACAGATAAAAGTTCACAAAGTGAGGGCTGCGATGTAGAAGACCGAGGTTCAAGTCTGGGTCTTTAAATTCTCTTCCTTAGTGTGTACCAGGCGAAAGATCCTTGGGACATGGAGCCGACAGTTAACTTTACTGCTGATGATGTAAGGAATGCGTGAATCCTTATCTCATTCACTCATATCTCTTATGTAGCTTGGATCATGTGACCTTATCTACACACATGACACAAGCACGTTTGTTACAAGTTACTGTGTACATGTTAAAATATCTTTTATCAAATTAGGGGCATTGTTTAGAGCATCCTCCAAGCTTGCTGTTTAGACATTATCAACGAGATTTTAAGTCTTATGCGTGTAGAGGCGTTGCTAGGGGCTGATAGCTCGTCCAAGGAGTCGTAGCAAATGTCTTAATAGCTCACGAAACCTGAGGAGGCCAAGGTCTTTCAAGGACAGTAGAGCCACGGGACTGTCGTATATTTAGTACATGACAAGTCCTGCTTGTTTCTGTACCCTGGGATCAATGACATACGATAAGTTACCTTGCAACTACGTTATGAGTCATTCCATGAAGTCTTTAACACAACCTTGACAGATTTCAATGGAAGTTGGTTCCCTTATGAAATCCAAACACGCTGTTTCTATCAAATGTCACCATAAAATTTGTTCTACAAAGCTCGCATGCTACTTGTTTAATAGATAATGAAATTCTACAACTATTGCTACCAACACCACCACAAGAAATTCCCCTTTGCCCACATTCCGCCAAGATTTATCTTAATATTATCCTTTCAATATCTTTGCTTACGTCTTCGAAGTCGTCTCTTTTCTTGAGGCCTTCCGACTTAAATTTCTTATCATTTTCTCATCTCATGTTTACTAATACGTTTGCCCATCTCCTAATCACTGATCTCTTCAGATTAAGTAATCATTTCGTATCATTGCTTGCTACATTTCTCTTACATACAAATTTCTTTATCACAATTTCGTTCTGAAATATCCCCATTCGTGTCCTTGCCCTTAGGCGTCCATATTTAATGAGACAACGTTACTTTAATTGTAACTTCTTCCTTGCCAGTACTTTAATCCAAGGTTACTTTATAAAATTTAATTATCTAATATCATATCCACATATCTAATTCGAATTCATTTTAATATTATCCCATCAACTCCTGGGTGTTTATTCGGTCTTCATGTTTACCGATCAAGAATTTGTGGATATTTATTGTCTCGTCATTCCTTCCTGACGTCACCGTCATTATATTTCTCGATTATGTGATATATAATATATAAAACAGTTTTGAAAAAAGTACAAGTTATGAACTCGTCGTCGTACATTTGTGTTCATTGCCTGTCATTTCCTTATTCTTGCCGCCAGATGTCCTCAACACCCTGTTCTTAAACACTCCCAAGTACAAATACGTGTGTACCCCTTGTAGGGTTTTTATTTTAAATGGATTTTGTTAACAAGATGTCTTTATTGATGTAGATATGATAAAATGCTTTTGAAATGCGGAGTTTTGAGTTTCTACCTCAAGAGTCGAGATGTTATTGGCCTCGACTTAAATGCAACCCTGAGTTTAAACGTTGGATTCCAGTTAATTGTGAATGAGTATAGTTACAATTACCATTGTCCGCCATTGGTGGACACTCCTATTTTCGCAACCCCGTCCCCCATTATCCACCCTTCTCGCCCTTACAGATGCATTTATATTTAGGCTTTTCACTATATTGAACTAATTAAGAACACCGCAGTTTCCATTTCAATTAAGATCCACCCCTACAACTTCGCCCTTATTCAACCTTCCGAATCCCCCAGTGTTCTACCCTCGCGGGCATAATAATGCAGCGACGCCATTGGTTGCGTACCGAGCATCTTAAGGAGCTAGATAAGGGAAGGAAATGTAATGAGATATTTCGCGGACTGAGAATGAAGTGGTATCTTACAGGGTGATCTCTGAAAATAACAGGTTATAGTTGAGGGAATTACAGCGATGGATTGGCCAAAACATCAAAGTTTTGATACAGGAAGTTGTTTGTAGACGGAAGTTAGCATTTAATTGAAGGCTGAAATTAATTTACGTTCACTAAAATGTATTTTTTTTCTGACAGTGACGTTTACGAAGTAAACTCTTTTTAAATTTTTCAGAGTAAAATATGACTAAGTATTTAAATGTCGAAATAATCCAGTCGGTTTGGGTGGAAAAGACGGGTGACAATTTTACACGGCAGAAATGTCAATAGGTCTACTTTTCGTAAGAATTAAGTACAGCCTGACAAGTAGGTGATGTACGCATGCGTAATCATCCTATTCCTGAGTGGAGAACATTAATCTTTAGTACAAAGGTGTTTTTAAATTCCGCTATTTCGATGTTCATAGATTCGTTATTCATTTATTTATTTTCTTATTGTTGTTGTGATTTTATAATAATTCTAGTTTTATAAATTATTGCATCCACTTAGAACTAGCACAATGTTTTTCGGTCTCCTAGTAGTGAAGGACGTAACTTACAAACAGCATTCGTCACAGTTAATTAATTATTACAAAGTGTGTATGTATTTTAATTAAGATACTTAGTTTCTTGGTTTGACTTGTCTGATTCTTCATACATGTTATAGCCTGGCGTATTATGAATAAATTCGGGAGGATAATAGACGATTATAATAGGTTTTTTTCGAACTAGGCCTACTTGGGTATCTGAGGATAACAAGAACCATTCTAGATAATCGATTTACCGTACGAGAATCGAAGCAGATGACCAGGTGTACCAACCAGTACCACGCTCGATCTGCAAATTAAATCCTTTAAATGTCCTGTCTGCTTTAAACAATAACATCGATTGTCTGGAAACCTTTTTGCCTACTAAAGTAGTGGAGAAACACGTGTACCAACTGCGCAAGTTCGGAACCAGTGAGCGCTAATATCGTATGTGTTTTATGACGTGGTTGAGTGAACAAGGATGGCGTTTTACTTAAATGCGAGGCAAGCAGACCGAGTGCTGAGGGAACGCGAACAGTCCGAAACACAAACGCGGTTCTAAATATTTGCCAGGCGAGATATTTCAAATTCACTGACTATTTCGGGGTCATGACTGCATCGGAGCAGGTGTTGAGCGAGCTCTTTTTTTTACGAGCCTTTCTTGATGTCGTAATTTATTTGATTTTACGACTAGATAACCCGACATTCCAAAGTGTGTTTTAACCTGTGACCACTCTTCCGCTCTGAAGGTAAAGGAGTCAGTGTCTGTGAGCAAATTGCTGTAGGTGTTCGCATTCCTAGTGGCGAAGGAACTACCGCCTCTTTCTAGGGACTCAGATGTTCATTACCGTCTTAACAATAGTCGGCAGTGTCTCCCTTACTGAGCCTTATCCTTCTACCCTATTCATGTAAGCTCCATTTTAATGGAATTCTCCCCTCTGTATTCTGGGCTTACAAAATGTCCTCTCCCCTTCAAGTTTTCGACAAAAGCATTTCTGAAGATTTCTGTCTTCTGGGTTATTGCGCAGTGTAGTCTGGTAGATGTTTACCAACGTTTCAGAGGTCATACTGCCACCGTTATCAGGGCATTCATCGCCCTGATGACGGAGGCAGTATGACCTCTGAAATGTTGGTAAACATCGACCATACTACACGGTCCTGATGATGGAAGCAGGAAGGACCTCTGAAACGTCGGTAAACTTGTACCAGACTACATGGCCCTGATGATGGAAGCAGGAAGGACCTCTGAAACGTCGGTAAACTTGTACCAGACTACACGGCCCTGATGACGGAGGCAGTATGACCTCTGAAACGTTGGTAAACATCGACCAGACTACACAGCGCAACAACCCAGAAGACAGAAATCTTCATACTCATCGCCCTGATGATGGAGGCAGTATGACCTCTGAAATGTTGGTAAACATCGACCATACTACACGGTCCTGATGATGGAAGCAGGAAGGACCTCTGAAACGTCGGTAAACTTGTACCAGACTACACGGCCCTGATGATGGAAGCAGGAAGGACCTCTGAAACGTCGGTAAACTTGTACCAGACTACACGGCCTTGATGACGGAGGCAGTATGACCTCTGAAACGTTGGTAAACATCGACCAGACTACACAGCGCAACAACCCAGAAGACAGAAATCTTCATACTCATCGCCCTGATGATGGAGGCAGTATGACCTCTGAAACGTTGGTTAACATCGACCATACTACACAACGCAACAACCCAGAAGACAGAAATCTTCATACTCTGATGATGGAGGCAGTATGACCTCTGAAACGTTGGTTAATATCAACCAGACTACACAGCGCAACAACCCAGAAGACAGAAATCTTTATACTCATCGCCCTGATGATGGAGGCAGTATGACCTCTGAAACGTTGGTTAATATCAACCAGACTACACAGCGCAACAACCCAGAAGACAGAAATCTTCATACTCATCGCCCTGATGATGGAGGCAGTATGACCTCTGAAACGTTGGTAAACATCGACCAGACTACACAGCGCAACAACCCAGAAGACAGAAATCTTCATACTCATCGCCCTGATGATGGAGGCAGTATGACCTCTGAAACGTTGGTTAACATCGACCAGACTACACAGCGCAACAACCCAGAAGACAGAAATCTTCATACTCATCGCCCTGATGATGGAGGCAGTATGACCTCTGAAACGTTGGTAAACATCGACCAGACTACACAGCGCAACAACCCAGAAGACAGAAATCTTCATACTCATCGCCCTGATGATGGAGGCAGTATGACCTCTGAAACGTTGGTTAACATCGACCAGACTACACAGCGCAACAACCCAGAATACAGAAATCTTCAGACTCACCGCCGTGAAAACCTCAAATCCTACAAAATCGTTTCTCATCCCATGCGTGCTGCACGTCCCACTCACCATATTATCCTATAGTTGATCGTTGTAATGATATTGGGTGAAGGATACAAATTATGAACTCCTTTCTTTGTTCAGTTCAAATATTCTCAGCTCCTGTTGTCACACCTGTTATTTTATCCGTGCGCCGTGTTCTCTTTTGATCAAACCGTACATTTAAAGTATGTTCATGTATTCATCTTATCATCATCTGTATGACGTGAGGGGTAGAAAACCCCGATACTTAGCAGTTCTCGAGAATACCGGAATGATGGTCTTATTGCTGTCATATTATCACACTGGAATAATATTCAGAATATGTCGACCTAAAAACTAAGTCACCATTAATCTTAAAAAGAATCAGAGAAGAACCTGAAAACCAGTCGTCAGAGCCATCTGCCGAAACACCATGCATTTAATCGTGTTTACGTCAGTGGGCGATGCTCAATGGTATAATGGCTCGACCTTTAGCAGATTACTGCCCACGAAAACTGGGGTACTCGCAATTTTATATCCAATTCCTGTCGCTGGGTACAACTCGCTGCCTTGCTTAAGTGCTCACAAGCGTTCTGGTTGCCCATTCCATCCGAAATAACTTTTTCTAAGGTAGGAATGCTTCTTTCCCAATATTTTCCTTTCTTTTACGGTCTGTTAACCTGCCTCTAGCAAAAGACTGTACGAATTCCTCTCTGGCTTCAACGTTGAAGCCGACAGCCACATTGCGATGTTGGGAGTCTCGGTATAACTTTCATGATGTCTGAATAGGACACAAATTGTCATTATACTGACTAGGCGTCAGTAGTCTAGATATATTTGAAATATATCACGTTTTGTCAAATTGGCGCTTTAGGTAATTGGTTGTCATTATAATAACCCTTATAAGTCCAATGTTAGATGTATATGCAACCTGCTTCAATAGTCATTAACTCTTGATTAGTGTTTGTCGGTCTTGTAAACAGCGATTATTTCCTTAAACAGCGTTAAAAAGCTGATCCTTGTAACGGTGAAGTGCTGTGTTTTCTTTTCGGTACGGACTGAATTCTTAAATACGTATTATTTAGTCGAGCTTTGACTTAAAAGGTTGATGTATGTAATGGTGATGTGCTGTGTTTTCTTCGCGGTACGGACTGAATTCTTAAATATCATTAGACGAGGCCACTTCTCGTCTTACCTTACCTTCATTAAACTTATATATACCCGAAGGACGAACGGGTACTGCCTGAGGATCTTTGTAGCCGCAGATCCAAATTTGTTAGTGACGACAACTGTAATCGAACCTAGAACCTGCCAGGTCGCCTCTGCTGTTTTGTTGTTTGTGTATTAAGGTTAATACCTAACCGTCATCACAAATCTCAAAAGTAATAAGTAATTAAGAATCCACGGGAAAAATTATAAGAAAGAAACTTGAAGACTGTGTAGAAGGAACTACTGAAACGTCGTGGTATGCTTCAGACAATGGACAGTATATAAAAAACCACTGTCACCAAATTTTGTATACAGAGTTGCCTCCACCCCGTGGAAATGATTTTAATTTGTCTTTGAACATTACGTAATTTGAAGGGAATCACGAAAATTTACGCTGAGAGATAGTCAAAGAGGTAAATTTCGAAGTAGACTTAGAATGAACTAAGTAGGTCTGTGACGTTTCTCCTCTGAAACGACAAAATGCTATTATGTATGCATAAATATAAATGCTATTTAAATGTGAAACAAATTACTGTAGAGTTGAGTGTTATTGTATATATGCTCCTGCAGTGAGTTGTGTATCTGACAGAATTTTTTTACGTAGAAAAATTTACATTTTACGGTAAGCTTTTAAACTCGATAAAGTGTGTGGCAATTGTACGTAAAACAGCAGAGGAGATAATAATCACGATTTTTTTTCTCTCCAAATCCTTTGGGTAAACTAGTTAAAAGTTAACAGGTAATTTCACGGTTTCTGGTTACAAGTGGTTTCAGGCCGGATGTGGCTCGCTGGTCGCCTTTTGTACCGCGCAAGCCCATACAAACTCTTGTTCATGTCACCTTATCAGGATGTAGGACGAAACCAGTTTTCTCAAAGTATTGCTTTCTGATGTTGAAGTAAAATCCTTTACCCTTGGTACTTGTAAGAATGTTTATGTTGATGAGGATATCTGACCCCGTGAAGGAGAACGCAAGAGAATATTACATAAGGAAAAGTTTCACAGTCCAAACACTTCAACAAATATTAGTATTGCGATCAAATCAGATGTGATTGGGCTTGACATGTAGTAAGTTGGCCTAGTAGTACGCATGGTAGAGACAGGGAATGCGTGGGAAATGTTTCACGACCTAGAATTAGAGGGTAGGTTAATGTTGAACTTTATTTGAAGAAATTAGGTGTAAGGATTTGTGTTGAATTTATATGGATCGTGGTAGCATGCAGTGGCAGACTTTTGTGGACATGGTAATGAACGTTTTGGTACCATGAAAAGTAGGATTCTCTCTATAGATTTAATGTATCTGATTTATTTTTTTCGTGAACTTCGAAAGCTACGTTCTAAGTTAATTAAGCAATAAACTATTGAAGATATATACGTATTTGAATCAGAAATTTATCACTAAATCTTAGTTCAGTTGTAAAATGAATTTTATTAGTACGTGGCGGTGGGTCTTGGGATTCATTCAAATAAATAAAAAACAACAAACAATTTCCCTGTACGTTTAACCTGTTAAGGTTTAATTATAACAATTTTTCACATTTGGGCTACAGAATGTATTTATGGGCTCCATAAGATCCTCAGAATGAATAGCTATTATTTTCATGAAAAACTTAAACGTAATGATAACTTGTAATGGGAATTGTGTTGTCTTTCAGGTCCGGTATTTTCCTCAATGAGAAATCTTTCTGTTTTAAGTCGTCTACCTACCTGCACAGGATTCGAACCCACGACTATAATCTACAAGCAATCCAAAAAAGTACAATCACCGAAATCTTCGCTGTAACACTGTAGTTTGTATTTCAGTTTTCGTAGATTTAAACTTGTGACCTTGCCCAGTTCAGAATTATTTTTTATAAAATTACGAATCGTTTTACACATTTCCAGGATTAAGATGGCTGTCTTCTGAGTTGTCTGATAGAAATTTGCTGACGTTTCAGAGGTTCTTGCTGCCTCCATCATCAGGGCGATGAAACCTGCTTCGAGTGGGATTTGAACACACGATCTTAGTGTTTGTTCGGCCAACATCTACCATATTTCTTGCTGCCGTTGTGATAGGCAGTAGTTACAGTTATTATGGTAATTACGTGGTTCATTTAATGACTGTTTTATGGGCAGAAACTGCGATCTGCTTCGCGTGTTTTAACTGTTATCCATTTAAATATCACAGCATTTATAAACTTGAAGTCCATACTAGGCCTACGTCTTCATAAAATTTATGACCTAACTTTAAATACGCAACAATTTTTCACGATCTTAATTATTTGTCATAATTTCTGCAAGTTTTAATAAAAAATAGATTGAACATCCACACGTCCGTTTGTATTCCTGGAGGTTAATAAACTGGACAGTAAAATATTCTTGTATCAGCAATAAGCGAACTTTTAAAAAGAAAGATAATTATGTATGTTTTCAACGTCATGTGAATTATAAACTTCTGTGTAATTATCTCTCTTATCCGTCTCGGTTATGACCAACGTGAGAACACCAACTTACTTGTGTTGCAGGTACAGTCAAGTGTATAAAATATAAACCCATTTATAAGATATCGTGTTATTTCTTTATAACTCGTCATGTTATGTTGATAATTTCTCAAAATATCGCCATAGATTGACATCCATACGCATTGCTACGTATTTCAGCCGGGTTTTTTTTAAAGAAAAATGTTAACCTTATACTGTCTGTGAACCCGTCTGTCCTCTCCGTCGCCTTTTGTACTGGTTTGATCTGTACTGCGTCGTACATAATAGCATCTATCCTTATGTGCCTGCTTACAAAAGTGATTCAATTCTATGACACCGAGGGCGCTTGGAATGTTACGTACCTGTCATACAAATAGTTCGATCTTGGAGACTGAATTGTGGGCATCGGTTGTTTGCCGATGACAATCGAAAACAGGATCGCAGAGCAGCGTTACACGTAAGAACAGTAAAGTTTTGACTTCTTCCTGTCTTAACTGATTACATCTCAATGTAGAAAATAGGTAGGAGAGATCATTGTACGTCTCTTTAACCTATTTCTCTGCATAATTTATTCTACCATGAGGATGTAAATTAATTCAGACGTTGTAAGACTTTACTACCCTCAACTTTCCCATGGTCGCCGTGTTCGTAATTATAAAAATAGATAATATATTATGCCACGTTTGTCGGTAGATTGATAACGTTTGCCCAAAGTAAATTTTACATTTCTTTTAGACGTAATGATTATGAGATAAGTAAAGTAAAGTTTGTCCCACTATACGCCATGTAGGCGTTTGGGGGGAGTGGAGGTATAGCTCCTCTCTTCCTTGATCTTGTCACTAGATGGGGTCAGTAGTCAGCATCACGCCCCGGCCGGCTTTACCCCAGTCCGAGAAAAGGATGGAAGGATCCTGTTCATATGGACCTGTCGCCAGACAGAACACTAAATAATAATAAGATTAGGTAGTCTAGCGGTTAGAACGCTGGCCTTGTAATCCTGGGGTCTCGGGTTCGAATTTATAACTTGTGTTGGGCAAGGCCGTGGTCTAGGCAACACGGAGTTTTCCTCCGTGGCATCCCAACAATTACTCCATTCACACACAGAAGAAGGCAATGGCAAACCACTTCTGGATCATCTGCCAAGAACGTATATGAACAGGTCCCAGTCCGAGAAGAGAAAAGGATGGAAGGATCCTGTTCATAATGATTATGAGATATTTTCATCAAATGGAATATTTTTTTTCAGAAGACTCGGTGTACCCATATTGTTATTTTTTAAACTTCAAAAGGAAAACGTTGCATATATTTACGAAAATATTTGACTCCTATATGAAGGTCATGTATTATCTTAATTTTATACCAGAAGTCCTCTGTAAGGATCCAGGAATTTGGTAAAGGAACACAGCATCATTTTTATTCTTCCGTTGCGTCTTATTTAAGCCGAACTGCATAATACGTGGCGTGTAACCTTTTAGATTTTGCTTGTTGCTGGCTGGAGAATGTAATGAAGCCAGCGAAGAATGTTGCTAATAGCTGTAATCATCCTCCATTTGACAGGGAGAGAGCTGCTAATAACAAATTTCAATAAGAGTTTTTATCGGCCTCACGACGAGAATAAGTAATTGAATCCAAGAAATCTTTTTTACATGTCAAGTGCTTTTATGAAATTCTTTGCGAAATATTTTTCAGCCGTGTTAAGTGGGTCTGTTATCATCACGGGATGACATTTCCTAAGCTTGTACCTGGGCGACGAGATCTGCCCTCCACATACAGAGGGTGGCTGTAGATTAATTAAGTAGTCGCGGACAGCTTTGGTGTTTGACGCAGGGGTAAGAACTTCTTGCCTTAAAATGACAGCCTGATATGAAATGTTAACACGGGGCCTCAAACGTGGACGGATTATTTAAAATTTAAATGTGAAGATAATATTAAAATTGATCTTACACAAGGTTGAATATTCGGATTTTTATACAGGTGACTGAGGGTGTGGACCAACAGTGAAGAAGGGGTTATGTCTTGATCACGTGAGCGACTGTTAGCTTATCTCTGTAGAGTTGGTCGCAATGTTTCTTCTTATAATTCAGATGTAAATTCGAGATGATATTTTTTGTTTTATAATTACAGATTTCTCCCTCTGCATTCGAGGAATCTCGTTTTGTGTTGCAATAAGAATGAAGGAAATGCTCGGTTACTTTCAAACAAAGATTAAAAATAATTACAGCTAAGATGGAGCAGATAATTCGTTTCGAGAAGCTTGTGATGGGTCATTCGGCGTTTTACTGGAACCAGACACTTCATTTCCGCGGACACAAAAATCTGCCGCTCGACCCCCCCCCCCCCCCCCCCACCCGAGTTTCGTGGAATGAATTGGGGCAGAATACCAAACAAGCGATGCAGACTTTCGTTTAAGAATTTTGCTGAAACTTTGGCGCCAGCTGCAGACACTGAAGACATTTCACCTGGCCGGTTTATGAATCTTCTGTTTATGTAATGATTTCAAGGTCACTGCATTCTTCTCCAGAGATTTTTATAGAACTGTAAGTGGAATATTTTGTGTCTTTACAGAATATCAAGACTTGATATTTACTGAACGTCAGTGAACTACGAAGGGGGGGGGGGGGGGACAACATTCTCCTTGTAATTTCATTTACATTCTAAAAGCGAATGAATTTGACGGTCTCGCCGTCTTAACAGTATCTGTCACGTCTTGTCGCTGGCTTATACGTTTTGCAAACACCGAGTAGTCATCTTCATGCATGCGTTTTACATTTATATCAGTGTTTTCCTATGTGGATTGTTTATATTTTATTTTATTTATATTTCTTCATTAATTTTTCTTTGTGTATAATATTGTTTATATTTTGGGTTTGCCTGTATTTGGCTGTTATATTTAATACTGTACATGTATATGTTTAGTTAAACTATTATTATTATTACTTAGTATTATTTATTTTATTTAGAATTATTAAATTGAATTATATTTCTTAGGTATTGTATTTGACCAATTTATTTGTGAAATATGATTCAATAAATGAATGGAATTAATATCATTATTAATATGTTACATTTATATATTTAGTTTAATTTTTTTGTTTTACTTTTATTATTATTGAAATAAATTAATTACTTATTATATTTTATCCTGTACTCTGGTTTAGTGCTTGGCTGTTATTGGCCTTTTTGGCTGTAGGCAAACACTTAAATAATTTAATTAAATTGAATTAAACCTAAATGGCAGTCCAACTGTGAAACAGCATTAGATAAATCGGTTTATGCATTTCCCCGTAAAATATCTCGTAACATGAATTTTGGTCTTTTTTAGATACGCAGCTGAATGCATAACAAGATTGAAAAGGTGTACTCATTGGAGTACATCGACATTTCAATGGTGATCTTGATGCCACGTCACGTATGTCGTGTGTTTTTAGTGTAAAACGCGACAGTGAGATCTTCTACTCTTAGGAATAAGAATGTATGGATGGGAGGGAGGGAGCAGTGAGGATTGGACCAAGGAACTGGAGGAAGATTTCCAGATAGGAAACGAATGAAGGAAGGAAAGGCAAGGAAATATAAAGACGAGCAGTCACTTCAGATGTACAAAGCCTCGCTGGTGTGTCTTTATCTGCACGAGATGAGAGCTTCTGCTGATGTGATCAGAACATACGCTCCTGTCTGTCCGTCTGTCTCCGTGCAGCTTAGTCAAGAGGAATTCTGCACTGACGCTTGTTAGTGTGATTGAATGAGAGACTGTCAGATCTCGGATCACTTGTTCTCTGACGAGCGTTTCTATGGAAACAGGACGGAGACCTGTGTTCAATCCCGATCGATCGCCTCTCCAGTGTTAAAAAAAAAAGGAGTGTCTCAGCTGTTGTGTAGTTATTGCTCGTACGTGCTAAAAGTTCATTCTAGGGGAAACATTTATAGCATCCCTCGCCTGATATCGACTCGCTATTAAGCCGTCATGAAATGCAGATACTGTTAAATATATTCAGGGTAATAACGCAGAGAAAACGGAATTTTTTTTTTTCCCCAAAAGGTTTTAACATTGCACGTCCCGGTTTTACCGTTAGCGGAGGCTTACGACAACTGTAGTACACAATTTCGATTTCCGGAGCTTCTAATTTGTCCACGTGCGAAACAAAGGCTGTTCACCGCTCGCCAGTGGCACATCGCGACAAAACACCAGGCGTCTGGTATCGAAGAAATGCCGGTTCTCGTAAACCTATCACATCATTGCCTTTGTAGATTACCGAGAAACGAATCTAATCGGAATGTCTCACCTCGTGAACCGAGTGGTTCATCGCGACAGATGCGGCTGGATTGTGTAACGACGTCTACATACTCAGTTCTAGATTCTGAGGACGTCTGTCTTTTTATCCCCGCTGTTAATGAGGACATAATTAAGGCTTTGACCGTGATGTTCTTTTGTTAAATCTTATGTGGTACCGCCTGATTCGACTTCTAATGGTTAAGTGAAGTGTTTTCTTCGCGGTACGGTCTGGATTGGTAAATATTATGAAGACGAGCTTCGGCTTCAAAGGGTTAACCAGCTGATTTTCGTAATGGTGAGGTGTAGTGTTTTCTTCGCGGTACGGACTGAATTCATAAATAATATTCAGACGATCTTCGGCTTCAAAGGGTTAAGCATCGGATGGACTGAGAACGTAGCCTGTACACCGATTACAGATAACCAACGCAAGCGAAATTCAAGACAGGATAGAATATAATTTAATTTTGATGGTTTTACAGAGGGCCTTTATTTAAATTCATAAAATAATCTGTTGATGTTAACCTTCCGGGTTGTAAAACCATGAGGACTTGACGGTAAATAGCAGCGTTTCAGGAGAACATACTGCCTTCATTTTCAGTTCTGAAATTGTAGGCAGTATGTTCCTCCGAAACGTTGGTGTTTTCGTACAAGTCAACACGTCGTTGTAACCCACGAGACAAATATTATGACGATTTTTAAAATCGACATTTATATTTCTGGAGATACGTACAAAACATCTGTGATTTTACTAAATTTTAGTATTTTCATATGTTTTATTCCCCTTTTCAATATTTCACGTACGTTCATTCTGTTCTGGAATACACTTCTTCAGTGTTTAATCTAATTATTCTTGTACAAGATTCTACTGTGGTTGAGTTGCAACGTACTAGACGTTTTACAGTCCTCTGTGTGTACCTAGTGAAACATGGAATGCAGTTTACATTTTGGAGCATTTATTCAAAGCTCGTTATCGAGAAATTAGTTCCATTCAACGGTCGCGCAATTACAAAACCCAAACTCCACTTGTATCTAGATGCAAATTTCCCTCGTTGCCACTGTGGTAAAATGGACATTTCTAGACGAAAATGCAAGCCTATTGTCTTTTTTTTTCTATTTAACAATACTTAACTTTTCTTATCGAATGTTCTGAATTATATGAAAGTTTGTTGAATACTTCCGATATAAAATTATTTTTAGTTTGTAATTATCGTTAAAATGCAAAAGAGCTTTGATTGGGCCTCAGAATATCTTTGATTGTCGCTAGAGTTTTAGATGCTCAAAAGTGGTTACGACTCAACGTTGGCTACATTGTATATTTTATGGTCACCTGACGTCCCAGCTTTGGATTTTTAGAATTAGTACTTTTGGATTCCCCAATCTGGTTAAGGGTCCTCATTATGGGAAACGGCAAATTGCTGACTCTCTCACTGCTGGCATTTAGCAAGATCTGTATTAGACAATAAAACGTTAAGTAACTCTGGGTTTGTCTTCCAGGCTGAGTAATAATTTAGTGAGCAGAATTAATATATTATGGTTTGCCAACATTTATTTATAAACATTAAGGAATTCTTTTTGTTTTCCAGTGCTGTCCACGTGGGGTCGACGAATGGGGCGGAAGTTGGAATTCCTTCGTCGCGTTGACTCCAGGGAAGCCCTAAACGCCACCCCGTCACCTCCCGTAAGCAGCGGTGGGTCCGCCCGCAAGAGATCTCCGTGGCGACTCGGTCGCAGTGCGTCAGATTCCGTGTCACCGCCACCTACCAGAAGCACTGCCGTCAGCGACGCAGAAAACACCCGAAGAAGGGCCCTCAGTGACGTCACAGAGCATTCACCGTCGCCTCTCAAGAGTTTCTTTATCAGGATGGGTTCTACTGGAATGCTAACCACGGCAAAACACCAAGTAACTCTCAGCTCCAGCTTCAAGGAACAAATCTTGCCCAGCGTTAACCCAGACATCCCAGGGGGCAAGGTGCTCTATAAGAGTTCCTCGACGTCTCAGCTGTCAGCGTCTTACGTTAGGGGAGAAGACCCCGCTGACGGGCTGGATCTGTCCCTCCAGCCTTCGGAAAGTACGAGCGATATTTCTGCGGCTGCCAGAGACTCGGAACAAGTAGCGAATAGTGTTAAAAAGCGAGTTCCGTCTGTCGAAACCGATCCCAGTTACGTACCCACGAAGACTCGAAGTTGCGACAACATATCAAGTCTTGGTGTGAACTCGGGAACGTCCGCTAACTCACCGTCTGCCGGAGGAAGCAGAAGGGCTCATTTTCCATACGCATTTTTGCGTTCGAAATTGTCTGTCCTCCCGGAGGAAAATGGAGGCAGCGTTATTAACCAACAAAACCGAAGGAGAGTTTCGAACAAGGAGATTTTTCAGGAAAACCGAAGGTCCCTCATCGAGCAGAGCTCCGAAAGGGCGTACAGACTGAGGGCAAATTCCGAAGAATGTGTCCCTGCAGCGTTGCTGGCCGAAGACACTTCGCCTTTCCTCGAAGGTACAAACACGTTAGGTCGTAGACGGAAGGACAGCCAAGAGGCGAAGTCTCACAGACGGTATAATTATTCTGTTCCTCAGTCGTTCACGGCGATGCCGTACCAAACTAGCATCAGCGAGGAAGAACCTCTACCACCAAACTCGGGTCAACCCAGTTTTTACGTAAGTTCCAACGAATCCGGTTACGACAGCGATGGTCCCCGGCACGGCGAGGAGTCCATATGCAAAGTAGGAACGGGCGAGAAGTGTCTAAACACTGCCTGTGACCAGGACGGCGACAGTGGTATAATCGCCAATGAAAGTTCTGACTCCGGGTCAATCCACGATTCTGACCTCGGAAATAACGAAAATGGCACTGGACAGAATGGCAAATGCAATGGCGAGCTGTTAGCGGGCGATTGCCCTCCGGTGCCTCAGCGATCTTCGACGCCGACTCTAGAAGAAGTGCATCAGTCTTTTTTGTCACGTCGTGATAAATGGGCGAGATCTTCCAGCATCGCCGCTCTGCACACTTCGTGTGGTAGTAAGGACTCGCGCACGGCCGAGATTCTCGCCAACCTGGGCCCCTGGGAAAGACAGAGGAAAACACAGTTCGAGGATGTAAGTACCCTCACGCGTCGGCAGAAATTCTTGACGTCCCAGTTGGTTGAGGAAACATTCGCTTTTCCAACGGAGAGACAGACCCCGGTAACATCACACCGCAGTTCCAGTGGGGCCCTGGAATTGGGAAGGGATTCAACCGACTCCATAAGCCAGTCACGAGTACAAACTGGAAGCCCTGACGTAGTTAACAGCTGCAGAAGACTTCCAGGGGCTTCCTCTCTGACGTCTTTGCATGACCGACGTGACAGAGACCTTTGCAGAAGACGCTTCATGCTTGTCAGACTTTCGAAGATGAGAGAAGGCGATGATCTCGGAATACACCTGGTACAACGGACAACCCCCGCTGACGGAAACAGAAATTCAGCTTCAGTCCAATTTATCATCTCAAAACTCGACGTAAAGAGTCTTGCGGCAAGGTAAAGTCTTATAACTGATATTTTTATTTGTTTATCAACTGATTTACAGATTTTTATTCGGGATATATTCTTTTAAATTCTCGGCCCTAGGACGAGCTTCCATGACTGGGTTTTCCAATGGCTTTATTCAGTCTCTCTAGAAAAATTCTGCTAATTTATTCTTCCTTAAGACAAAGAATCTCGAGCCGTTCCCTTCAACACCCCGTGTTGGAATCCAGTAAGTTATTTCGACCCCCAGGTTCAACGCCGACAACACCAGAGCCCGCCACCGGCCACGATCATGAGCCAACTCCATCCATTTGCCATCCTCACAGCCCACGTCCCTAAGATCCATTTATATAGCCGTCCCAGTGTCACTTCGTCCTACATAGACTAACCTGGACGCGAACCAAGGCCTCGGTGGTGAAAAGCCGACGACAAACCGCGTTAGATATGGCACGGCCTAACGGAAGTTTCACAAACAAAACAGCGGTATATTATTATTATTATTATGAATCAATCAATCATTTATTTGGTCCAACTTCGGGCTTATTATCATCATAATTAAATAATTGTTTAATATTTTTTGATTTTTATACGAGCTGACTTGCAGATCAGGATTCGCCACTGTAGATAATATTAAAGTGGAGTAGGGTATGAGCATGCGAACTGATTCCAGGGAAAGTCCGGTGGCGAGCTATTTCAAACACGAAAAATGGATAATTCCGGTTTTGCAAAAGGCAGGAAAAATCTTTTACCAGCTTAGCGACTGTCAGCTCGTCAAGATACGCTTCTCCGTGGCGTAAACGTCTGCACCATCACGCAGATAATCCACAGGTTGAGTGCACCGGAGTCGAACCGTAACCCCAACTTCCTCGTTATATTATTTTTCTTTCTTTCTGTTCAAACTGCGGTCCGCGAGCTCCATTCGGTCATGAAAATGCCTGTATTACGTGATGTTGCATCATGTATCGTGGTAAAAGTTTACCGACGTTTCGTATGTGTTTGCTGCCTCCATCGTCAGGGCAATCGCTTTTATGATCTAAAGCAACACTACGTCGTTAAATGTCACGCTGCACTGCGTAACTTAGACACGCGTCTTCGTAATCATCGCAGTGAAAGCCTGAAGTCAGCCATTTTATTCAGGTTGTCCGCGGAGACACTGCGATCACAGAACAATTACGGAACAAAAATATTTTTAAAAAACAGACAGAGAAATCATTAAAAGATAACTTGTCTTGTATTGACGAACTTGTGGACGGAAAGATAATGTAGAATCATCCAAATAAAACAGAAACTGTTCAGTGTCGAACACGAAAGAAGAATTAGACGTAAGATACTTATAAATTAATTGTTCATTTTAAATACATTGTAATATTACATTTTCGATAACGAAACTCATTATCACACTATCCAATCCGACCACTTTCATTGACATCCAGTCTTTGGTAAACGTAGATCAAAGTACAGGCTTACCTCGGAGATATTGCGGGTTCGGTTCCAGACCACCGCAATAAAGCGAGTCACACAAAGTTATGTTTATACTATACTGTAGTCTATTAAGTCTTAATGCGAGAATTACCAAAATGTGACGCGGAGACACGAAGTGAGCGCGTGCTGTTGGAAAAATGACGCCGATAGACTTGCTCGACGCAATATCTGCGAACCGCAATAAAACGAGGTATGCCTGTATTTAAATAACTATACGTAGTCCTTTTTTTAGTTGAGTCCCAGTGAACATTATCATAAATTTTTTAAGCTTTCAATCCTATCCTGTGCCATACACACGTCTTTATCACTTCATTTCATTACAGAGACGGGCGCTTAAGGGAAGGTGACGAAATTGTTAATGTGAATGGGCGTCTGCTGCGCGGGATGACAACTGTAGGAGAAGCTGAGAGCTCTCTGGACAAGTGTTTACCTCCGTCCCCTTCAAGTCTCTTGAAAACTTTCCACGTCGACATTGTCATAGCGCGAGACGAACTGAATGAAAGTCCTTTCGAGACAAACGGACTCACCAGTGAAGAAAGGAAGATGTCGGACCATAGTATTTGGTCATCGAGGTCAACTACGCCGACATTTAGCGCTGATGGAAGTTCCACTCCTCAAACCATTGGCAGCACAGAACACATTACGTGTTTCCAGAACGAGTTGGAGGCGTCGAAGTTATGTTGGTCCAAAAGTGAAGACTTGGGCGATGGTGTTAGTAATCCGGAACCTCTTGGTACGAGGCACTCAGTTGATGGCTCGTGCTTTCAGACTTTGTCGCCACGTAAATTAGATTTGTGGTTACGAAACAAAAGTTCGCAGTTCAGTGACGGTCTAGTACAAATAGATCGCTATTTTCAACGTCACAGGGACTCTCAAAGCAGTGATTGTGACCCCAACACCGTGAACGGTAATAATAATAACAATAATTATAACGTAGAATCTGCTAATTATTCCAAGTATCAGATCCGTGACAACTTTGAGGATGATGACGTATTTGTAAAGACTCCAAGTTTTGAGAGTCCTTTATCCGGAGATACGAATTTCCAGACTCTTGTTAACTCCCGCCCGAGTTTCAGATGTAAGACGCCTTCAGACTCGACTGTGACACACGAGAATTCGCCCAAACTTCGCAGGAATTTTGCGTTGATAGGTAGAACCGTCAAATCTTTGGGTGCTGGAGGGAGACCGTCTTTTCCCGATTCAAGTCTTGAAATGAGCGCCAAGGATCGACGTCGATCAGTGGCGATGTCCAGTCCCTGCTCTCCCGTGTCGTCGCCCGGGAGTGTTTCCCTGTCCATGAGGCACAGCGCGACGTCCTTGCCACACAGTCGATTCAGCTCTGCGGGGACTAGTCCCAGCACGCCGGTGGGGTCGCCGACGACGCGCTCGGGGTTCCTGGCGACGGGCTGTTCCTCCGCTCCGGTCACGCTGCACGCTGCCGTGTTCGAGAAAGGCGTCGGGAAGAAATCTCTGGGTTTCAGCATCGTTGGAGGTCGGGACTCGCCCCGAGGTCACATGGGAATATTCGTGAAGACGATATTTCCCACGGGTCAAGCTGCTGAGACAGGAACGCTGTTTGAAGGTGAGGAAATTTACAGTATGCGCGGTGTCCTAGCTCTCTCAGATTAGTGACTGGACTTTGGAATGGACGCCCTTAGTTCGATTCCCTGCCAGGGCTACCACCACCAAGTACATACCATCCCAGGGCCATTCAGTACCGGGTTTTGGCCAAGGAATGAAGATGACCACTGTCCAGTGCCGAGGTTAAGAATGTGTTCTATGTCGTCGTAAAACGTGTCCGTACGTGCTCACAGCGTCCATCATTAGGTTTCTGATGATGGACGCAGTAAGAACCTCTGAAACGTCGACGCATGTCGCAATATCCCAGAAGACAGCCATCTTCTGATTAGCTCTCCGCCCACGCCTCACGACTTGAAGGTGTATGGAGGCGTGGAAGTATCGATCCGCGCTGTGAGAGTAGATGGAAGTGAGTGGAGAGCTTCAACCTGCGGCCGCTTTGGACTTTAAAAAAAGAAACGCTAAGAAAGCCTGTTTCAAAATTTCCAGTCATGACTACAGAATCTGAGGCTTACGTGTTTTTATTATTACGCAGATTTATAGTTCTGCAGGACTCGTAGGTTTGTTTGTTAATGGTACAGTTCATTTTATAGCTAATAAGTTAGCCTTGTGGACTTGTGTGGAGTAGGTCACAAGGTCGAATCCCACTTTGTGACATCTCTTTATTGAACTTTATAGCTGTAAGTAGTCTTACGTTACGAAACGTTATTTATTTATTATTATTTTATTTTAAGAAAAACATGCAGCGCGGAGTCTTCGTTAAATGTTTATGTCCACAGCCGATATGTTAGCGTTAGAGTTTGCATAAGTTTTAGTCGATGATCTACATACAAAGAAGTCCACACCTAATTTGTAGATGTGTTCGTTTACTGTCTACCGAATTTCTCATGTTAGCTGGACTTAATGGTTCATAAGTTATCTCTGTCAAACTAAAAGCCTAAGAAAATATTTGTGCGGCCGCCATTTTCCTCTTTTACGTTCTACGAAATGTTGCCTCAACAAAAGTTTTATGTTTGTAAAATATATATTATTGTACATAATTTTAGGACCCTATGTTAAGTCGCCACCTGACATGTTCGTGAATCCGCCATATTGTTTTTACCTGTGGTATAATTTTTTTAAAAAAATACGCGGTTCGGAGTTGCCCCCCCCCCCCCCCCCCCCCATTGGTAAAACTTCTCATCAAGCGTTTTGAAAATCGGTCAGTTGTTTTTAAAGTTGAAACGTGGGGAGGGGTCACGGTCCGTGTCTCAGACCGTACTCAGCATTTGGAATGAAATCTTTGTCAACAGACTTCGTCCCACTAATGACGCCTTGTACCTCACAGATTCCTACAGATGTTCATTGTATTGTAACGAAACATTAATTTCCAAAAGGAAACCATGTAAGGTAATCAAAGCCTCTTTGCCAGAGAGCACGCAAAGCTAATAAAGAAGTCATTACATTGTTCCATATATCGAACAGGTATATGGAGTATGGATCATTTGGTACTATTCTTTACAACTCTACCAGAAAGCGTGATCTGGTAAAACATGGCGATGGTCCTTTACTGTGGTAATGGAGCGTACATGGGAATTTATTTTAGTTCGGAAAGCGATTATGTGAAGGTGGAGTGAACTGGACAAGGCTTACCTTTCTTCATGGATTCAGTGACCTCTTACCGTCTTCAAAAACTACTTTTCCTCTCCTTGCCTTCGCTGTCCTGGAGCCTACTGAACCTCTGGAGTCGAAGCCAGTCTAAATAATATTTAAGAATTCAGTCCGTACCGCGAAGTAAACACGACTCTTCACCATTAAAAAGATCAACTGTTTAACATTTTGAAGTCAAAGCTCGTCTAAATATTACGTATTTAAGAATTCAGACCGTACCGCGAAGTAAACACAACCCTTCACCATTGCAAAGATCGACTGGTTAACGCTGTTTAAGAAAATAATTGCTGATATTGTGTTTATATACAAATATGTTTCTGTAAATTTCTTGTCGACGTGTCTGTCAGCTGTTAGAATCGAACGTGGGAATGTTCCGCCCGTATTTTTCTCGTATCCGCGGTCACATGATTATAACTCCTTGGACCAGAGTCCTTCCTGAGAAGCTGATAGATCTTCAGCCAGTTAAGAAATTCCCAACTTTTTATGAAAACGAAATGTTCATCACCGTGTTCACAAGACCTACACCAGAAATTTTCATATAAATACAATATTAATTTTGTATGTACAGTATTCCACTTCAGAAAATAATACGTAAATACATATTTTAAATATATTTCCCAAATTTCAGGTGCACATAGAATAATCATAGAAACTTATCGAAAAGGAACCACTTCTGTCATGTACACTCTCGAAGTGTGTTTGTTGCCAGCCTTTGTGTTCTTCGCTTTGTCGGGTAACAGAAAAGGTTCATTTACAATTTGTCAAGGAGCGTGGTTTGATGTCATGTCCACGTAACGGGACATGAACGTGTTTGTGGGTCCCGGACACCTAGCAGCCACGTGACTCCCTCAGTTTCTACCGCCTACAACAGTCGATACTCCGTGGTCGAACCTCGTTTCGTATAAAACACATTTTTAATACGACGAAATGTTTTAATTATTAAGACAGGATTAGTTGCTACACAAATTGAACCCAGCCAGAAAACACGGAGAATTTTTTTTAAAAAACTATAAATTTTAAAAATTATTTTGTTTATATTAAATGTTAATATAACAGTTATTTAAGTATAAAAGTATCCCATAACTAACAATAATCGAGCAATGTAGAATCATCGAGGCTATAATTAATAATAAAATAAATTAAAAGACTTTTTAAATTAAAACAGCTGTATTTAAGGGCATTAAAACGTTTTTGACGTCCTAAAATAAGCGTCTGAATTTTAACGCTGCAAAGCGAATTGTCTACACCCTCTTCGTATGCTTTATGTGTTCTCAAATTTATCTTCATTATAGCTCATTACAGCCTTGATTTTGAATCCCACTTTACTGGGTTACTGTCTCCTGATGAAATGTTCGGTCACTTACATTTTAACACCTCATGTCACCCATCAAAAGCTATGGAATTCCTACATTCTGCACGGACATCAGTATCTTAATCGCGTAGAATGTGTCTCTGTCCGCTCATTATATTCGCCGTCACACAGATTTCTTGTTTCGAGTTCACGTCAGAATTGTACAACGTGAACAGAGACCAGGCGAGTGACGACAGCTCAGAACTCGCAGCGTAGCTTTGATAGCAACGCTCTACAGGTGGTTTAGAGCAGCGCGGTTAATGTGGGTTGTAGTCCTTCCGTGGCCTTGAAGCTTTATAATTTTAATATTTATGTTAGTTCATAATTTTGGATATTATGATCATTTTATACATTTTAAAAAATTGATGCTTTAATCGATTGAATGATTTTGATTAAACAGGTGGTACATATACTTACCATTAGGCTTTAAATGTTTGTATAGCGGTTTGTCTAGCGGTTAGAACGCTGGCCTTGTAATCCTGGTGTCTCGGGTTCGATTCCCGGCGGTGCCCGAATTTATAACTTGTGTTGGGCAAGGCCGTGGTCTAGGCAACACGGAGTTTTCCTCCGTGGCATCCCAACAATTACTCCATTCTCACACAGAAGAAGGCAATGGCAAACTACTTCTGGATCATCTGCCAAGAACGTATATGAACAGGTCCCAGTCCGAGAAGAGAAAAGGATGGAAGGATCCTGTTCATATGGACCTGTCGTCAGACAGAACACTAAGTAATAATAATAATTTAAATTATATTTCAAAACTATCACTTGGAGATTAACCCATCCTGTTCAACGCAGATTTCATGACTCGGGTAGAAATAAACAAAGGCTCAAGGCATTGACGGACTGGGATCTCTGCATTGTAAGAAAACCGACATCGCGTTCCTAGTAAATGATCCTGAAATGACGTAAAATAGATAGCCTTTTGTTACGAAGTCGGTGCGTAGAGAATGTGGTTTTTTGCAGACCGTAGTTTAAACGTCGCGTATAGCAGTTCAATGTTTACGATCTTGGCCTAGAAGAAAATTGTGTTGAAGTGGTTGAGTAATTGATGTCTTGAAACAAATAAGAACACGTGGATGTCCAATCTTATGCAGGGCTTCGAATGCGATGGTTTACTGTAGTAACTTTACGATGGAACAGAAACCACGCCGTGCAGTTTGTTAATGGTTCTAGTAAAGGACGGGATCAGTAAGCTCAGTGTTTAATTACTGTGTGCACCACATAATTTAAGACCCAGTAACTCTTAGCTTTGCTAACAAACTGTGTTTACGAGCCTATAATATTACTTTTGGAGTAAGAAACTGCTGTTTCCTTAAACAGCATTCAGTACTTGGTCATTTTAATGGTGAGGACTTGTCTCTCCTTTGAGGTAAGGGCTAATTAAAGTCATGGCTCACAGTCGTTTGTTCTGTGGCTTTCGTGGAACCAAAGTTTCATTAGTCTCTTCAAGTCAAATATTCTTGTCCTGAGGTACTCAACTCCCGCCTTAATTCCTTAAGGTACATTTTATATTATCTTTCGATTTACCCTTAGGTCTTCCAAGTGACCACTTGCCTGAGCCATTGTTGGAACACATTGTTGCTATAGTGGAATCCGATGTTATTGCTGGAACACATTGTTGCTATAGTGAAATCTGAGGTTATTGTTGGAACACATTGTTGCTATAGTGAAATCTGAGGTTATTGTTGGATCACATTGTTGATATAGTGGAATCCGATGTTATTGTTGGAACACATTGTTGCTATAGTGGAATCCGAGGTTATTGTTGGAACACATTGTTGCTATAGTGGAATCCGAGGTTATTGTTGGAACACATTGTTGCTATAGTGAAATCTGAGGTTATTGTTGGAACACATTGTTGCTATAGTGAAATCTGAGGTTATTGTTGGAACACATTGTTGCTATAGTGAAATCTGAGGTTATTGTTGGAACACACAGGTTGAAGACAAAAGTCGAATGAGAAGATATGAAATGAGATTTCTTGAGATCCGTTTTGGGAGTTTCGCTAAGAGATAAAATGAGAGATGAAGATGAACACAGAAGTGATGCTGTAAAAAATACGAGGTCAGCAAAATAAGTGGCGTAATGCATCCTGAACGTCTGGCGAAGCAGACAAATTCTTATCAGACTGCTGGAAGACGGGACATTGGGCGTCCAAGTAGTAGATGCAGGCAATTTCTTCAGTTACGGAACTGATCAACGAACTCAGTCTTTGGATGGCAAGGAGGCATTGGGACCGGGGTTATTGTTGGATAGAAAAAGATGACACTGGACACTTGTTGTATTGTTACCCTTTTTGAGGGAGAGTTGTATAAGTCTACAGATCTTCTAAGCAACGTGACGTCACGGCCTGTACTAGCCCTGAAGTTCGTCTGCCGAGCATTCAAATTTAGAATCGCACTTCGCTGTTTCAGACACTGCTCAAAGTCAGGTCCCATGGTGCTGAAACTCAGAGGGACTGCAGCAGTCGCCATCTTGCGGGCCTTTGTTCAATATCTGCTCATGCTTAATCATTCTTAAGTCTTAATTCAGAGTGAAAGGACGTCAAAGCAATTTTTACGGGGTCCTTCAAGTGACTCGGACAACTCGTCGAGAGCCTAGGCCTACTTTCGCGCGATCGGGTGTCAATTTCCGATCGTGTTACCGACTATTGACTCTTGGGCTACTCAACGACACCGTTTCATATGCACTGTCATCTATAGGCTTAATCTAAAAGAATAATATATGTGGTAGGGATATGGAAGGACGCGATCGTTGCCGATTCGTATGGAGAGACTGTGAAAGACCGACAGCAGATTCGAACCGGTAACCTCTCAAATTCTTACTTATCTGCAGACCACACCCTGTATTATATATTGATCTGTTACTGAAGTATTTTATCTACCGCCTACGCTGAAGTTGAGCAGAGATTTATTTATAATTTCTAAAATAATCAGCTACATGTTTCGACAGGTTTTATTATATCTTCTTTACGATGTGTTTATGTCCAAAGTAAATACAATTGTGTTTCCCATAGACCCCGAGTGCCAGAAATAGATCCATTAACAGTTGTACCAATGTAAAGAAAACTAACATTGCATTCAGTTTTCACGAGATGAAAAAAACCCAAATAATAAAAGTGACGTCGGTGTCTCTAAACGCATCTTGAAGACGTGTGGGGGAAGTGGAGGTCATCACAACGTCCTTGATCTCGGCATAGATAAATGAGTGATCAGCTTCACGCTCTGGCCGCTTTAACTTCCGTGAAAGCCCCCGCGGTGATAGTTGGGTAGAAATTGATTTTGTCTGTGTTTGTGTGACAAGAATTTGAGTGAACGATTTTGATGACCTGTCCAGTCTATCGTGTTACTTGTGTGTGGAAGATTTCGGTATGAAGTTTTCCAGGTAAGAAGTATGTGTGGTTTTGGAATCGTACCGCTGGTCCATCAGTGACAGATTGAGTTAACTCGTCTTGTCTTGTTCTGCGTCAGTGTGAACTCGGCGTCGCTTGAACAGACGTCGAGTAATGCTATAACCGTGGTACTGTATCTGATGATGAAAACGGACACCTCATGTCATGTCGGAGTTCACTTCGTTTGTTCTACATCGTGAATGATCAGAGCGCTGAAGAAGGGTGGTCCACGGGGGCCAAAGCTCAGGATCTAGGACAAATTTACCATCCGGTAAACAGGCACGCAACAGTATAGTAACTACCCCCCTTTTTTTGAAGTCGGTTTTGTCCAACGCGGATTCTGTTATACGCGTGGAAATAAATGGGAAGTTTTCTGCTGAAAGTGTAAGTTCCGATTACACGCGGTCTGACTTACACGATGTAGTTATTATTTAGTGTTCTGTCTGACGACAGGTCCATATGAACAGGATCCTTCGATCCTTTTCTCGGACTGGGACCTGTTCATATACGTTCTTGGCAGATGATCCAGAAGTGGTTTGCCATTGCCTTCTTCTGTGTGTGAATGGAGTAATTGTTGGGATGCCACGGAGGAAAATTCCGTGTTGCCTAGACCACGGCCTTGCCCAACACAAGTTATAAATTCGGGCACCGCCGGGAATCGAACCCGAGACCCCCAGGATTACAAGGCCAGCGTTCTAACCGCTAGACCACCTCATCTTATTATTATTTAGTGTTCTGTCTGACGACAGGTCCATATGAACAGGATCCTTCCATCCTTTTCTCGGACTGGGACCTGTTCATATACGTTCTTGGCAGATGATCTAGAAGTGGTTTGCCATTGCCTTCTTCTGTGTGTGAAGGAGTAATTGTTGGGATGGCTCGGAGGAAAACTCCGTGTTGCCTCGACCACGGCCTTGCCCAACACAAGTTATAAATCTGAGCACCACCGGGAATTGAACTCGGGACCCCAGGATTACAAGGCTAGTGTTCTGACCACCAGAACTTAAGTATTTGTAAAATAAACTTCTTTTATTTTATTCATTCCATTTCTTCCCACCTCGTCTTCCGCCCCCCTCTTATGAACGTGCGTGTTCAGCGAATGATAAGATATTCGAAGTCAAGACCCACGTCTTGGAGCACGCCTTTGCCAAATGAATTATCATTCGTTGAAGTTTAACGGTGATACTTGAAACGGACGGGACACGTGGGGGCTAAGGCGAAACATGAAGACATTTTACTTGAAAAAAAAAAACTTAAGGTAAGACAGTACTTCGAATACGTACGTGCAGATGGAAGGATAATATTAAAACGTATCTTGAAGAAATGGTGCGTGAAAGTCGGATTGGATTCATCTGGCTGAAGGTCGCAACCTCTGACCAGCCGGAAGAGAGACAGCACTGAATATTCAGGTTCCATAGAAGGAACACAATTTGTTGGCAAGTTATGCTCTGAAGATGGAGTCAGTATGTTCCCCCGAAGACTTGGTATTCGTCTACAGATCTTCACAGTGTCACAGCTCAGAACAAGGCCACGGATATTTTGCGAGATTTTCAGATTTCTCGATCTAGATTTGCGAGTGGCAAATTCAATCATCACTTGTTTTGGACGTTCGAAATTCTGACGGTCAGGCATGACATCGATATTACGCCTTCATTTATGTTTTTTTTAAAATAACTTATAATGTAGCTATATATTATAAATCTGTACTCCTCCTCCAATATTGTCAGGGCGATTAAGTCGAGAAGAATGAGATGGGCTGGGCATGTAGCGCGCGTGGATGGGGCAAGAGGTGTGCACCGGGTACTGGTTGGGAAGCCTGAGGGGAAGAGACCCCTGGGGAGACCTAGACGTAGATGGGAGGATAATCTCAGGCGGGATCTATGGGAGATAGGAGTTGAAGGAGACTGGATTTTGTTGGCCCAGGACAGGGTCCGGTGGAGGGCTTTGGTTAGTTCGGTGATGAACCTTCGTGTTCCCTAAGCCATCTGGTTGGTTGGGTCCACTATTTGGGAAGCCTGAGGGGAAGAGACCGCTGGGGAGACCTAGACGTAGATGGGAGGATAATCTCAGGCGGGATCTATGGGAGATAGGAGTTGAAGGAGACTGGATTTTGTTGGCCCAGGGCTTTGGTTAATTCGGTGATGAACATTCGGGTTCGGTAAGCCATCTAGTTGGTTAGTTATAATGTAGCTATGAGCCTTGTGGGTTTCAAGGCGCTGGAATTTTTCTGGGTTTTGATGCCGTGTAATCTTGCGTGTTGTTGCCAACGATTTCGTAAAACCATTACCACCGTCTATCCTGAAGATGAAGGCGGTACGGTCCTCCAAAACACGGAAGGCAACTACGGAAAAATTAATAATATACCTTACACAGTGAGATGATGATTAACTTAACTACAGCGATATGAAAGATATTTACTCACGAATTTTAATTTTTGTAAGGAATGTCGCTCTGTAAGGCAGTGAATGATCATAATTTGAGACTTCAGTATAGTTTCATGTCTGAGAAAGGCGTGCTGCTTGTTGCCTACTGTCGCCCATAAGCTGTATCTCGTGTCCCGTCCGCACAGCAGATGTTTTTAATGAGCAGGCAGAAACAAGAGCCCTCACACACTAACATCAAAGCAGAGACGCCGAAACCTGGAACAGAAATTCCTTCCCCAGCGCCGCCATCATCGTAATATCAACGACAAATGAGTTACAAAAAATTAATTACCCTTTGCGTTGTCTAAATGTACGGTCATTTGCGATTCCTTTGCTAATAAGAACGGACTCTTGTTTGGGAGGAAATTTCTGTCGAATAGCTGGTTTTCTTTAGCAAATACAATTTCTTAATTTTTATTGTTTAACTATTAATAGATGTTTGAAAATTACACTTATCTTTTATTGTATAACATCGCAACCCACGAATTAGCGAATCCTACCAAATGTTATTAATAACATTTACTTTGACGTATGAACACTCGAGCTAGGACATCGTACACCGTTCTTGCATTTTCATCGGGGCCAACAAATTGTAGCTCCTTGTTCGTCAGCCATCGCCACGTCTGGTCTGGCTTTTTTTTTGTCCAATGAACGTCCCGCACTTTGTGAATACTGGCATATTTTTCTTGGGGTCAAAGCGGCCGCAGTGTGAAGCTGACCACTCAATCGACACTCGCGCCCAAGGTCTAATATTATTGGTTGTTTACTGCATGAGAATTTGTACCGCCGAGACGTCTCTGTAATTTAACATTGCTTCAGAATTTTTAGATTTCGTACGTTTACTTGATTCTGATGTGTAGGATAGAGTGGAGAATGTCGACCTCTACGTCTGTTAACCTAACCTGAACCCGATCTGATAATTCACTCTTCTTTTCCCGCAGGGGACGAGATCTTGGCTGTGAACGGCGAAGCCCTCCAGGGGATGTCCCACGCCGAAGCCATCGGAACTTTCAAGCGTATCCGTTCTGGGCCCGTGGCGCTGCGTTTGGCAAGAAGGCCGGCGCTCAGGTACGTCGGGAGTTCTGTCGTTCGGTACAGCGTTTAGTAGCGATTTTACCTGAGATTGCGAACCAAGGCCGATGAATCGGACCGAGCCTGTTCACGGTTACGCTGCATTCAAATGTACTCATTGCCCTGATGATGGAGGCAGTAGGCACATCTTAATCGTAGGTCAGTTTTTACGGGATTGCACAGCGTAGCGTCCCAGAAGACTAACACTAAGAAACTTCAGATTTATGTAAATGGAAATATTATAATGAATGGTGTGTTTGTAATGACGTGGAACAAAGATGTCGTGGCCTATTTCAGTATTTGTTTTCTGGAAGAATCAATGAAAGAAAATTTCTGGTCGTGGTACCTGGTAATCCGATGAAGATTCAAACTGATTACCCGCAGATTAGAAGGCCAGAATGGTATTACAGTGTGTGGGATTCATATTGTGGCATCTAATGAAATTTAAAGTTGGAATTAGTGTACTGGGTTTGTGAACGTTGTTCATATTGTTCGAACAGAAGGCAATATTTCATAAAGTAGATCCGTTTCCGTCTTGTGGTGAGAAGGTCGTGAGGATTGAATTGTTTCCAGGTTAACAGCTGACGAACGAAGTTCAGTAACCCTTTTAATAAAACATCGTCAGAATAATATTGAAATTTATGACAGTTTCAGCTTTAAGTTAGTGAGGAATTAAATTAGATGATGCCAATTAATCACGTTTTGATCCAGTCATCTGTTTACGTGATAAATAAGAAACAGACTGAGGCACATTCATAGAAATTGTGAGGCACGCGGTGTTTAAACAGTGACTAACAGAATCTCCAGCGGTTCGCTGTGTTCTCATCATCAAGCGTTAATACCCTACGCAGTTTGCGAATGCCGATTTGTTATGTAACTGAACTTTCCTTCGTCACTTTTCTTAATTTTGTGAAGACCGATTAGTTGTAACCATTAACAAGCGATTCAGAATGTGATCTTCTGTGTTTTGACACAATATTTACGTTCATTTAAATTCTTTCCTGAACATGGAAGCAGTACAATACTCCGAAACGTCAGTAAAAACTTACAGTACGACATAGCGTAAAAATCTCCAGTCTTAATGTTTACCTCAAATCTTACAATTAATTAGACTAACTCCATGAAGCTGAATTCCTAATTAGAAGCTAATAGTCGCTCAGCTAGTAAAGAAATATCACGTCATTTATGAAACCAGGAAGTTCATTATCGGGTTCACTAGAGACCGCCACCGGTCTCTTCCTGAGTCACATGAATATAATCCACATATTCTAACCCTGTTTCCCTAAAATGCATTTTAATATTATCTTTTACTCTACGAGTAGGACCTCATATGTTGTGCGGGCAAGTTCAAAGTGTTATGATCCCATCTGTGATTGGCAGATTTTGTGAACAAATAGTTTTCACAGGAAATAATTGTACCCGAGACGTATAATTGTGATTAAGGCATTTTACACTTTGAATTATTCTATTTCTTTTACGGATTTCGTAGTTTCGCTTTTTCCGATCCCGGATTATTTAAAATATAATAAATTCTTTCTACGTTAAGCCGCCAGATATACACAAAATAATTCTGTTAAGCGCTGTCCATACAATCGAAACTAAGTGACCCAAGGATTTGGAATTAAGGACAAACTTCAGCCAGTTGGATATCTTGCTTTGCAAGGTGTTTAACGACGCTGTTTACATTGCAGACATAATGAATTAATAATCTCCAAATCATTGAGGTTTATCAACACTGGTAAAAACGTCGGTAATTGTCTTCTACGCAACAACGCCTTGTGGACTTGTTGATAGTTACCGACGTTTCGTAGGAACATATTGCCTCCAACTTCAGGGCTTGACACCCCTAGGTAGTCCACCTACAAGCCCAAATGACGTAGCTACCCAGAAAATTAACATCGACGAAGTGCCAGTGATTCGTGAACTTAGAATAAATTGTATTAGCTGTAATCTAGATATTTACATGGAATTACTGAGGAATGTCGGGAAATATGCCATGAATACGTGGTACAGATTCTTACCCATTCAAAATTCATGGCGAGTCTGATTTCTGCATAAACTCTTAAGTGCACTTACAAGATATCACATAACCTTGGGTACATTTGATACGATGTGGTTAACTGAGCTGGGGATCTGTCGACCATAAATGTAGACCTGTGTGACTATTTTAAAGTCTGGACACAGGTTTTCAGGTTTAAAACGGAGGAACATGTCGCATCTATCTTCAGGGTGTCTCAATTACACGGAATCTGTGATAATATCGAATCTCGTACGATTTTTAATGGTGCGTGAAATTATTGCAGTTAATTTTTTAAAATGTTCTTCTTTTCAGACAACCGCGGTTGAAGTCTTCAGAAAGTATGGAGTAAGGTCCCAGAGCCGAAATATCCATAGGAGAAGAGTAGTTAAGCTGAGAGCACACCTCGTAAAGGAATCTCTGCTTCGGCAGAGGAAACTGTTGTCTCTGTCAGAACGTTTTGTGCTGTCGTATCCTTTTTTCCTGTTTGAATTCTTTGTCAGGAGGCTCTGACATGCCTTACCTTCTTCTCCGGTAGAGCATCGTCAATTATTCTAGTCTTAACCAGTGCTTAATTTGTGACGGAACTGCGTCTAAGCTTAAAATGAGTTTTTAAGTCTCTAAAATGAAGTTTTTATGTAAAAATAAATACAGATAAAACCCTTTAAAAGACTTTTGCCCTTGTAGATTGCTCTCTTCTGGGTTATTGACAGGAGTTTACCGGCGTTTCGGAGGCCCTTGCTGCTTCCATCATCAGGGCGATCTGTCAGACTACACGGCGCAACAACCCAGAAGACAGCCATCTTCAGACTCACCGCCGTGGAAACCTCAAATCCTACACCCGCTCTCATATTTTGACGTAGGGTTATTTGGTAGATTCCAAATCAAAAATTAAGCATTGGTCTCAAAAAAGTCAATATAACAAAGTATCTCTTAGAAACCGGTATCTTAGACACACAGAAGATGATCTGGTGCAGATGAGATACAGATCTGTTTAACGTAGTGTAGATTAGCAGCCGCTGTCTAGGTATTGTGACGTAGAGAATTTGGTTAATTTTTAATTGGATGCAGGTATGTTAGCTGTAAACGTTTTTTTTTTTAAAAAAAATATATATGTACCAATAAATAATTGTGAATCTTATTTGTGTATGTACATTATATTTGTGCAATATTAAATGTTAATTAATTTTCTGTTATGATTATAAATATTTTTATTAATGTGTAATGTCGATAATTCCGTGTTGATTTTGGAATTAATTTCAGTATTTACAATAAAAAGACATGGAAAGTTGATCATCCAAGATGTTATTTTATATATTATCTCTGTTAGGATATCAGCGGTCGTCGTGAATGATGAATTCGTAAGAATTCGGAGTCACTTATAATCAGTGGCGGTTTCTTGTGGAAAACGTAAGTGAAAAATCCCGGGAATTTACATAAGTGACGCAGTTCGTTAATCCTACTGATGTGGTTTTAAATATTTAAGAGTGTACTCGGTTTCCATGGTAATTGGTATGGAACAGAGGCGAAAAAGATTGTATATGTTAGCTCCACTAGATTTACCCACCAGAGCAGTGTTGTCCGGCCGGTAACCTGAAATAGAAACATTTTCCGAAACTTAGATTTAACTTAAGAAAAATTTAAGGAACGCCTACACGAAGGATGCAGTCCAACAAAACATTTTTTCGTGTTACATGCTACGCCATAGTCAGAAATTTGCATGCGTCTCTCCTTTATTTGTATTTTAGTGCTATAATATAATTATTACAGAATGTCTGTAAATGATAATTATGATTTTTTAATCTTTTGTTTCTCAGAGAACGTTAAATACACAGTCGAAATATATATTTGCTTGTAAGATCAATTTAGAAAGTTTAAATATGGCGCCTAGGTTGAAGTATACTCTACATTTTACCGCTAGATGGTACTTCAATCGTCAGTATCGCCAAATGGCGTCCGGGCTTTGTGTCGGCTCGCGTGTGTTCATTTTTAACGTAACGAAATCTGTGCTGACGACAGCAATTCGGTTCAAGTACGGATGGATGCACAAGTATATCGTGGATTCTCTGTTGATATAAGTGTTTTGTGAACGATAGTTTTTGTCTGCAAAGGAGAATGGACCGGCAATCTTTCTGTAAGTGTTGAACATATTATGATATCTGAGTGTTTCATTTCAACGCAGTAAGCAGAAGTCTGTGTAGCGTGCTAGTAGGCAGTGTAACATTCCCAGAGCTTTGAAGACTAACCTGTTCGTAACTGTGTCCTTATCAGCCACTTTGTCGAGGAGAAAAGTTGTGTAGTTTCATGTTGTGCGTAACATGTGTACGTAGAACTTGTACAATCGAACGAAATGTCAAGACATTTATTTTGGGTATGTGAATTTGCCTAGTAAAACGCCACACCAACTGATTACGTTCATATATAGGTTGCCCAAAAAAACTAATACATACAAAAGCATAGCGTATACATATTTTTTGAGACAACATATATATTTTATGGTGTATATTTAAAAAAATATAGTTTTTGAAAGCTTCACCACAGACATCAAGATTATATCCAGATGTCTTGTTTATTAAAGTTTTTTTTAAGTAGATCGAAGCAGGAAATTTGTGTTTGTTCCAAGGTCGGTAATGGAAAATTTTGTTCGATTTGCAAATTTCCGTGATCCACCATTCCCTAACGTTTCGTGTCAGTGGATACACTCTGATCGAATGCTTTCTGGTAAACTAAATGTTCCGAAATTTCGTATAGTCACATTGTCTCTGCGCACTGTGGTACACGTTCTTTCTAGAAAAATACTAAAATCTCAATTCCCTGCGTATCGTTCATCACAGTGTTCACAAAAGCTAGCCTGGGTCTGTTTCATGCTGTGTTTTCAAGATTCTATGGTAATTATGCTTTGCGTTCAGGCCTGATTGAGCAGGTTAGCTAAAGCGGAAACACTTTTGAAGCATGTCGCATTTGACCATGCGTCCCTTACGACATTGAAACAGCGTCGTTCAATAAACCAAAATACAAAATTCTGACTCTGGTTAACTAAGCAATAAGACAAATTGTCGTGTACCAGTTAAAAAGTGATTTTCAGCAGGGACCATTAGTCGCCTTTCGGATCCCTGTCTTTACATTTTTACTTCCAGATTTCGTCTTAAGTTGTCAACTTAGTTGGCCCGTAGAACTGTGATGTTCGTGACTTTTATTCGGGAGGTAACCGGTTCGAATCTCTGCTCGGTTAATGACTATTCTGTCTGACGTTGGCGTGGTTTCCTTCTCTGAAATCATTGCAGGGATTTCACTCGAAATAGTTCACGACGATATCCTTTCAAATCCATAACAGTTCACCTCATTATTTTTTTTAGTACATTTGACGCTACAAAACTACTGAAGTCGAGGTAATGTCTTTAAATAACTTGCATATTTACGCACCATATATTAGGCATAATATTAATTTAGATCTTGTAGAATGACTCGAAGCCTTATAGACGTATTTTACGAGATAATTTATAGCGGAAAATGTAAACAAACTGTGCTCCAATTCTCCACCGTTTCAGTGTTACTACGTTTAAAGCGGTGCCTTGTTCGTGTGGCGGAGCCTTTGTGATGTCACGTGACGGTTCTAATTTCACTTGTCGCCTATAGTTAGCGTTACTTCCCACAGCAACGCAATGCTTCAAATCCCACGTCTCTCATGAATGGGCACAGAATCCTCATGGTACATGACATTCGGACTGTAATCGTAGGCGATTAATTGGACAGTTCGTAGTAGCGAATCTTTTATGTGGAATCCATTAGGCTAATGCCCTTGAAAGACCGCATTCCACATAACTACAAGATATACCGCTTAACATTTTGAAGCCCAGTGGTAAGTATATGTACCACCTGCTTCAACAATCAACAATTCTTCAATTTTTATTTATGTATTTCGTATGATTCTCAACGTAAACAGCGATCATTTCCTTAAACAGCGTTAGCCAGTTGATCTTTGTAATGGTGAAGAGTTGTGTTTACTTCGCGGTACGGACTGAATTCTTAAATACGTAATATTTAGACGAACTATGATCCTCGATGTTAACAGCGATTATTTTCTTAAACAGCGTTAACCAGTTGATCTTTGTAATGGTGAAGAGTTGTGTTTACTTCGCGGTACGGACTGAATTCTTAAATACGTAATATTTAGACGAACTATGATCCTCGATGTTAACAGCGATTATTTCCTTAAACAGCGTTAACCAGTCGATTTTTGTAATGGTGAAGAGTTGTGTTTACTTCGCGGTACGGACTGAATTCTTAAATACGTAATATTTAGACGAGCTTTCTTCTCAGAAATCGAAGTGTCCCTCACTTCCCCCCCACCAATTTCCTCTTTGCAAATTCTGTTCTTCCGCAGTCCTTCTTATCTCTCTCTTGCAAAGGGTTAATATTCGTGTTTTCAGCACCACGGCGTCCTGTCCACTGATTGGTTGAACCGCCATTTGTGGAAGTATGCACCTGTCTTGACGGTCTGGTCTTGTGACCTCGTCTATCTCATCTTGATCTGAACCCACTGCGTTTGGTTTGTGGCGATGTAGTAAAGAACATTTGTATGCCATTAAAGTACAAGATCCCGACGACCAGATTAGTAGCACCTGGAAGCCGTGGAAGACATTAGGGACCTAATCTTGACGACTGGTTCATGTGAGGGGTTGCTTTCGATGTCGCTCTGATGAAATACGTAAACTGTGTCCGAGTCCCCGTTACACGATAAGACGATGTGCAGTTCAAATTGATAACACTAATAAATTCTAAATATTTGCATTTAATCCATCGTAATTAAAAGTAATTAATATAGGTACTACATATAAATATCCGAATTTATATTTACAGGAACGTAGATATTTAATTTTATTTAAAAGTGGCAAAACATAACTCGATATTTATCTAACAAATTTTCTCCAAAAACACTTAATAATGTTTCACCGCAGGATTTTTAATCACCCTATACTCGCAAGTTACATGCTCTGGTGTCTGTAATATCAAAACAAGACCGTCCTCAAGTTATGACAATTACGAAATTCTTCCTTTGCACTCTCTAATACATAAAAACCTTTAAAGAGCTGCTTGTTCGGTTCTATTTAGAGTTAACAAACCATTCAGAGATTGTGGACCACATTTTATAGGGAAACTGTAAAGTCTGATGACGCGCGATACGTGCGTTAACCACGCCCACTCACGTCGCCATGACGACCACATGATAGGGGAAAAGCAGGTACACAAAGCTTTATATAAAAATCCAAGAAACGTTCGCAAATAACCTATAGAGGTAACAGGTCTATAATAACGAAAACATGGACAGTTCGTATAGGCACAAATTAATTTAAGAAGGGTTAACAAACTTTAGATTTTTAAAATACAAGATTGACAACATAATTCCTCGATACCAGATCCTCTTTTTGAGAATACAAAGCAAGTAGGACAGTCTCCACATTTCTTGCACTGTTATGGTGTGTTTGGGGAGCCCACTTTTATTATAAAATAATCCTAATATTATCTACTTTAATTCAAAATGTAGCATATTGACATTTACAACATTATAATATGTATCGGTCGAAGATTACATCGGATAGCATTTTCCTTGGGATTAAGTCACCTGTTCCTGGATAAAAGGAAAATAAGTCTTAAAAGTTGTGCAAACGAAGAGATATCCTTAAATATCAAACGCGCGTGTCATTTTAACAGGCAAATTCGCGTGTATACAATTTAGACATGACGTGCTGAAGTAATGTCTCTACTAAATTGCAAGTAGATATGAAATATTAAGCTCTAGAACAGTAATTATACTTTAGTTAAAATTTTTGGACTCTGCTTATTACGATATGATCTGTAATAAATTTGCATATTTGTTATTCGTATGTCTATACGAAACACGTATAAACATAATCTGAAGTATCGGTATGATTAAAATAATAAATACCACGAGAGGGTAGGATTTAAAGGGGTTGTTTTCCTTCGATTACTAACACATGGTTACAAGCAGTCCGTTGTTTTGGTAAGCCTGTTTCCTTGAAGTCAACAGTCGGAGAGACAGACTGTAAACGAAAAAGCTGGAGTACACAAAAGGGGTCCCAGCCCCTTCTAATGATATTGATTGATAAGTCTTGATGTAGGGGAGGGGCCCTTGAGAATGATTGTTGATTCAAGGTCTCCCCCCTCTGCACAGTTAACGTTACTGTACAGAATGAAACTAAAAAGCTCAGAGTTAAGCTGATGAATCTAGCCCCGTCTCGAGAAATCTTTAGAATGACAGAAATCGTAGACTATGCATTGTAATCTGTTACTTCTATAAATATACGCCAGTGAAACATACAGCCCTTGTCAACGGTTTCCAAGGAAACATTTGTTGTTACTTATTTTATAAACAAAAAGTTCTTTCGTGTTTAGATCCATGGTAGAAAGATGTTTCTGTGATCGTATTTACGAATATAAATAATTTCCGTGGTAATATTTATGACCAAAAATATTTGTCTTGTTCACATTTATAATTAAAAGTATTAAGAACATTTAATAAAATCATTTTCGTGATTACTGGTTCCACTTTTAGCCGATTAAAGCTCTGTGGGAACTGTATGTACTACGTTATCGACAATAATTATTTTGCATTTATACGTTTCGTATGATTCTCGTTGTAAACAGCGATTATTTCCTTAAACAGCGTTAACCAGTTGATCTTTGTAATGGTGAAGAGTTGTGTTTACTTCGCGGTACGGACTGAATTCTTAAAAATTAATCAGACGAACTGTGATTCTCACTGTAAACAGCGATTACTTCCTTAAACAGCGTTAACCAGTCGATCTTTGCAATGGTGAAGAGTTGTGTTTTCTTCGCGGTACGGACTGAATTCTTAAAAATTAATCAGACGAACTATGATTCTCAATATAAACAGCGATTATTTCCTTAAACATCGTTAACCAGTTGATCTTTGCAATGGTGAAGTGCTGTGTTTTCTTCGCGGTACGGACTGAATTCTTAAATACGTAATATTTAGTCGAGCTTCGACTTCAAAGGGTTAACCAGTTGATCTCTGTAATGGTGAAGAGTTGTGTTTTCTTTGCGGTACGGACTGAATTATTATAGATTACATTTTTTTAATTTTTAGAGATTTAAATGAAGAACGATTATTAGGTGTTGTAAACGATGCACTAAGCACATTTATTACATATTTAAAAGTAAATCGTAGACCAGAATCCGGTAGCACTGGACATCACCAATATTTCATCTAGTGCATATTGAAGTCAGATATTTCGAGCTTGGGTGTTAATGAGTCCGAAAATTAGCTTATGGAGCAGTGAACTCCGTGGCATATTAATTTGTATTCGGTTCTAATTGTTTTCACTATGTTCACGTCACGAGTAGCAGCTGTGAATAGGATTTTACACACTGAACAGATTAGTTTCAACTACTTCCTGTTTATACCTCGAAAACATTATGACGAATTAGTTCCGTTATGACCATAAAGTAAACTCAAAATTGGAATAAAATTATATTCTGGATGTCCGCTTGTCCTGTCTTTCGAGCCATTTAACGGAATTTGATGAAACTTGGTGTTTGGGGTACGAATCTAAGAGTTAACATGTGAATGAGACATACACGCACAATAACTCAGTATTCTTCAACGAGGTAATAGATGGCGTCAGTAATCATTACACTGTGACGTATAAATCACGTACTGCACACAAGTAAGAAAGCACGTGCTGTCAAATGGACAAATAACACGTTTGATTACAGTGAAATTTCCGTTCATCAGGCAAGTAAAAATTATAATTAACATATAACATTTTGTTAGTGCCACAATTATCACAAAACGTACCCCACGCTTTGACACACCCGGTGGCAAACAATTATAAAGACGTCGATATCAAGTACTGAGCACTGTCTGTATTTGTCCGTCCTGAATTGATATATAAAAAGCGTAATTTACCCTTTGAGACCGACGCTCATCTAAATGATATATAAGAATTTAGCCCGTACCGCGAAGTAAACACCACACTTGACCATTACTATGATCAACTGATTAACGCTGTTTAAGGAACTTCATAAAACTTTAATATAAGAGACCGCCTCGAAGACCTTCGTGTAGAGGGGAGAGTAATATTAAAATGAGGCTCTGAACAGATGCCCTGTGGACTTGATTCGTTTGTCTTTCTGTCCGGAAACGTATCTCATTGACGCCAATTATCAACCCGGAAAGAAGCAGGTTTTAAATCCAACTTTGCTGGAGCGAGTTAGGAATTGTGTGTTCGTAGGAGGTCGGTAGGTGGCAGTACGAGCCGCTGCGGTCGAGACGTGCAAGCCGGTTGCAAGCATCGTCCGACAGGTGGCAGGCCGATGCTGGGTTCCAAAGTCTTGTGACCAACCTTCATTTGAATGCAGGGAGTCGGTTCGTAATGTCGCGAGCATCTGTCACCGAATTCCACGAGCCTGCCACCATTTTGTGGGACCATTGGTCGCCACAAACTTTCGGTGTTACAAAGTTCTGTTGTCTTGTTCTAAGCTTTCAGACATCTTTGGAGTGTGAGGCAAATCAAATGTTTCGACAAACATTGCAGTTGCCATCTTCAGGGTGACGTTTATGCGTTCCATTGATTTGTTTCACAGTGTTGCTGTAATATTTTACACCCCGTATTTATCCTGAGACCAGAGTTTATTTTTAATTTATTTAACGTCTTATCAACTAATTTATCTAGCAAAGAACGATTTAGGTCGTTGGGTAACTGGATTATAGTGAGATCTTAGGTTATCATGGCGGCGGGTATGAAGTCATTGGGTCCTGGGTTTTTGTCCTGTATTCTACCGACGTTTCAGAAGTACTGTACCAGGCTACACGGCGCTACATATATTCGGAGTTGTCAGTGGACACGAAACTTAGGGGCGCTAGGTATGTGTGTGGTACCTATAGTTTGAAATGTCGGCTGAATTTGTTTTCCGCGTCCCTCCGCTGGGCTGACGACGGGGAACGAATCCAGAAGGAGATTAAGCATGCAGGACGTCGTGTTGACGGCCTACGCATCGGCATGTTGCAATTTCCTTTTGTCACGGGGAGACTCGAAGCTACACACAGAATGAGGGCGAAGGAGAATAACCGCTGACAACATGTATTAAATGCGTGTCAAGAATTGTCCGCCAGAGGCAGCACTGCTCGCTCGCCCGCCCGTCGAAAGATGATGCGAGAACGAATAGGCAAGTGTGAACAAAGGACGGCGGATCCGCGCAGCGTGGACAGACACATTTCCTTTTGATCGCTTGCGTGTTCACTGGAACCGTGAAATATGGAAAGAAAAACTTCGACAGATAAATACAAGTTATAGAACTTGTGTTCTGTGGGAATTTGATTTTTTCTTTTTCATATTTTTGATTGAAATTAAAATCTTAATAACGAGGGAAATGATTCTACGATGTGTCAGGATTTGAAGACACCCCCCCCCCCCGTGTCTGCTGTTCGAAACAGGATATATTGGTACTTTTTCTGGGTTTTTTTGTACGAGAGGAACTTACTTTTGGTTTACAACGACCAGCTTCACAAGGGTTTGGGCACCACGACTCCCAATTTCCGAAACACGCAAAAGTCTGCAATTAGCTAGGGTTAAGTACGAAGAACGAAGGAACATTTAATTTATCATTTGTTACTTTTAACATAAAAATCTGTACTCCTCCCCCAATATTGTCAGGGTGATTAAGTCGAGAAGAATGAGATGGGCTGGGCATGTAGCGCGCATGGATGGGACAAGAGCTGTGCACCGGGTATTGGTTGGGAAGCCTGAGGGGAAGAGACCTCTGGGGAGACCTAGACGTAGATGGGAGGATAATCTCAGGCGGGATCTATGGGAGATAGGAGTTGAAGGAGACTGGATTTTGTTGGCCCAGTACAGGGTCCGGTGGAGGGCTTTGGTTAATTCGGTGATGAACCTTCGGGTTCCGTAAGCCGCCTAGTATGAGTATAATTTGTTACTTTTATTTATCACGTCACACTTTTCCGTTTTTAAACTCAGGCCGGTGTATACGTTTTTGAACATCCCTGTACCTATTTTTCGAAATATATAAAAACAAATCCGTAAATTTCTCGCGATTTGTCTCACCAGATGAAACAACTTTTTATTTGCTTGTCATATTTTAACTTGAACAGACGGACTGCTGGCTATTATATATAAAATATCTTGTATTTGTCTGTATTTTCAGAGTAATTACAACGATTAGAATCAAACCCAGGACTATCTGAATTCGTATTTTTTTACACTAACCGCTACGCCATATTAAGGCAATCAGAAAAATAAGTCTGCCATCGCAATGAAAAATAGATCTGTCCGTATAATGAATTAGAAGTGTCAGTAGAGCGAGAATTAATCCCTCAGGAGTTTTGCCAACACTTGAAACATTTTGTACACCAGACAATGGTCAGTTCCCGGCATAGTATTGGTACCGCTGTTGAGAATGCATGTCTGTTTTTTTTTTTATTGAGCTTGGAAGTTTGTGCTTCAGGTATCCGAGCCTCGATGTGTTAATAAAGTAATGAACCAGGTTTGCTGTTTGGTAGCTGTTACGCTCTCTCGTACGGGCAGGAAGTGCGGTTTCGAATTGGAAATACCACCCACCACACGGCGCTCGCTTGAATATTACATTGGAAATCCGCAATCTGGTCTTCGTCATGAACTATGTGGTATCGCCCGGACTGCAGAGAGGGAGGTGCTGCGGTCTGGTGGGATGTAGGCGAACAACACACACGCGTCCTTGTTTCTTTTCTTGACTGATGAGTTTAGTAGCCTTATCTGACGCAGCGTAAAGTCATTTTGCGCTACTAAGGGTTGACACTTATGAATAAATTGACGGAACGTACATGGAGGACGTATGAGACGGCTGGAGAAAAATGGAGCGTAATTTCTGCCCCTCACCAACTATTTATCGGTGATTATGTCAGGTATGGAGCACGTAGCATGTAAGAGATGGTAAGTAGATGCAGACTTGCAGTCGTAATACCTGGAAGACATAAGCGTAGATGGATAGATACTATTAAAATGGAAAGAGCTTATTCTCTAAGGTTGTTGACAGGATAAAGCTCATTTTACGTAGGATTTGAGGCTTTCACTGAGGTAAGTCTCGTGGGTTGTTGTGCCCTGAAGTCTGGTAGAAATTTACCGACGTTTCAGAGGTCCTTGCTGCTTATATTATCAGGGTACTACAGCCCAGAAGACAGCCATCTTTAGTTATATATAGTTGTGTCAGGTATTTTGAACACGCGGGCCGCCTACGTCATACGGTGTTGATATCTGGTATCATAAAACACGTTGCGTTGATGTAGTTAATATTTATGCGTGAAGTTATGAAAGTTTTTCAAATAGTACGTCCGATTTGTTACCGTTTTTAATAAACTTTTATGGCGTTTTAATAAATTTTTTTAATTCATAAACTTTGTAGCCCGCGAAAGTCGTCTTGTGTTCTCGTAAAAATTGAGAATTCCTGGGACAGGTAACTAGTGACATACTAAATTATATTTACGTGTTAACGCGATGAATGTGCCTTCGCAGAAAGACTGATATTGTCTGGCTTTGCAAAACTGATTCTAATAATAAACAGCGATTATCTCTTTAAACAGCGTTAACCAGTTGATCTTTGTAATGGTGGAGAGTTGTGTTTACTTCGCGGTACGGACCGAATTCTTAAATACGTAATATTTAGAAGAGCTTTGACTTAAAAGGGTTAACCAATTGATCTTTGTAATGGTGAAGAGTTGTGTTTTCTTCGCGGTACGGACTGAATTCGTATTAACTCGCTCCATATCTCGCAGACTGGGCGAACCTGAGGCAATATGAAGTAATTTCGCTTTTCAATTAGAGTGAAACAGAAGCGCAGCGTAACACAGTGTTAATGGATGTTAACACACTTGCCCTGGGGGAAATCTTGTAGAAACACGGCAAGTGCATAACACACATCCGAAAACATTAATAGTTGCGCGTGTAACCTCGTATGTATACATACATTATTTCGCTTGTAGAGGCTGGTTGATTGTGGGATCTTTTTGATATCGATTTTATAAACGGAATTGTGATGGCTCCTGTTATCAGATGGCTAAAAAACAGTCATAAATGGATAGACCAGCGAACACGTTACGAACTTAGAATTTCAGAATTTAAACGCAAGGACTGTAAAATGAAAACACGTAATTAGAACGATTGACATCATACAAATATCCCAGACTATACCGTGGTCTTCTTTTGGTTGAGCCTGCCGTCTTTTTCCATAAGGACCTGGAAAAATGGGCAGCCCCGGAATCTGGAACTGTGGTCGCCGATTCTGCAAAGGGGTGGTAGAATTTTTGGCGCCGCGCGCACTGAGGCCACTTTGATTTTAATGTAGCATAGACTCTTCTGTTCTAATATTTTATGGCTTTGGGGGATGTTAACCAATTATATGTGCATGGACAATGTTTGAAGCCGATGCTCGTCTAAATATTATTTAAAGATTCAGTCCGTACCGCAAAGAAAACACAACGCTTTATCATTACAAATAAAAACTGATTAATTCTCCTTCAGGAAAAAAAAAATGGTTGCTTGTTTTGATAATCATATGAAATACATAAATACACTCCGTGGGGAAAATACAGAGTTAGATATTATTAAAGTAGGTGGTACATATAGTTGCCAGTGGGAGTTCGATGTTTAAAATGTATTGGGTGACATACGACATCATTAAGATGTTTAAAGTGGCATGTGTAAAAATAATTGAAAGGAAAGGACTATCAAAATTCTGTCCGTAAACAGATGAAAAGTAGAATTCTTGCATAAAAGTGGATGAAACAGGCTTTATAAACCTTGGATCAAATTTGTTCAGGAATAAAATGATAAACGGACGTTAGAAAACTAAAACAATTCGTAGACCGTGTTGATATTTGCATTTATAAGCTGCTTAAACCGGACTGAACATGCGGATTTCTAGTTGTTTCAATATATAATGGCTCCGTTGTCATCCGAAGACGATTTAATACATTATATTCGATCTCATTATCTTAATTAGTTTCGTTATCAACGCCGAGAACCAGGTATTACACCTGTTCGAGTCCGTTTGGCGCCGAAAGTCGTGTTAAGGCCGTCTTGGGTTTGAGACCAGTAATTTTTATTTCACGTGGTGTATATAATGGATTTCTAGGTCACGTTAAAAATCGGATTTTAACTCTCTGTTTCGCTTTGTTCAGTTTAATTGCAGTTTTGAATAATTGTTACAGTAAAATAGGTTTTACTCCGGTTACCAAATATCTATCATTTTCTTGTAACAACAAATTTTTGTTTTGAAATGCTGTTTATCTTGGATTGTCCGCGACTTTTATGGTGTAAAGACCCATTTCAACTTAGTATAATTTCCTTCTTTACTCGTAAACAAATTTTAGTTTTTCCATCCTCCAAGTGCACTTTGTATTAAAATAAACTCAGTACAGATTATTTAAGTTGCCGATTGCCCGATTTAACCTTGCCGAGGCTTCTAGGCGAATCTTGAACTGCGCCACGACTGCTTTCTCCAGTTCCCTGCGCGTTCAACGTTCATTATTATCTTCCATTTCATTCTACTCTTTCCATCACGCTGAAATAACGTCGTTAAAGAACACTTCAGCGAGTGTGAAGAAAATGTAGCAACCCCCCCCCCCCTCCACGGGACGACAATCGAAGTTTTCTCTGGAACCAGAAGGGTCGTTGTCGTGAACACAAGAACTCCCCACCGGTTCCCACACTGGGCCAGATTAATCCAATTATTCCATTTTAATATTGTCCTTCCGTCTATGTCTAGCTCTTTCAAGTGGTCTCTTTCCTTCAGGCTTGCCCACTCGTGCTATGTACCGTGTCTGTCAGATCTTATCATCCCAGTTTTTTCGGGAAATTTAAATCAAATGCCCTAATTAAACGCAGTAATTTTTGACTCGTTTTATGAGGGATTTTAAGATATTTTAAACATGTTTAATATTTTTGTTGGTAGATCTGGATAGGATGACACTCGTGAGGAAGTTATGAGGAGATTAAATTCTGGAAACGCTTGCTACTTCTCATTTCAAAATATTTTGTCTTCTCGTCTGATTTCTAAGAATCTGAAAATTAAAGTATACAAAACAATAATCTTGCCTGTTGTTTTGTTTGGGTGCGAAACATGGTCTCTCACTCAGAGGGAGGAACACATATTGCAGGTGTTTGAGAATCGGGTGTTGAGGAGGATATTTGGGCCTAGGAGAGAAGACGATGGGGCGTGGAGAAAACTGCATAATGACGAGCTTAAAAATCTGTACTCCTCCCCCAGTATTGTCAGGGTGATTAAGTCGAGAAGAATGGGATGGGCTGGCCATGTAGCGCGCATGGATGGGACAAGAGGTGTGCACCGGGAAGCCTGAGGGGAAGAGACCGCTGGGGAGACCTAGACGTAGATGGGAGGATAATCTCAGGCGGGATCTATGGGAGATAGGAGTTGAAGGAGACTGGATTTTGTTGGCCCAGGACAGGGTCCGGTGGAGGGCTTTGGTTAATTCGGTGATGAACCTTCGGGTTCGGTAAGCCATCTAGTTAGTTAGTTAGATCTGGATAGGTTTATGTAAAACCTACTGTTCTATATCGTTGATGATGGATGCGACGTTTTGCGTTGATTGGCGTATCACAACAGGAAATGTTACTGAAATCACCACCTGTACAAAAAAATAACACGATTTAAAAATTGAAATTACTTTGAAACAGTTTCAAGTTACCTACTTTCGTATTAGACGGCCATGTATGACCAGTTGTTATTCAGAAGATGTGTGTTTTCTTGGTTGTAGTGCAGTGTCCTTGCTGCCTCGATCATTATGGCTATTATCACCCTGATGATGGAAGCACCAAGTACCTACGAAACGTCGGTAAACTTCTGCTAGACTTTCCGGAAGATGGTCGTGTAAACTTCAGATCCTAATTTGTTTTAATCGTACTAATAACAAATAAATTACGTATTTCTTTTTAATTTTGTAATTTTTCCCACACTGCTGTTATGTCGTCTCTCCTAAGTTCAGTCACCCTTGCTGGACGGCGAAGAAATGCTTTAATCTGAAGGTTTTTTAAGTCAGAACACGGAGAATTAAAGAATTCTGAACTGAGAGGCAACATGTATTGTTCTATCTTGACTTAAGTCGGTAATGTTATGATAAAATGTCAGAACTTCGCGTTTTACCCACATTAAGTTTCCATATTATCTCCACGCCCAACCACCCGTCCCTTGCTGAGGCACGCCATCCAACCTCATGGCACATAAATTACCCAACGAAAAGAACAGTACAGGTGTCAAACAGTGTTTATTGCCATTAGCAACTGCAGATTATTCCATTCCACTATGATCCAGTTCTTGGTAACAAAACAGCGCGGAGTGATGGAGCTTCGCCCTTGCAACGAGATTATATCACACGAATTTCACATTTAACAAAGATTTTCCAGTTAATAAAGTTAGGATGTGCGTGAAGGAAGTAATTAATTTTTAATGTTGGTACCGAACGAGGATAAATAAATATAATCAAGAAGAAGACATCTTTTGGAATATTATGTCTTGTTTTCTCATTGAAGTTAACCGACGTGTGAAGGTAACCGACGTTTCAGACGAAATCAACTGTGAAAACCGTCGTTTCAGACGAACCCACCTGCGAAGTTTCATGTGAACCAACTTCTGAAGTTAACCGACGTTTCAGACGAACCAACCTCTTAAGTTAACCGACGTTACAGACGTGCTTAGAAACGTCAGTCATGTTTTACAAGATTACACGACGCAATGTCCCAAAATGCTGCCCTCTTCACACTCTGCGCGATGGGGAACTGAAATCTCAGAGATTACTAAGGTTTTGTTTTTAATGCGTTCAAAATAAACACTTGTTGAAATAAATCTTTTTAAATATTCTTACTTACGCGTCAGTTTTTATGATTAAGAAGGAATTAAAATAAGATCACAATTGATTCTAGAGATTCAATTAATTTAAACGAAACACACACACACAGTAGTACGATCACTCAATTCGACAGTCGTTGTCCTGTAACTTTGTTGTGTTTGTAACGGAGACACTCAAATGAGCATAACGAAACCGCAATTTGAGTTCGATTACGAAGCGAAACACTAATTAGTGTCTCTTTTAACTTTTCCTGAATCGCAGAACTCCGACTGTGTGTTACTCTGTTGAGTCTGAGGATTTCGTTATAATTTGATGTTAAATTGTCAGATCACTTAAGACATTACGCAGTGAAGAAAGGTACTTAGCAGAATTTTACTCTTAACGAAGTTCTTTAGGCCACAAATAAATATTAGGTTTACATTTGTAGGGAGTAAAAAAAATGAAATTTACTACATATTGATTGAAAAGACACTGATGTTTGTGTCTGGGATGAGTGTAAAATTTCTTTTACTGTTACGCAGATTTGAGTGTAGTTTTAGAACAAACATATTTTGATAAGCCTAACTAGTTCCATGAGTTTGAGCATGTTGAACTATTGGCTTTTTTTTTTGAAGTGTGTGAACAGCTGATTCTCTGCCACAGTCTACTTCCATTTTCCTCCCAGCATTTAACGAATGCAGAATATCTGGTAAGTAGTTTATCGATTACGTAGGAATTCGTAATAATAACCCAATAATTTTGTTCAGGTCTACGTACGGAGGGGAGGTAATTGATTCTTCCATCGTGTGTGGTAATTCCTTGTTATTCCAAACACGTTTAATTAATATTTTATGTCAGAACTTAATGACTTATGGTCAGCCGTGGTCCCAACAAAATTTTCCGTGATTTATCTAATACTTATCTATTTAGAAATTTCAAATTATCTCGGTACCAATTTGAACTTGATAAATTAACATCACGTACTAATTTATTTTAAAAGCTGACAGAAGTAATTTCTTGGGACGATTCAAAATATTTTGAGAGCTTGTGCACACTTTACTATTATAAGTTTTACCAAATTATTTGTACTTTGAGTCGTCTTTTTATTTTTTTATCTCTGCAAGTACCTAAATCCATCTAGCAGATTCTTGCATGAAATTGATCTCAGTTGGTCAAAACATTCCCTGTTTTTTTGTGGAATCTGACGGTTCTTTATGAAATTCAATACAGACCGTCTCTAATCCCTGTTCTGAGCCTGATTAATTCACTTCACACCCTCAATTTCTGTAATGTCGGTTTGATATAAACTTTGCATCTACTATTAGGTCTTTCAAGTGACCTCTTTCCTTCACTCTCGCCGTATATCTCATCTTCTTTGATTAGATAAAAATAATAACATTTTATGGATAAGACACGTAATCCAGTGCAGTTTTTCAATATTTCTTACGAGCATGAAACGATATGTTTCGTAAGCAAAATTCAATATTAAATATTTTTGTTTCTGAATGTTATCGCAGTTTCATGTGTCATGGTCCAGATGAATTCCTGTCCATTCGTTTGGATTTCATTCTGCAGTAGTAGCGATGCATGAAACAGGTCCTCGCAGAATCTGAACAACGCGAAGTTTCACAGAAATCCAAGAGGTCTAGAACCCGGACTTTTACTGAGAAAAGTCTTGGTATCATTTTGAGATTAGGTGAACTGGGGAAAGTAACTTGGTGATAAAGCATATCTTCTGTTCAGTGTCGTACCTTGCAAAGGGGAGGACCAGAGGAAGGCAGACAAAGTTGGACTGAGCTTTCTTTTCCTGTCTCCTGGTTGGTATGCGAAGCCTCCACAATGCAGGAAACCTGTGTAATCCAAGCTGACGCCCTACGGTAGGACAATGGCTCGAGATGCCAGCCCCTTGCAATCGTAGTTAATTGCATTTGGCTACAACGACCATTACCGACCACGGTGTCTCCCCCCCCCCCCCCCCTTCAGATCTTCTGATCTACGTTCACAGAATCTGTTGTATTGAACAGTCTTGAGATAAGCACAACTCAACTTGCTTCATACCAGAGCAAGATTTCTTTATACATTTTATTCAAGTCACAAGAACTGACATATTCGTCATAGATGCTATTGTCATTTGGTTAAAACAACTGAAGATAAGGCTCGCGTAACGGCAATATTTTAAACCACTGGTTCACAAAGTCTTCATTAACACGGAGTCTTTGAGTGGTAAAACATTTTCGTTTGTACGCATGATTTTATGTATCAATGCACTGCACGGTGTACAATGTTAAAAAAATCGATTTGAACGAAAGTAAACTTCCATAAATTACAGCATAAGAAACAAAACTCTAGACATTCTTCCAGAACTTTTTCTGGACAGTATCCGAAATTATTTGGTCTCAAAGATATCTGTATTCTGGGTTGTAGCTCCACGTAATCTGGTAGAAGTTTACCAGCGTTTCACAGATCCTTGCTGCTTCTAACGTCTGGACGAACTTCTACCAGACCACAATGCGCAACAACCCAGAAAACAACCATCTTCATATTCGTCGCCTTGAGAACCTGAAATCTCACTTGGATTGAATTTGTATAGTTTGTGGGCTATTTAAACTAACTAACTAGATGGCTGACGGAACCCGAAGGTTCATCACCGAATTAACCAAAGCCCTCCACCGGACCCTGTCCTGGGCCAACAAAATCCAGTCTCCTTCAACTCCTATCTCCCATAGATCCCGCCTGAGATTATCCTCCCATCTACGTCTAGGTCTCCCCAGAGGTCTCTTCCCCTCAGGCTTCCCAAATAGTGGACCCAACCAACTAGATGGCTTATTGAACCCGAAGGTTCATCACCGAATTAACCAAAGCCCTCCACCGGACCCTGTCCTGTGCCAACAAAATCCAGTCTCCTTCAACTCCTATCTCCCATAGATCCCGCCTGAGATTATCCTCCCATCTACGTCTAGGTCTCCCCAGTGGTCTCTTCCCCTCAGGCTTCCCAAATAGTGGACCCAACCAACCAGATGGCTTACCGAACCCGAAGGTTCATCACCGAATTAACCAAAGCCCTCCACCGGACCCTGTCCTGTGCCAACAAAATCCAGTCTCCTTCAACTCCTATCTCCCATAGATCCCGCCTGAGATTATCCTCCCATCTACGTCTAGGTCTCCCCAGCTGTCTCTTCCCCTCAGGCTTCCCAACCAATACCCAGTGCACACCTCTTGTCCCATCCATGCGCGCTACATGCCCAGCCCATCTCATTCTTCTCGACTTAATCACCCTGACAATATTGGGGGAGGAGTACAGATTTTTAAGCTCTCATTATGCAGTTTTCTCTATACCCCATCGTCTTCTCTCCTAGGCCCAAATATCCTCCTCAAACACCCGATTCTCAAACACCTGCAATCTGTGTTCCTCCCTCAGATTTAAATACTTTTATAAATACTGTGACGAACAGAATGTTCCATTAGAGCAGCTGAATAACTAAAAGCTTTAAATATGGGCTCCGTAACGTGGATTTAGTTAATTTTTGTGTTTATTTATATAATTTTTAGTTTATTTTACTGTAATAGAGGAGTGTCCTTTCCATAATTTCTGCTCTGTACAATTATTTGCACTGAGTAGTAGCGTGTTCTACCGTTGCTATAGGAACGAAGTTCATGGGATGAGAAGCTCCTAAAGAGCGTCTCTTCTTCGTGTTCTCATGTATATTTCAGTTACTAGATGCACTCACTCAGTCACTTTAGTCTTCCGCCGTAAAGGGAATATTTAACCGGGAGTTGCATTTTGTACGTATGGACACTTGAAAAGGCGGCTAAATTTTAGCATCGAATATTAAATCAGTTATGTAACAATGGTGAAAAAAAAAAGATGAAAGAACTGTATTTACATTCGCTGGGAACAGAGTAGCGACGTAGCTCATACGAATTTAGTACGAGCTTCGAGGGACCATTCATTACGTCCCTCAAACACAGAGCCCAAATGTTGATATTAATTTAGAAAATATTCACGTCGCTTTAAATTATCTTGTTATATATTTCCCATCACCACTGGCGTGCAGTCTTTTGTTTTCATGCAAGAACGTTCTTCAAATCAGGGGGAAGGCTTTATATTTTATTCATGACAAAAGCACGCATTTGCCATTAATGTCTATATGTGGCAATTGTTTACGCTGAAGCGATGTCTCATTTGTAGTAGACGCTTTAGAAAAATAACAACTTCAGTTTCTGATATTAGTGTATCGGATTAGTCTGTACACGGTGTGAATTACTTTTTCCCATAGATTTCACGTTGGAATTAAATTTTACGTCCTGAACATAGCAGCGGCTGAAAAAATCGGCAAATCTTCATTTTATATTTAAGTATTTCGTATGATTCTCTTTGTAAACAGCGATTATTTCATTAAACAGCGTTAGCCAGTTGATGTTCGTAATGGTGAAGAGTGGTGTTTTCTTCGCGGTACGGACTGAATTCTTAAATACGTAATATTTAGACGAGCTTTGACTTCAAATGGTTAAACAGTTGATCTTTTTAATGGTGAAGAGTTGTGTTTTCTTCGCGGTACGGACTGAATTCTTAAATACGTAATGTTTAGACGAGCTTTGACTTGAAAAGGTTAAACAGTTGATCTTTGTAATGGTGAAGAGTTGTGTTTTCTTCGCGGTACGGACTGAATTCTTAAATACGTAATGTTTAGACGAGCTTTGACTTGAAAAGGTTAAACAGTTGATCTTTGTAATGGTGAAGAGTTGTGTTTTCTTCGCGGTACGGACGGAATTCTTAAATACGTAATATTTAGACGAGCTTTGATTTCAAAAGGTTAAACAGTTGATCTTTTTAATGGTGAAGAGTTGTGTTTACTTCGCGGTACGGACTGAATTCTTAAATATCATGTAGACGAGCTTAAATAATGAAGTATGTCTTCTATAACCCTGCTTGAATGAAGAATAAAGATCAACACAGACACGTGCACAACAACTAAACTCCGAGGAGTAATTAGTCAATCATTTACTCATATTAATCACCTTTTATGGAAGCGGACGGTTCATAGAGACCACAGGCTTCCTCGCCGTTATCTTAATATTCATTCACCCATGTACATCTTGGTCTTCCTAAACAACCTACGACTACTCATCGTAAGCATGAATTTTCATTTTCTTTTCTCATTCAACGCCACATAGAAATTTTTCTACCTCAGATAAAACATTGCCGTAAAGTAACCTAAGACGTCATTGTGGTCACATAATTTGTCATAAATATAATACGTCAAGACAAGCCTTTTCTTCTTGAGACTTAGCCAATCGTAGATCCTCACTCGGCTTTAGGATCGTAATGTCGTGAGAAAAATAAAACATCAAATTCCCTTCTGTTTACAGCGAAGAACCAAACTGAAGATGAATTCCGAGCTATTAACTAAGATGGTGGATGAACAGGCCTGTTCTGTTTGTCAGGGCGCGAAGTGGGGAGGATTGTGAAGGGATAACTCGGACGGAATCCGGCCTCGCTGCTGCCGTCGGTAAGTACAGTAATTATTTATCTTTGTGTCAGGCATCATGGCCTGTATAATTAAGAGAAACTTCTGAAATTATGAGTCTGCCTAAACGTCTGCTGTACCCGACGTAATACAGAAATAAATTAAAAAAGGTCTATAGTTTTGAGTGGGATGCGAACCCACGGACCCAAGTTACAGACTGCGCGACGACTGTCATCGACATAATTAATTATAATGTTATATTATTCTTAATTGTTACTGTTATGTCTGGTTGCTTAATTACACTGAATTAACGAACTATGAACTATTAAGGAAGCTACGTAAGGACTTAACCTCACAACAGCCCGGGAGACACTTAGTAGCGTTGCTTTTGAAACCAATTTGAATATTGCTGCCAATCAATGACGCGTTTTTTTAAAAATAGAATTAAATTCAGATGACGTATCTTAAATCTGATTTATTTTGATCAATATTTCTGCTGAATTAGTGGACTTAATTGCCGTTTTATATTTGTAATTCCCGTAAAATTAATCTAGTATGTCAAACAGACGCTATGTGGCAGCACCGTTCCGTTATGGTAACTGCATTTTGATTTTTTTAATGCCTCGATGTGCTGTCAGAAATTCATATGATGTGACGATCCACTCTTTAAGGCTGGAAGTACTTACCATATTTACCAATTTCAAAATAAGCCCGAGTCTTCTGTCTATATTTCGCTGCTTTTATTACATATTACAGCAAGAACAAATTTTTGCCTCTGAATAATGTATGTAGTTCATTTCGCGTGCCGATGCAAATATCGCAAAAAAAAAAAAAATATCTTGAGCTGAGATGTCTTGAACTTCTGCGGTGGTCCGTACGTGGGATTTCAGAAGTCTCCTTCCAGGAACCTTAAAACCCATTTTCGTGTCCCCCCCCCCCGGCCCCTCAAATCCCATCCTGAACCCCCCCCCCCTCTCCTCATTCTTGCCTTCATCCACCGTTTCCAGCTCTCTAACTTTCGCCTGAAAATCCTTTCCAACACTTTTATCAACCAAAATCTCTCTCTCTCTCTCTCTCTCTCTCTCTCTCTCTCTCTCTCTCTCTCTCTCTCTATCCGAACTTTCGTATTTTTCGTTTTACTTCTCTGTTTCTTGTCTCTTTCTGTCCTGTCGATTTCCTTGTCACTGCCGTCCTCACCCACAGCAATGTCACTCTACGTGGCGCAGGCGAAGCGACCTCTGTAGCCTCAAACTTCTTTCAACCATCCACACAGAGACACACAGCAGCGACGGTAATCTTTACAGATTCACCGCGTAGGCTTCTCTCGGATGAGAACAAAATAAAAATGAAAAACCGGAAAACATTTGAACAGAGACGTAAAATAAGGGAAAATGCGTTAGTGTAAGAGGCGAGGAAAGTCTATAAAACGACAGGTGTAAGGAGAAGTGTGAATAAAATTGAACTGAGACGTAGCGAACAGATAAGTGATGTTACAAATGAAAAGATGCTTGTGTGAAGAGAAGCGATGACTTGGAAGACCTAGGAAAAGGTGTGAGGATAATATTAAAATGTACATTAAATAGGGAATATATTATTATACTTACGTATTTCTTATTTTATTTCGAGTCTAAAATCATTGACAGAGTTTGGATCTAGTTCGAAGGCAAACAATCAGTTGGTAGAGTCAACTCCCGAAACGTCGTGTATATCTAGTATACCTCAGACCGTGAGCAGTGTCAGACATGATATTTGTCATCTGTAATGTGAAATTCTATTTACTGTAGATTAAGGGGGAAAACATTTGTTTGAAAAGTGTCTCGTGGTGTCTAGTGAAATCTCTTGGCATTCTTTTAGTAATAAGATCCATGCAAATATATATTACAGTGTACTGTGTATGATTATTTGTGTTAATCATGACAGACAAAGTTCTCGGTAATGACGCTAGGTGGCATAATGCTCTATTTTACAAGTGCTACTATCATTAGGCAACTTATAGAAATAGTTATGAAGAGATTAATGTGCAGAATTTACGAAGTTTGTAAGAATTAAATATATGAAATAAATTGTTACCGTTGAATCTCAACGGGTCTTTCAACTAGTAATTTGTATTAAGACTGGAATTAACCTTGTATCAGCATTGGTCAGTTCGTTGCTTGTGTTGTCTGTCTTTTGTTATAGTCTGTAAAATATGCATTTTATTCTCTTTACGTTTTTGAAGGAAACTCGGAAAAGATTTATTGCAGACGACCAATTACACGAATAAACACCGCGAAACACATAACGTTAAAAGCATCTCGGTGCCTCATGGTTGCGCGATCCATCGCCAGACATAAACTGCGGGTGAGAGTTAGGTAGGCGCCACGAATTCCGCCACAAACCCACAACCCCTACTTTGCAACTCCCATTACGGACACACGAAAATAGCACCCACACCCAATCTAATCCATCAGCTGCCCCCTCCCCCTGACATTCTGGGTTATTTATAATGTTTGTCCCGGACTGCGCCGTGATTTCTGTTATTTGTCACGGGGTGACAAGTAGGCGATGGTCTAGCTGTCCCCAAGAACAGGACAAAAAAGTATTAATGTCTGGATGAAACAGTCGTAAAGACCACGCGTGTTTGTACAGCGTGAGGTGTCTAAAATAAGTTTCTTCTGCAAATGCGGAATCAGGTTTCTTAAACAGAATGTATTTCCAAAAAAAATCCATAATATCAAACAGTCTACTACCACATAGTTTACTAGAAAAAAATAAACGCACGAACTCCTATCTCTGCCATGATTGAAATGTGCTTCAACAATTCACCAAACATTTAAAATAATTTATGTATACAGGGTGAGTCAGAAGTATGTTTACAAACTTCGTGTGCGTGTTTCAAGGATCGAAAATAAGAAAAAAATGTTCCTGTGAACTTGGAGTCGTAAATGTTTCATTTTCGAAATAATAGCCAAAAATAAGTTTTTTTCTTACTTTAGATCCAGGAACACGCACACGAAGTTTGTAAACATACTCCTGACTCACCCTGTATATACAAGTTTTCAAAATATCGAATTTGCTCACAAAAACAAAGATATTTTATACTGCGTATCTTATAAATAAACTACAACAGCGAGACGTTAGAAAAAAACACATAGGTTTTCCTCAGTAGCATCAAAAGTAAATATATTAGGAAGACTTTGGTTATACAGAGAAATATATAAAAATAAGATGTAATCTATGAAATATTGTCTGGGGGTTGTGTGAAATGAATTTAGTTGATTTTGGTTAGGATATATTTGTGGGAGTCCTATGTAGATGGTAATGAATTTTTTGGTTCCATGGAAAGTAAGAAATTTGTTGACTAGCTTAGCAACTGTTAGATTCTGAAGCAGGACAGTGTTCCTCGAAGTTAATTAGAGGATTAATTTAATGATTCTCGTTTGAATTAGGTAATTAAGCGACGTTTCAAGTATTTCACACTGCTATTCTTCTAATTCCGTTACTTCGTGGATAAGAGAGAGTGATACGTCGTTAAGTTTCGGTTATATTTCCGACCTTGGTCCCCTACTCTAAGCCGATACCACGATAGTAAATTAAAATAGAACACACGCTGTGTATATTTGAAGCTTTGCAAAGGGGGACAATACAATATACGACGTTTGAGTCTCACTGTGCTTTTCAGGGTAAGAAGAAACATCTTTAGACGTAAACATGGTTGTCTATTGAGCTGTTGTTAGTCCCGTAGAAATTGACGGACGTTTCAGAGGTCCTTGCTGTCTGCTTCATCAGAATACCAGAATACACGGCTCAATATCCCGGAAAACAAGAAATATACTTTATATTCTTCGCTGTGAGAACCTGCAGTCGGCTTAGCTTTTTGTATGTCTAAAAAATTTCGAAAGTTTGACAAAGACATTATTTAAATAACGCGTAGTTTAGTGATATCTGATACCAAGATTAGTTAAAGAATACTAATCGGTGTTTACAGTGAGAATCATACGAAACACATAAATTCAAAATGAAGAGTTATTGATTGTTGAAGCAGGTGGTATATATACTTACCACTGGGCTTTAAAGGGATAATTGCAGAATACCGTCTTACGACGCTGAAGAATATTTCGTGGTTTTTTTCAGTCCCTTGAGGTGATGTCGACTGAGTTGGTGTACCTTAAAATAGGCCTCTGTCGCCTATTTCCACAGCTTTCGAATTCCAGTCAAAATATAAACTAGGATGTCACTTAAAATGTGGGGTCATTTGAGATTTGACATTGTGACGTCGGCTCCCGAGATCTGAATTTCTGTTCGCGTGAATCGGAGGCGTACACACCGAAGGAGTGAGACGCATGTCAGGACGTACTATTGAGAATTGTCGCTGTTGTAAATTTTAATTTTAAAATTGCGGGGTGCGGGGGCGGGGGGGGCACGCAACTAACTTTCTCTGTACGTACATAGGTAAAAACAATTATATCGCGTAATGTAGAAAAAAAAATGCTTCTAAGGTTTTCAAATATTAAATTCTTTCTGTCTTTTAAAAAAGTTTCTAAAGAATTGTTCGTAACTTGGAAACCTGCATTTTTTTAAAACTTAATTTCTCTCCTGTTTTGACTTTCTTTACCATTTCTTAACGAGACCCGTAGGCTACACTTTGTACTTTAAAATTCTCTTCCGTTTGCATTTTTCATTTGTGTTCCTTATTTCTATCTTTCTCCGTTTTTCTCTAGTGGCGCTTCATGCACTGGTTTTAATTACGGACTAGGAAAGGCGTCTTTTTTCCTTTCTTTCTTTCTTTATTCCTTAGTTTTCTTTTATTTGTGTTCCTTTTTGTGTGAACTCGGTGAATTTAAAATTAAAATTGAATAATCTCCCTGCTATTAAATTTGCGAGGATTTGGCTTCTAACATGTAACCAAACAGAAAGACAGAAAAATCACAAAAATAAGGAAAGTTACAAAAGAATTCGTCGTTTTCTTTTCTTCTTTTTGTACTCACGGAATTACTGAATGTTCTTATGTACACTTAATTCCTACATAATCTGAAATAATTTTATGAAATTCTTTTAGGTAATAAAAATGTAATACACCCAGTTATGGCTAGTGGAGTAGCTTATTATCATTATTATTCCATTGGCTTGACGTGTAGCACGCATAGAGAAAATGGTAGAAAACTAATTCTGCTTAGTTTCTTCAAATAGCTCAAGTGTTCTCTAGACTCAGCCTTGCCTACAAAATTTAGAAACTTTGACATTTCACGGTCCAGTAGCTCAAATGACATTCGTCCACGTGCAGAATTACAAATGTAATATATTCTCTTGTTTGAAAACACCACAACTAATAATTTTATTTTATGTACTCTGAAGATGGCAGTCTTCTTGGTTGTTGGTAGAGTTTTACCAACGTTTCAGAGACTCTTGTTACCTCCATCATCAGGGCGATGAAACGTCGATAAACTTCTACCAGACAACACTTCGCTACAACCCAGAAGACAGCCATCTTCAGACTCACCACCGTGAAAACCTCAGATGCCTTCTATACTTCTATAAATAAATATGTTTAATGACATTACGTACTATTATTAGATTTCGTCCTGTGAAATAATCGTAGTTCGCCACGTTGATTCCGCAATTTACTTACTAATGTTACGTATTTTACATTACTTTCAGTGCAATGTTAGCAGTTGTTCATGTTCGAAATATCCTTGGTTCATGTCTGAACCTGAAGACGGATACCGTTGCTTAGTTATTTTCGTGATTGCCCTCAATATTTGTAGACAAATGTCAAGACAGTATCTTAAAAGTTACTCTGCCATTTTATCGAACATGCTTCCAAATCCTGATATGAACGCAATAAAAATAGTTGATACGATATTATTAAATCAATAAATAATATTCATAGTAAACCAGTTAGACATAAATATCCATCTTTCTTTATATTCTTTGAATATATTTGTAAGGAACTACTTTGTACTCAGTGTACAAGCCGTTAGTTAGTTAGTTAGTTAGTTTCCCTTTTGTGTGAATATATTAATTGTGTTCATTCCTGTAATTCGTTCTGATACGAAGGGCCGGTGCGAATCTTGACAGTTATGCTTTAGCCCTAGAATATGAATGTGATATTCCTCATGTAGTTGCTTGTACGTCATTAAAGAAGCTATCGTTGGAAGGATAATGGAGTGGTACTGTGAAAGTTATATTAAACCACGATGGGAGGCAGACGTTAAGAATCAAAAAAAAGTTTTATTATTTTGACTTCGTAACTTCACAAATGCAAGGAACGTTGTCAAGTAACTGAGGTTACTGTGGCAGGATTTAAAAAGTAACTGTAGTATTTTCGTAAGAATTATTTGCTGGTTAGAGAAGAATTATATTTCCAATTTAGATTTGTGTACAGGTCAAAATTGAGTTGACAGGTATTATGTGGGTAAAATAATTACTTTACATTTTAGAAAGTAAATTAACCCAAAGTTCCAGCGCCCTAAAAATCATATCAATTACATTTTAATAAGTTAAAGAAGGGGTAGGCCTACATTGCTGTGTAAAATTCGAGGTTTTTACGTCGATGAGTCTGAAGATACTGTCTTCAGGGTTGTTGCGCCGTGTAATCTGGTGGATGTTTACCGACGTTTCAGAGTTCCTTGCTGCCTCCATCATCAGGGCGATGAATCATGTGTATTGAACCAATCTAAGATTTCTGCTGTTGAGTTCGAAAGAATTGCATTGTTCATGTAGCCTTTTGAATGGGTTTTTCCCCTCTGCTAGAATTGACTTCTTCCTACTATAGAGGATCGATTTACAAACGAGTAGTGAATTATGCTGAAGAATTTCTAGTGTTATAGCTCTCCGTATCTGCCTTTCCCTTTTGAGCAATGTCCGGCATTAGCATAACTACATTTTCACTTCGTCTACCAAGACTGGGTACTAGAAAGAATTGCATTTTTAAAGGAAAGTTCCGGAGATATATTCCACATCTCGTCTTCCTTTATCTTGTTGCCTACGGGTGGAATCCATTTTCTAGGTGTTATGCGCGCGCATCCTTCTTTAACAATCGCTTCGTTCTGAATAGAAGTAAGATATCATTGAATTACTTCAGCATTTCTTACGCGCTCGATCACAAGAGTATATTTCTTTTGTACTAAGCTCTGCTTGTGACTCGATTTTATGTGGAAATGTTCAGTAACATTATCAGTGCTAAGATAGGAAATAAGAAATGATTTCTTACATCTGTGAAGTCCCCATTGCGTGCGTTTGAGGCTTTCGTTTTTCGATCTGCGTGTTCTGGAAAGGACAACGCACAATTTCTGGTGATACAGTTGATTATTCTGTCATGAAATGAAATGTTTTTCCAGCCAATGACGTGTTATTTTCTGGAAAACGATCATATAATCCACTGTTTATTATTGTTATAGGATTTAACTTCCTCAATGACTATAATGTAGCTCATTTATTTTTTATTTAATAACATTGTCAGTAACGTCAAATGACAGAATTTTTAATAAATAATTAATTCGAAAGGCTATTTAAAAATGTGGTTATAGCATATATTTGCAGTATTTACGGACATTTCCCTAGACGGGCCGAGGGAAAATACATAAATCTTTAATAAAGAAAACCAGTTTTCGGGCCGACATTTGAACCCAGAACCTCGCGATTACGAAGCAGCAGTGATAACCACTTGGTTGTAATGTTTTTACGTTCCTTTGTACGACATGGAACAGCGTCTCACGACCTCCAGTAGGCTAGTTTGTCAGCGCGTTCACTGACATCGTTCTCTTAGAAGGAATTAATTACTGAATTGGTACATTAATTCGAAAACAGAGCAGTAACGCTTTGGGGTTGTAATCGGGAGGTACGTGGTTCAAATATCGTCTTGGTTATACTGTATTCAGATTGAGGTTTGTCTTGGTTTTCTGTAGTTCCTCCGGTATAATATCGACATATTATTTTTAAATAAAACTTTTACCGGTCATGCATTATCACTGATACTAATACTTTTATTCCTTTCTATATAAATATTCTTGTTACAACGATGTCATTTTATAATCTGCGAATTGATTTATCATTCAGTATAGGCCAAGAGAAATTGTAAGCAAAATTATTGATGTAATTGGGCGAGACTGTGTACGTTTCTGTAGAAATGGGTTCCTTACGGCCCCTTTGTCCATCCCCCATATGATTCACGTGTGAATGTGGAACAGAAGTTGAATGATATTCATGCCGAAAAGACGACTTGAACTGTGCTCAAATATTGTAGGTTACTAGTGTAATTTTGAATGACGAAATGACTTGTATTCATTTGTGTTTGAGTTTTGCTGAATAGTTTAGCTTTGGGAACGGAGGGCCACTTGTAGCTGCTACCTGGGCGAGGTCATGTCGCGGTACTTACGCACCAACGTTTGTTGCAAGTAGCTGATGACAGAAACGGAGAACCGGGGGGCTCGTGGCGTCATAGGTAATTAGTGATCTAATTAATAAGCACTCAGTCGATAGCAGTGCCTCCCCACGGACAGCTGAGGTACTCGTCGAATCAGCTGAAGAGGAAGGATGAGACACAGTCAAAAACCATTACCCCTTCAAAGGAATTGATTTTAGATTTTGGCTGAATTCTGTATTTATCCGTACTGTTTGTTAAGGGGGGGGGGGGGAATTTGTATTTAATTTCGGTTTAGTATATCATTATGTCAGTTCTCTTTTGCATAGAGCCGAATTTTTGGGGGTAATTAATGCGTAATGAAATGCGAAGGACGTGGAAGGAGACAGCCTTGGAGTAATTTAAAGCACTGTACCGGAATTTCTCTGGAGGGACTTAGAAAAACACAGGAGATCTCTGTAAGGTATAGGCGGTGTCTGGGCCGAGATTTGAACCCAGCACTTCTCGAAAATGAAGCTGTATTAGTAACCAGCCGGCTGCTATGTACGTTGAAAGAGTTTCAGCAACACTTTTCTCGTTACGTTCATACGAATTTGGATTTCACAGAAAACTTTTATTACCACGAAACGAAACTTGACGTTTCCTCTCTGTCCTTGTTATCATGAGAGCTATTTCGGAGTCATGACACTATAAAATTAAATATGGTGTTAGGGGAAGACAATTATTATCATGGCGAAGTTGAAATTCACAGAGAATTATTTATCTTTGCACATGTGCAATTTTCCCCTTCCACAGTTCAGTGATCGAGGGTTGATATCCTAGTTTGTTTCAGAACTATGGCGAAGAAATACAGCAAATACAATATATAATTTCTTTATTAAGTAGCTCAGTTAATTAATGGTGCTTAGGAAAATAATTGCTGTTTGCTCTGACAATCGTACGGGAAAGGGTAAATGTTATTGTCACAGGATCTTTGAAGATTAAGTAGATTTGTAATACCTAAACTACGTATCGCACACATAATTTGATTTCGTAACACTTGACTAAGTTTGAACGCGTGTCGGTTAGTCAAGACAACGAGATAAAATACAAGACTGTTAGTCCACGGTGTCCAGGATGTTGTGGGACTGGGTTGCTGTTGAAGGCGGACGAATGGTTTTCGAGTGGTTGTGTGAAGAAAGCACTGATAGAAATTGGTTTTGGGTTCGTTAATTTATTCAGGACAGAGAAGCACATTTTTGTTGTTAATTTATTAAAACGAGGTCTCTCCGAGAGAATATTTACACGTCATGCTAATTACGTCAACAACTGCAAGATACAGGTTTCCCGAATTATATACACCTTGGTGGCTAAGGTATATAGAAAAACCGAGTTTTGAAAAACCGGTTTTCGAATTCCAGTATTTCCAAAAACCCGGTTAAACAGGTTTTCGAATTTTTACAAAAAACAAAATATAGTTGAAACATTAAAAAAATATTTATACTTATTTTAATCTTTTTTAAGTTTATTTAATATTTATGTAACTACAAAATATAACAAAATAAAATATACTGTATACAAAATCAATTAAAATACTAAAATAACTAAAATCTGTACAAAATATGTATTATAAACTATGTCGTTTGCTACATCCAAGTTAAAAATTTGTAGCCTCTTAGAAACTAATTCTAATGTTTTCTTAGCACCGCAGGAACTAGCTATTGGAACTAAGCCCAAATTAAAATCTTCCGAAAAATGGTGTACGTTGATATTCAAATATCTGCGATATCTTTTGATAGTCCACTCATCTAAAGTGACAGAAATTTTTTCCCCATTATTCTTAATACAATCCAATTCATTTATAATTTCACGTTTGGCATTGTCATAAAACTTATGAATGAGATCCATTACTCGAGAGTTGTTTTTTTGGTAATGAATAACCCCGTTGTTGCAAAGACTCTCGTATGAACGAGCTTGTTGTAATGCTATTAATGGACAATCCATCCATCGCATCACGTTTTGCTATAATTTCTTCTAAACTGAAATTTTTCACGAAATTAAAAATAGAATGCGTTTGTGGATCTGCATGTCAGACACTCGCCTGATGCATGAAGATTAGTCTTACTACAATATGCTTGTGCCCGAAGCGATTTCAAGTCAAAATATTAACGTTTTTAATTGATTGATTAACTGCTTTTTTCATATTAATTCTAGTATTTAAAACCGGTTTTTTTAAATTTTAAAAACCGGTTTTCGAATTTTACAAATTTAATTAAAAAACCGGTTTTTAAAAACCGACAAACCCTAGTCGTGACAAGGGATCACCATAAGTGTCGTAATGTGACGAAGATTTACAAAGCGTGACTAAGCGTGACAAAGCGTGACTATGCGTGATTTACTGTTAAGGCGTAACGAAATGTGGCCATAAGTGTCGAATCGTCACAAAAATTTTCAAAACAATGCCAAACGTAAAAATACACAAACCTAACCTAACCTAACCTTACCTAACCTAACCTAACCTAACCTAACCTAACCTAACCCAACCCAACCCAACCCAACCCAACCTAACCTAAGCTGACGTAACCCAACACATGCTAACCTAACTATTAGTTACTTCTGACGTATTGCAATGTTGTCAAAAATAACCGTACCGTGCGTAACATAAGTTAGGCGTGCCGAAACGTGACATATAGATCACGCGTGCTCAAGCGTGACAGCGTGTCTATGCGTGACCTAACGCTCCCGTCGTGACAAGGGATCATCATAAGTGTCGTAATATGACGAAGATTTACAAAGCGTGACCATGCGTGACTAAGCGTGACAAAGCGTGACAAAGCGTGACTAGGCGTGATTTACTGTAAAGGCTTGAAGATATGTGGCCAGAAGTGTCGGAAGATGACGAATTATGCAATGCGTGACTAAGCGTGACTAAGCGTGACTAAGCGTGACTTTGCGTGATTTACTGTAAAGGCGTGACGAAATGTGGCCAGTATATTCGAAAAATGAGAAATTTAAACAAAGCGTGACCATGCGTGACAAAGCGTGACTAAGCGTGACTTTGCGTGATTTACTGTAAAGGCTTGAAGATATGTGGCCAGAAGTGTCGGAAGATGACGAATTATACAAAGCGTGATCATGCGTGACAAAGCATGACTAAGCGTGACTATGCGTGATTTACTGTTAAGGCGTAACGAAATGTGGCCAGTATATTCGAAAAATGAGAAATATAAACAAAGCGTGACCATGCGTGACAAAGCGTGACTAAGCGTGACTAAGCGTGACTTTGCGTGATTTACTGTAAAGGCGTGACGAAATGTGGCCAGTATATTCGAAAAATGAGAAATTTAAACAAAGCGTGACCATGCGTGACAAAGCGTGACAAAGCGTGACTGGTCGTGACGTACTGTAGCGGCGTGACGAATTTTGGCCATAAGTGTCGAATCGTCACAAAAATTTTCAAAACAATGCCAAACGTAAAAATACACAAACCTAACCTAACCTGACCTGACCTGACCTGACCTGACCTGACCTGACCTGACCTGACGTGACCTGACCTGACCTGACCTTACCTGACCTGACCTGACCTGACCTGACCTGACCTGACCTGACCTGACCTGACCTGACCTGACCTGACCTGACCTGACCTGACCTGACCTGACCTGACCTGACCTAACCTAACCTAACCTAACCTAACCTCACCTAACCTAACCTAACCTAACCTAACCTAACCTAACCTAACCTAACCTAACCTAACCTAACCTAACCTAACCTAACCTAACCTAACCTAACCTAACCTAACCTAACCTAACCTAACCTAACCTAACCTAACCCAACCCAACCCAACCTAACCTAAGCTGACGTAACCCAACACATGCTAACCTAACTATTAGTTACTTCTGACGTATTGCAATGTTGTCAAAAATAACCGTACCGTGCGTAACATAAGTTAGGCGTGCCGAAACGTGACATATAGATCACGCGTGCTCAAGCGTGACAGCGTGTCTATGCGTGACCTAACGCTCCCGTCGTGACAAGGGATCATCATAAGTGTCGTAATATGACGAAGATTTACAAAGCGTGACCATGCGTGACAAAGCGTGACTATTCGTGACAAAGCGTGACTAGGCGTGATTTACTGTAAAGGCTTGAAGATATGTGGCCAGAAGTGTCGGAAGATGACGAATTATGCAAAGCGTGACCATGCGTGACTAAGCGTGACTAAGCGTGACTTTGCGTGATTTACTGTAAAGGCGTGACGAAATGTGGCCAGTATATTCGAAAAATGAGAGATTTAAACAAAGCGTGACCATGCGTGACAAAGCGTGACTAAGCGTGACTTTGCGTGATTTACTGTAAAGGCTTGAAGATATGTGGCCAGAAGTGTCGGAAGATGACGAATTATACAAAGCGTGATCATGCGTGACAAAGCATGACTAAGCGTGACTATGCGTGATTTACTGTTAAGGCGTAACGAAATGTGGCCAGTATATTCGAAAAATGAGAAATTTAAACAAAGCGTGACCATGCGTGACAAAGCGTGACTAAGCGTGACTTTGCGTGATTTACTGTAAAGGCGTGACGAAATGTGGCCAGTATATTCGAAAAATGAGAAATTTAAACAAAGCGTGACCATGCGTGACAAAGCGTGACAAAGCGTGACTGGTCGTGACGTACTGTAGCGGCGTGACGAATTTTGGCCATAAGTGTCGAATCGTCACAAAAATTTTCAAAACAATGCCAAACGTAAAAATACACAAACCTAACCTAACCTGACCTGACCTGACCTGACCTGACCTGACCTGACCTGACCTGACCTGACCTGACCTGACCTGACCTGACCTGACCTGACCTGACCTGACCTGACCTGACATGACCTGACCTGACCTGACCTTACCTTACCTTACGTTACCTGACCTGACCTGACCTGACCTGACCTGACCTGACCTGACCTGACCTGACCTGACCTGACCTGACATGACCTGACCTGACCTCACCTGACCTGACCTGACCTGACCTCACCTGACCTGACCTGACCTGACCTGACCTGACCTGACCTGACCTGACCTAACCTAACCTAACCTAACCTAACCTAACCTAACCTAACCTAACCTAACCTAACCTAACCTAACCTAACCTAACCTAACCTAACCTAACCTAACCTAACCTAACCTAACCTAACCTAACCTAACCTAACCTAACCTAACCTAACCTAACCTAACCTAACCTAACCTAACCTAACCTAACCTAACCTAACCTAACCTAACCTAACCTAACCTAACCTAACCTAACCTAACCTAACCTAACCTAACCTAACCTAACCTAACCTAACCTAACCTAACCTAACCTAACCTAACCTAACCTAACCTAACCTAACCTAACCTAACCCAACCCAACCCAACCTAACCTAAGCTGACGTAACCCAACACATGCTAACCTAACTATTAGTTACTTCTGACGTATTGCAATGTTGTCAAAAATAACCGTACCGTGCGTAACATAAGTTAGGCGTGCCGAAACGTGACATATAGATCACGCGTGCTCAAGCGTGACAGCGTGTCTATGCGTGACCTAACGCTCCCGTCGTGACAAGGGATCATCATAAGTGTCGTAATATGACGAAGATTTACAAAGCGTGACCATGCGTGACAAAGCGTGACTATTCGTGACAAAGCGTGACTAGGCGTGATTTACTGTAAAGGCTTGAAGATATGTGGCCAGAAGTGTCGGAAGATGACGAATTATGCAAAGCGTGACCATGCGTGACTAAGCGTGACTAAGCGTGACTTTGCGTGATTTACTGTAAAGGCGTGACGAAATGTGGCCAGTATATTCGAAAAATGAGAGATTTAAACAAAGCGTGACCATGCGTGACAAAGCGTGACTAAGCGTGACTTTGCGTGATTTACTGTAAAGGCTTGAAGATATGTGGCCAGAAGTGTCGGAAGATGACGAATTATACAAAGCGTGATCATGCGTGACAAAGCATAACTAAGCGTGACTATGCGTGATTTACTGTTAAGGCGTAACGAAATGTGGCCAGTATATTCGAAAAATGAGAAATTTAAACAAAGCGTGACCATGCGTGACAAAGCGTGACTAAGCGTGACTTTGCGTGATTTACTGTAAAGGCGTGACGAAATGTGGCCAGTATATTCGAAAAATGAGAAATTTAAACAAAGCGTGACCATGCGTGACAAAGCGTGACAAAGCGTGACTGGTCGTGACGTACTGTAGCGGCGTGACGAATTTTGGCCATAAGTGTCGAATCGTCACAAAAATTTTCAAAACAATGCCAAACGTAAAAATACACAAACCTAACCTAACCTGACCTGACCTGACCTGACCTGACCTGACCTGACCTGACCTGACCTGACCTGACCTGACCTTACCTGACCTGACCTGACCTGACCTGACCTGACCTGACCTGACCTGACCTGACCTGACCTCACCTGACCTGACCTGACCTGACCTGACCTGACCTGACCTGACCTGACCTGACCTGACCTGACCTGACCTGACCTAACCTAACCTAACCTAACCTAACCTAACCTAACCTAACCTAACCTAACCTAACCTAACCTAACCTAACCTAACCTAACCTAACCTAACCTAACCTAACCTAACCTAACCTAACCTAACCTAACCTAACCTAACCTAACCTAACCCAACCCAACCCAACCCAACCCAACTTAACCTAAGCTGACGTAACCCAACACATGCTAACCTAACTATTAGTTACTTCTGACGTATTGCAATGTTGTCAAAAATAACCGTACCGTGCGTAACATAAGTTAGGCGTGCCGAAACGTGACATATAGATCACGCGTGCTCAAGCGTGACAGCGTGTCTATGCGTGACCTAACGCTCCCGTCGTGACAAGGGATCATCATAAGTGTCGTAATATGACGAAGATTTACAAAGCGTGACCATGCGTGACAAAGCGTGACTAGGCGTGACAAATCGTGACTAGGCGTGATTTACTGTAAAGGCTTGAAGATATGTGGCCAGAAGTGTCGGAAGATGACGAATTATGCAAAGCGTGACCATGCGTGACTAAGCGTGACTAAGCGTGACTTTGCGTGATTTACTGTAAAGGCGTGACGAAATGTGGCCAGTATATTCGAAAAATGAGAAATTTAAACAAAGCGTGACCATGCGTGACAAAGCGTGACTAAGCGTGACTTTGCGTGATTTACTGTAAAGGCTTGAAGATATGTGGCCAGAAGTGTCGGAAGATGACGAATTATACAAAGCGTGATCACGCGTGACAAAGCATGACTAAGCGTGACTATGCGTGATTTACTGTTAAGGCGTAACGAAATGTGGCCAGTATATTCGAAAAATGAGAAATATAAACAAAGCGTGACCATGCGTGACAAAGCGTGACTAAGCGTGACTAAGCGTGACTTTGCGTGATTTACTGTAAAGGCGTGACGAAATGTGGCCAGTATATTCGAAAAATGAGAAATTTAAACAAAGCGTGACCATGCGTGACAAAGCGTGACAAAGCGTGACTGGTCGTGACGTACTGTAGCGGCGTGACGAATTTTGGCCATAAGTGTCGAATCGTCACAAAAATTTTCAAAACAATGCCAAACGTAAAAATACACAAACCTAACCTAACCTAACCTGACCTGACCTGAGCTGACCTGACCTGACCTGACCTGACCTGACCTGACCTGACCTGACCTAACCTAACCTAACCTAACCTAACCTAACCTAACCTAACCTAACCTAACCTAACCTAACCTAACCTAACTTAACCTAACCTAACCTAACCTAACCTAACCTAACCTAACCTAACCTAACCTAACCTAACCTAACCTAACCTAACCTAACCTAACCTAACCTAACCTAACCTAACCTAACCTAACCTAACCTAACCTAACCTAACCTAACCTAACCTAACCTAACCTAACCTAACCTAACCTAACCTAACCTAACCTAACCTAACCTAACCTAACCTAACCTAACCTAACCTAACCTAACCTAACCTAACCTAACCTAACCTAACCTAACCTAACCTAACCTAACCTAACCTAACCTAACCTAACCTAACCTAACCTAACCTAACCTAACCTAACCTAACCTAACCTAACCTAACCTAACCTAACCTAACCTAACCTAACCTAACCTAACCTAACCTAACCTAACCTAACCCAACCCAACCTAACCTAAGCTGACGTAACCCAACACATGCTAACCTAACTATTAGTTACTTCTGACGTATTGCAATGTTGTCAAAAATAACCGTACCGTGCGTAACATAAGTTAGGCGTGCCGAAACGTGACATATAGATCACGCGTGCTCAAGCGTGACAGCGTGTCTATGCGTGACCTAACGCTCCCGTCGTGACAAGGGATCATCATAAGTGTCGTAATATGACGAAGATTTACAAAGCGTGACCATGCGTGACAAAGCGTGACTATTCGTGACAAAGCGTGACTAGGCGTGATTTACTGTAAAGGCTTGAAGATATGTGGCCAGAAGTGTCGGAAGATGACGAATTATGCAAAGCGTGACCATGCGTGACTAAGCGTGACTAAGCGTGACTTTGCGTGATTTACTGTAAAGGCGTGACGAAATGTGGCCAGTATATTCGAAAAATGAGAGATTTAAACAAAGCTTGACCATGCGTGACAAAGCGTGACTAAGCGTGACTTTGCGTGATTTACTGTAAAGGCTTGAAGATATGTGGCCAGAAGTGTCGGAAGATGACGAATTATACAAAGCGTGATCATGCGTGACAAAGCATGACTAAGCGTGACTATGCGTGATTTACTGTTAAGGCGTAACGAAATGTGGCCAGTATATTCGAAAAATGAGAAATTTAAACAAAGCGTGACCATGCGTGACAAAGCGTGACTAAGCGTGACTTTGCGTGATTTACTGTAAAGGCGTGACGAAATGTGGCCAGTATATTCGAAAAATGAGAAATTTAAACAAAGCGTGACCATGCGTGACAAAGCGTGACAAAGCGTGACTGGTCGTGACGTACTGTAGCGGCGTGACGAATTTTGGCCATAAGTGTCGAATCGTCACAAAAATTTTCAAAACAATGCCAAACGTAAAAATACACAAACCTAACCTAACCTGACCTGACCTGACCTGACCTGACCTGACCTGACCTGACCTGACCTGACCTGACCTGACCTGACCTGACCTGACCTGACCTGACCTGACCTGACCTGACCTGACCTGACCTGACCTGACCTGACCTGACCTGACCTGACCTGACCTGACCTGACATGACCTGACCTGACCTCACCTGACCTGACCTGACCTGACCTGACCTCACCTGACCTGACCTGACCTGACCTGACCTGACCTGACCTGACCTGACCTGACCTAACCTAACCTAACCTAACCTAACCTAACCTAACCTAACCTAACCTAACCTAACCTAACCTAACCTAACCTAACCTAACCTAACCTAACCTAACCTAACCTAACCTAACCTAACCTAACCTAACCTAACCTAACCTACCTAACCCAACCCAACCCAACCCAACCCAACCTAACCTAACCTAACCTAACCTAACCTAACCTAACCTAACCTAACCTAACCTAACCTAACCTAACCTAACCTAACCTAACCTAACCTAACCTAACCTAACCTAACCTAACCTAACCTAACCTAACCTAACCTAACCTAACCTAACCTAACCTAACCTAACCTAACCTAACCTAACCTAACCTAACCTAACCTAACCTAACCTAACCTAACCTAACCTAACCTAACCTAACCTAACCTAACCTAACCTAACCTAACCTAACCTAACCTAACCTAACCTAACCTAACCTAACCTAACCTAACCTAACCTAACCTAACCTAACCTAACCTAACCTAACCTAACCTAACCTAACCTAACCTAACCCAACCCAACCTAACCTAACCTAAGCTGACGTAACCCAACACATGCTAACCTAACTATTAGTTACTTCTGACGTATTGCAATGTTGTCAAAAATAACCGTACCGTGCGTAACATAAGTTAGGCGTGCCGAAACGTGACATATAGATCACGCGTGCTCAAGCGTGACAGCGTGTCTATGCGTGACCTAACGCTCCCGTCGTGACAAGGGATCATCATAAGTGTCGTAATATGACGAAGATTTACAAAGCGTGACCATGCGTGACAAAGCGTGACTAGGCGTGACAAAGCGTGACTAGGCGTGATTTACTGTAAAGGCTTGAAGATATGTGGCCAGAAGTGTCGGAAGATGACGAATTATGCAAAGCGTGACCATGCGTGACTAAGCGTGACTAAGCGTGACTTTGCGTGATTTACTGTAAAGGCGTGACGAAATGTGGCCAGTATATTCGAAAAATGAGAAATTTAAACAAAGCGTGACCATGCGTGACAAAGCGTGACAAAGCGTGACTGGTCGTGACGTACTGTAGCGGCGTGACGAATTTTGGCCATAAGTGTCGAATCGTCACAAAAATTTTCAAAACAATGCCAAACGTAAAAATACACAAACCTAACCTAACCTGACCTGACCTGACCTGACCTGACCTGACCTGACCTGACCTGACCTGACCTGACCTGACCTGACCTGACCTGACCTGACCTGACCTGACCTGACCTGACCTGACCTGACCTGACCTGACCTGACCTCACCTGACCTCACCTGACCTCACCTCACCTGACCTGACCTGACCTGACCTGACCTGACCTGACCTGACCTGACCTGACCTGACCTGACCTGACCTGACCTGACCTGACCTGACCTGACCTGACCTGACCTGACCTGACCTGACCTGACCTGACCTGACCTGACCTGACCTGACCTGACCTGACCTGACCTGACCTGACCTGACCTGACCTGACCTGACCTGACCTGACCTGACCTGACCTGACCTAACCTAACCTAACCTAACCTAACCTAACCTAACCTAACCTAACCCAACCTAACCTAAGCTGACGTAACCCAACACATGCTAACCTAACTATTAGTTACTTCTGACGTATTGCAATGTTGTCAAAAATAACCGTACCGTGCGTAACATAAGTTAGGCGTGCCGAAACGTGACATATAGATCACGCGTGCTCAAGCGTGACAGCGTGTCTATGCGTGACCTAACGCTCCCGTCGTGACAAGGGATCATCATAAGTGTCGTAATATGACGAAGATTTACAAAGCGTGACCATGCGTGACAAAGCGTGACTATTCGTGACAAAGCGTGACTAGGCGTGATTTACTGTAAAGGCTTGAAGATATGTGGCCAGAAGTGTCGGAAGATGACGAATTATGCAAAGCGTGACCATGCGTGACTAAGCGTGACTAAGCGTGACTTTGCGTGATTTACTGTAAAGGCGTGACGAAATGTGGCCAGTATATTCGAAAAATGAGAGATTTAAACAAAGCGTGACCATGCGTGACAAAGCGTGACTAAGCGTGACTTTGCGTGATTTACTGTAAAGGCTTGAAGATATGTGGCCAGAAGTGTCGGAAGATGACGAATTATACAAAGCGTGATCATGCGTGACAAAGCATAACTAAGCGTGACTATGCGTGATTTACTGTTAAGGCGTAACGAAATGTGGCCAGTATATTCGAAAAATGAGAAATTTAAACAAAGCGTGACCATGCGTGACAAAGCGTGACTAAGCGTGACTTTGCGTGATTTACTGTAAAGGCGTGACGAAATGTGGCCAGTATATTCGAAAAATGAGAAATTTAAACAAAGCGTGACCATGCGTGACAAAGCGTGACAAAGCGTGACTGGTCGTGACGTACTGTAGCGGCGTGACGAATTTTGGCCATAAGTGTCGAATCGTCACAAAAATTTTCAAAACAATGCCAAACGTAAAAATACTCAAACCTAACCTAACCTGACCTGACCTGACCTGACCTGACCTGACCTGACCTGACCTGACCTGACCTGACCTGACCTGACCTGACCTGACCTGACCTGACCTTACCTTACCTTACGTTACCTGACCTGACCTGACCTGACCTGACCTGACCTGACCTGACCTGACCTGACCTCACCTGACCTGACCTGACCTGACCTGACCTGACCTGACCTGACCTGACCTGACCTGACCTGACCTAACCTAACCTGACCTGACCTGACCTGACCTGACCTGACCTGACCTGACCTGACCTGACCTGACCTGACCTGACCTGACCTGACCTGACCTGACCTGACCTGACCTGACCTGACCTGACCTGACCTGACCTGACCTGACCTGACCTGACCTGACCTGACCTGACCTGACCT